>NC_067401.1:381244572-381563947 GCF_016432865.1 Antechinus flavipes
GATTGCTGTGTGGGCTGCCTTGCACCCATAGGAGTGATTAATGCATTCCAAGCATATGCTTGTGGCCATTTGGTTTGTGGTAAGAATGAGCAGAGGAAACTCCCATGTCCTAATCTTGGCTCTGACTCAAGCCACCTATAACTTCAAGAAAGGAGAATTAAGATTCTTATCCCAATACATTCTGAGTGATGAACCTACCACTTTCCACCAGTTAATGCACAATTATAGGAATCACTGCCTCTTAGAGAGCCTCTCAATTTCCCCATCAGCCCACAATAAATTTTTTCCCTTCACTAGATCTGTCTCAAAAGCTATCAGTTTGAACTGAGGACCCTCAAAGCTCTTTTAAACTCTTAATTTTCTGCACCAGATACAGAATCACAGAATTTGAGAATGGGCAGCAACCTTAATGGCCATCCAGTCCAATTCATATATGAAAGTAATCCAATTCCCAAGAAATGAGTATCCAACCAACCAGTACACAATAACTTCCAATCAAGGAGAATCCAGAGCCTCAAGAGGCAGTCCATTCTGCTTTTGATAAGCTCTAATTTTTAGGAAGAGGCAGCTAGGTGGTACAATGAGTTCAAATATGACCTCAGATACTTAGTATGTATGTGATATTAGACAAGCCATTTAATCCTGTTTGCCTCAATTCCTCATTTGCAAAAATGAGCTAGAGAAGGAGTGTCAAACCATTCTAGTACCTTTCTAAGAAAAACCAAATGGGATTATGAAAAGTTGGATATGACTAAGCAACAATAACAAATAGAGATAATGATATCCACAAACATAAAAATGATTCAAAATAAAAGGAAACTTTGCTAGAGCCAGCATGAAAGAGTAGCTAGGATGCTCAAATAAGCATCAGGAAGACTTTAATTTGAATATAACCTTTCTGAGTCTGATATTTCTTATCTTCAGAATAGCTTCAGCTTCTACTTCACAAAGTTATGAAAATTAAGTGACAATGTATGTCAAGTGTTATGCTAACCTTATAGTGGTAAAAATAAAAGTCGGTGATTATTCTTATTCTATTGGAAGGCAGAGAAGAGAAAGATGCTATGGAGATCAAAAATGATCTTCCTAAAGAAGGTGACTCTTGTGCTTGGCAGAAGATAGTATGGAGGATGGAGAATGTTGGAGGTTATTTAAGATCATGAGAAATCAGTTTGTATTACTCAATATTTGTGCCCAGTTATGACATTCACATTTACAAAATGAGGATAATACCAACCTCACAAGCTCATTGTAAGAGTCAAATGATATATATATATATAATGTGTATGTATATCTATGTATGTATAAAATGCTTCTTTATATAAACTGGAAAGTAACGTACAGCTTTAAGTTATTATTTTTGCTAGTGTTGTCTCCTTTTTTTTCTCTTTCTTTTGATAACAGAAAAAAAAGGAGACAACCTTCTTTTGATAAGGTTCATGTAAAATTAAGCTGAGCACAGAGCTATTCCACAATCATTATCCTCATCATGATGACAACCATGTAGCAAGGGTGGGAGATGGTAGGAAGACAACTAGCATACTTCCATGATAGGTTTGTGATATCAAAAGAAATTGAAAAAGTACCATAGATGGGCTCTCAGACGAATGTATGATTATGATGACAAAAGTCATACAGGATGAGCAATTGTGGATGTATTGTGCTTCAAATCTCCATGTTTTTCAATGGGTCCCTTCAAAAGTCTGGAAATTCTCTTATCACCTTAAGTTTGTGAGGTCAAGAAAATGGAAAAAGCATTTTGGTAGACTCTCACACATTCATGGATTATAAAGGACAAAAATCATGCAGGTTGACCAATTGTGGGTGGGTTGTTTCAAATCTCCTACCCCCATATGTTTGCATGGAAATTCTTCTATTCACCTCAGAATCTTTTGCTCACCTCAAAGATCATCTCAAGTGAAATCTCCTATTCAGATCTCCTGAAGTTGCTATCTTCCCCTTTGCATTTACATAGTATATAGTTTGTATTTACTGATATGTGTATGTATTATTTCTACTTAATAAATATAATTTTTTTGAGGGCAGAAACTTTTTTTAAAAAATCTTTCTATCTGCAGTACCTAGCATAATGTCCAACATATAAGAGACACTTAATAAATGCTTGTTAAATAAAGGAATTAGAAAAGAAGTTTTTTTTTTTCCTTTCTGAAGATTCCCACATAAGAGAAAGTTCACATGTATTTTGTAACCTGGAAGTTTCAGAGAACGTCAAGACCTGGGCTTGGATCTCATATTTGATGGTGAAGGTAGAATTTTTGTGGGCTGTGAAGTTGGATAGCTTTCTTTGATGAGCATGGGAAGATTTCACAGCTCTTTTCACTGTTGTTAATCAGAAAAGATAACACATAAAAGGGAGCTGAAAAGTTATGGAGGAGGGGAAGAGGGAAAAGATAGTGTATTAATTGTGTAAGTCAGACAGTTGGAAGAGGAATGAATCCCTGAATATCCTTGCTTCCAGCCTGGGAGCTGTGCCCTTTCTTTTTCCTACCTGTGTAAATCCAACCAATATTTAATGAACATCTGCATCTTTAAGTACTTTAGGTCTATTCTGAGATTTTGTTTCTCACCATTCAAACTTTTCTACCATGTTTCAGCTTCCTTCTCATCTTGAAACATTTCTCTAGTGTACCCAAATCAAAGAAACGTGCTGTGTTCTATCAGCAAAGAAAAATTACAGTAGCTCAAAAGGAACTTGAGATGTGCAAATTTAGATATGTCACTAAAGTTTATGTGGACTTTAGTGTTCAACCTGTGTAGACGCTTTCAAGCTTATGTGTCTCTGATCAGCCAGAGTCAGGCACGTTGTATCTTGATTTTAGCATAGTGATGGCCTTTTGGTCCCCTTTAGGAACAAAGGACAACAATCACCTAACATCTAGCTTCCAATATATGTTATGACAAGGGCCATCTTGCTTGGGTTTTTTTTTTTTTTGGCATATCTACAATATAGCATCGTGTCAAGCATATAGTAAAAGCTTTTAATAAATGTTTTTCCTTCCATTCATCAAACTTCAGGTTGCACTTCACTGGCAATCCAGACAGGAAACAAGAATTTTAAAAGTAAAATACTCAATGGCAATTAGAAACAATAAGTGAATAGGGAAAACACTGTTGACAAATACTTAGGGAATTAGTCTTCTCCCTGATGGTTAGAAACAAAACAAAACAAAAACCTGAAGAACAACCCCTAGATTTATACTTTGAGGTAGAAATGGGATAGCAAAGTCTTGGAAGAGGATGGACCTGGACTGGTCAATTCCACCCATGCAATACCTGGCTCTTGCATCATCTAAATCACCTTTCTGAAAAATGGATACCTCCTCTCCTTGCTCAATCTGAAGAGGAAGTTCTCAAGTGCTTAAAAATGTATTCTTGGGTTCTTATAAAGGCCTCATTTCTAGAATTAACTCATAAGAATCCAAGCCATTCTTCAATTGATAAATGGTCAAAGGATATGAGCAGACAATTTTCAGATGAAGAAATTAAAACTATTTCAAATCATATGAAAGAGTGTTCCAAATCACTATTGATTAGAGAAATGCAAATTAAGACAACCCTGAGATACAACTACACACTTCTCATATTGGCTAAGATGACAAGAAAAGATAAGGATGGATGTTGGAAGGGATATGGGAAAACTAGGACACTGATGCATGGTTGGTGAAATTGTGAACAGATCTAGCCATTCTGGAGAGCAATATGGAACTATGCCCAAAGGGTTCTCAAACTGTGCATACCCTTTGACCCAGCAATGTTTCTGTTGGGCCTTTATCCCAAAGAGATCTTAAAGGAGGTAAAGGGACCCATATGTGCAAAAATGTTTGTGTCAGCCCTCTTTGTAGTGACAAAGAACTGGAAACTAAGTGGATGTCCATCAGTTGGAGCATGGCTGAATAAGTTATGATATATGAATGCTATGGAATATGATTGTTCTATAAGAAATTATTAGGAGGATGGTTTTAGAGAGGTCTGGAGAGACTTCTGAACTTCTGAACTGATACTAAGTGAAATGAGCAGAACCAGGAGATCATTGTACACGACAACATCAATATTATACAATGATCAATTCTGATGGTCATGACTCTTTCCAACAATGAGATGCTTGATACCATTTCCAATAATCTTGTGATGAAGAAAGCCATATACACCCAGAGAGAGGACTGTAGGAACTGAATATGGATCACAACATAACATTCTCACTCTTTATTGTTGTTGGCTTGCATTTTGTTTTTCTACTCATTTACTTTATTTTTTGATCTGATTTCTCTTGTGCAGCAAGAAAATTGTATAAATATATTTATACATATTAGATTTAATATATATTTTAACATGTTTAACATATGTTGAATTGCTTGCCATCTAGAAGAGAGTGGGGGAAAGAAGGAGAAAATCTGAAACACAAGGCTATGCAAGGATCATTGTTGTCAAATTATCCATGCATATGTTTTGAAAATTAAAAGCTTAAAGAAACTAGGCATTGACCCAAACTTAACACCATACACCAAGATAAGGTCAAAATGGGTTCATAACCTACGCATAAAGAATGAGATTATAAATAAATTGGAAGAGCATAGGATAGTTTACCTCACAGATCTGTGGAAGAGGAAGACCAAAGAAGAACTAGAGATCATTATTGATCACAAAATAGAAAAATTTGATTATATCAAATTGAAAAGCTTTTGTACAAACAAAACTAGCGCAGACAAGATTAGAAGGGAAGCAATAAACTGGGAAAACATTTTTACAGTCAAAGGTTCTGATAAAGGCCTCATTTCCAAATTATATAGAGAATTGACTCTATAAGAAATCAAGCCATTCTCCAATTGATAAATGGTCAAAGGATATGAATAGACAATTCTCAGATGAAGAAGTTGAAACTATTTCTAGCTATATGAAAAGATGCTCCAAGTCATTATTAATCAGAGAAATGCAAATTAAGATAACTCTGAGATACCACTACACACCTGTCAGATTGGCTAGAATGACAGCAAAAGATAATGCGGAATGTTGGAGGGGATGTGGGAAAACAGGGACACTGGTACATGGTTGGTGGAATTGTGAATGCATCCAGCCATTCTGGAAAGCAATTTGGAACTATGCTCAAAAAGTTATCAAGCTGTGCATACCCTTTGATCCAGCAGTGTTTCTACTGGGCTTATATCCCAAAGAAATCTTAAAGAAGGACCTGTATGTGCAAGAATGTTTGTGGCAGGTCTCTTTGTAGTGGCCAGAAACTGAAAACTGAGTGGATGCCCATCAATTGGAGAATGGCTGAATAAATTGTGGTATATGAATATTATGGAATATTATTGTTTGGTAAGAAATGATCAGCAGGATGATTTCAGAAAGGCCTGGAGAGACTTAAGTGAACTGATGCTGAGTAAAATGAGCAGGACCAGGAGATCATTATATACTTCAACAACAACACTATATGATGATCAATTCTGATGGATGTAGTCATCTCCAGCAATGAGATGAACCAAATCAGTTCCAATGATTTGGTAGTAATGCATTGAAGCAGCTACACCCAGGGTCTGGGAGATGACTATGAACCATTACATAGAATTCCCAATCCCCATATTTTTGTCCGTCTGCATTTTTGATTTCCTTTACAGCTAATTGTACACTATATCAGAGCCGATTCTTTTTGTACAACAAAATAACTATTTGGACATGTATACTTATATTGTATTTAATTTATACTTTAATATATTTAACATGTATTGGTCAGCCTGACATCTGGGGGAGGGAATGGGGGGAAGGAGGGGAAAAATTGGAACAAAAGGTTTGTCAATTGTCAATGCTGTAAAATCACCTATGCATATAACTTGTACATAAAAAACTATAATTAAAAAAAAAAGAAAAGAAAAAGTTTAAAAAATAAATAAATAAATGAACCTCCATTCTGTTTTAAAGTTAAAAAAAAAAATTATCCCTGGACTCCTGGAAACCAATGCATTTTCTTTCCAAGAAGCTCCCTTTCTTCCTCCAACCCAGAAATCTCCTTGGTGCTTCTAATCTAATCAGCATTTGCCATTAGCATAGTATCCCCCAAGAAATGGAGTTCTAAGAATTTCAATCAGTCCTGCCTTTTAAACTCAGTCTCATGAAATGCAGCCCCTCTCTTCCCTTAAATATTCTTCCTATTATAGGAAATTGTAATGCTTCAAATACTAGATAAAAGAGTTTGGAGTTGTCTTTTAGGTAGAGGAAAGCTTTTGAAGGTTTTTTGGGAGATAAGGGTTTTAGAGAAGGAAAGACGCTCAAATATCATTTTGTCCAGGTTTCTCATTTTATTGATGAAGACACTGAGATTCAGGAAGACAGATTCACAATAAGTAACAGTACAAGGATTTAAAGAAAGTCAGGTTCTCTTACCTCAAACCCAGTGGTATTTTTGTTTTCTTTTGTCCTGTTTTTTTAAAAGATTAATTTATCCACAATTTATAAGCTAGACTAAAGGTTATGAGCAGAGATCCAGAAGCTGAAACTATTTTGTCAAGATTGGAGAACCTATAGTCCCAGGACTATTAATAACAGTCATCACCACCATCATCCTAGCCCTATCTATCAGTCATGTGTATTTCTACTCATTAAGCAAACTCTAATTTTGTAAGAGAAGAGAGTCTGGTTTAGTGGTCAAGTCAAAGTTCACTGACCACAACACCAATTTCTCACACTAATTTCTCAGTTGAAGATCCCAGCAATAACAGCAACTTCTGGGCTTCAGCTTTTCCTGTAAATTCAGACATCGTCCATCACTCCCCGAAACACAAGCTCTATGCCCATCCCCCTTACCCCCAGCCCCATTTCTGGGCTACTTGTGGGATCCTCTTCTAGCTTAGATGGGTCTGGTGCAGCCTTGGTCTCCTACCCTTACCTACCAATTTACTTGCAAAATAGAAGCTTTTACGTGAAATGATACAGAGCCTCTTTGATATGGTTGTCACCAAAGATTAGAAGCAAGCCTCCAAACCTTCTGTGGTCAAACCTCCTGTGATCAGAAATACTAGAAATAAAAATCTCAAGGCTTTCTAAGTTCTGATCCTCACCCCTGCTGTTCTTTCTTCTTTTCATTCATTCCCATGAGTCCCTATATTGTTCATCAGTGCCTAGTTTTAACCTAGCTTGACTAAGGAACTTCTAAGACTCCAGTGATAGACTGGTTTTACTTCCCATCTGTGTTGGGAGACCAAAGGGTTAAATAAGAGACAATGAAATTGTACTGTTCTTTCTCCTGTTGTGTTGAATACACAAGCTGAGTAGAGGGAGAATGGACCCAGGACTTAGGAAAAGGCAATTTGTGGTAGTATCATTCAGTCAGAAAACATTTATTAAATGTCTATTATGTGCAAGGCACTGGACTGGGCGCTGGGGATAAAGTGAGAAGCAAAGGATAGTCCCTCCTCTCAGGGAATACATAATCTAATTAGAGAAACAGCATGGAAACTACAATAACCTTTGTCTCAAAGTCATTTTTCTGGGATTCTCTCCTCATTGGCGGGGACTTTTTATTCAATTACCCTTGTCTTTACGAGGGATGAGCAGAGTTAGTGAGAGCTGGAAAGAAAAGAGATCAAATATTCTGGATTTTGATCTTAAAAAGAGAAGGTACCTGGTATCAACTTCTTTTTAGATCCCTGCAGAGAGAGAAAGAACCTAAAAAAGCAGACATGTAAAGGAAACAGCAATTTGTTCACATCCCTATTTCTAGATCACTACATTAGAGACTTTAGGGAATTTTCCTTAAGTGAAGTCTGACTGTTTTTTGATTGAGTTGAGTTATCTTGCACCAAGTGGGAGAGTTCATTTAATGTGTATTGTCAGGCATGTATGCTCCTATGTGCACTTTCTCTGGTTTCTGTTTTGCTAACACCTTGAATAAATGAATTTATTTTCTATTTGCTACATATGTTCATTGTGGAACTGATAGGAAAGGGATCAAGCCTCACATATATGGACATGCCTTCCCCACTAAAAAATAGTGCACAGATTGAATGCAAAAATTATTTCTTCTAGACTTTAAAGATATAATTCTAACCTTTTTCTGAGGAGAACAGAGTAGCTAGTTTCTTATCCCAAGCTCCTGTCAAAAATCCTGAAAAAGGATAAAATGAACAAAAAAAGAAAGGAAGGAAGGAAGGGTTGTGCCACAGTTCCCTTTTATTGTCCTGCTTCGGTTTCCCTAAATTGTCCTGCCTTGGTTTCCCTAAATTGTCCTGCCTCAGTCCCTAATTGTTCTGCTCAATCCTGCAACACTACCTCTCCATCCTAATCATCATGATCCAGATAAGGAGAAAGACCTTCTATCTTAGACATCATGACCCCAGCCCTTCCCTATTTATCAGAATGTCCGGTGCCTCCCCCAACCTGCCATTGTTCTTCTTGATCCCAACTTATCAGAATGTCCAGTGCCTCCCCCCACCCTGTAAGAACCAGATTGATAGTTGGTTCCCACTCTCAGTGCTCTAACTCCACTCCTGCCTTGATCTGCTCCCCCCGCCCCCAGTAGCTTGGAGCCACGTGTATATGTACTTCATGGGAAGCACGCATTAGCTGCTGACTCTTTGGACATCAGTCCTGGGAGCAACCCCAATACAATCTTTCCCTTTCAAATAAAATATTTAAAACTCTCTAATCTCTATCTTGCCTCAGTTTCTCCAGCATTATGGAAGAAAAGGAGGAAGGGAGGGAGGAAGGGAGAAAGGAAGGAAAGGAGGAAAGGGGAAGGGAGCAAGGAAGAGAGGGAGGAAGGGAGGGAGGCAGGAAGATTAAAATAATTGTTATGTGGGCACAAAGGCCATTTCCTTTGGGTAGCTGGAGCCTTTAATTAGTCTATAGGTATACTCCCACCTAGGCATTTTTTTAAACACAGTTCAGCAAATGTCTGAATGCTAGATTAAGCAAATAGGGTCATTATTCTGATCACTGGAGGAATCTGGAAGCTGATTAGCACAGCACAAATGTCTGGCACATAGTCACAACCTAATAATTGTTCATTGATTATTAACTGAGTAGAGCCAATCCTTGTTATCTTTTCATCCATCCTAGTCACTGGGAGAGTGGAGTCAACAGCATAAGAGGATAATTTTTTTCTTCTCTTTGACTCTTCTTGTCCCAACATATATGTGCTAATACCAGATGTCATTGTGTAGAGGGAAGATTGCTGAGTTGGAACCAATTCAAATCTCAGATCTGGTATTGACAGGTTGATGACCTTTCTGAGCTTTAGGTTCCTCATCTGTAAAATATAAGTTTTGGATTACATCATGTCTCTTCAACATCTTCAACTCTACAATCCTCCCAAGGGAGTCAAAGGTAGGAACAAAGATCTACATATACCAGAATTTTCATACTAGGTCTCTTTGTGGTAGCAAAGTACTAGGAACAAAGTAGGTGTCCACCAATTGGGTAATGGCTAAAAAAAAACAACAACTATGATAAATAAATTTAAAGGAATATGATTATACAGTAAGAAATGATGAATACGAAGAATTCAGAGGAAGATTGGAAGATTTTATAAACTGATAAAGAATAAAATTAGTAGAACCAAGAGAAAAAACATAAAAATAACTATAATAATGAAAAAATGACTGAAAGGAAGTCATGTTATGAGTAAAAAAACCAATGAAGAGCCCAGAAAAAAGATAACGAAACATATCGGCCCCCTCAAGACAGTCAGACAGAGAACTACTAGAAGGGAATATTGGATATATATATATATATATATATATATATATATATATATATATATATATATATATATATATATATATATCATCAGATGCAATCATGGTGTTGAATGTTTTTTTTTAATTGCTTTTTTTTGTCACTAGAGAAGGTTTGATCTGGAAGAAGTTGATCTGCCTGTGATATAAAGACAAAAGGTATCAATAAAATGTATCTTAACAATCTACCATCTTATGAGACTATGTCATTTGAGCTTTTAGTATTTACCAAAGCTTTGGTGCAACTGATTTGAAATACAGGGCCCATGTTGCTCCTATAAAGTCTAGTTATGTCTTGCTATCCAGCTGGGTACATATGAGCATGTATGACTATATGTGTGAGAGAGAGATAGAGATAGAATGAGAGACTAACTGCTGAGATTCCATTGAACAATGGAACAGCAGATCCTGAATAAGTTCTAGGAATTTGATATATAACAGCAAAGAATGTTACAGATAATTTAACCTTGGAGGCTCACTGCTTCAGCATTCACATTTCTCATCTGCTGAACTCTTAAATGATTTCCTAGGTCATGTCATCACTTGCCAAAGTCATAGAGTTCTGGGAGCATTATTTTCAAAGAGAACATAATAGCGTCATCCCTGGTCAGAGATACAGTAACATCTCTTATATAAAAATGTTACTTGTTATTTTAGAATCAAGTGCAACTTTAGGAAGGATCAGCCTCTGTAAGGCAGAATATATTCTTCTCATAGAAATAATGTCATACATGGTGATTAGGGTATACATATACATGCATAATACATATATGTGGTCATATTGTATATAGACATATAGATATGGATATATATATGATGGAGAGGTTAAAGGAATGTATCCAGATGGGAAATGAAAAAATGCTTGTCCTGAACTCTGGCTTCAATGGGGTTAGGATTCATTACTCCACAGGGAAGCAGGCACTTATGAGGTATGATTCCCAAAGCTGACTCCATCATGCAGGATGGTGAGATTTTCCGGTGATGAGGTTCCTGAGGACATGATGGAGAAGTCCAAGGGAGTGTAGCCAAGTGGGAAATGAAGGGATTAACCAAATGTCAAAAATCCCCCCCCCTCTAAGAGTAAGGGAGTTAGTTGCTGGAAGCATTTCCAGTTTAATGGGACCTTCCAGACCTTCCCTATTACTTGGCCACTAATAAAAGGTGAACATTTCTACATCACAATGAGGCACCTGAGAAAAAGTCTGAGTGAAGGAGGACTGTGTACACACACACAAGACATGCACATGCATACATATACATAGTAATACACATACACACACAAATACATTTAAGGGGACCATACCTGTGATTTCTCTGATACAGAAAATCCCAGATGTGGAAATTCCTTCAACTAATAGAGGAAAGTACCTTTTCTGAGTTAACAATTGTAACGTATGTGTCTGTGTGTACTCATGTAAGACGTACTTCCACATGGGGTTACCTAAAATGTGACTCACAGGTGGTATGAAGAATTCTGAGGTCAGTGCTAACTCTGACAAGAGGAGGAGAGCCAAGAAGGGCACACTGTACTACCAGTTAGCAAGCAGGTTCTCCAAAAGGTTACATTGACAAGGATGGTAAAGGGATATAGTCTCTGTAAAGGATGCCAGACTAGAATTATATCTTTATACCACCTTAAATAGTGCTGGTCTAAGGGAATGAGCCTAGTTCAGATCAAAGCTTCCTCTTAGGTTATTCACTTTTGGTTTATAATTGATAAGATAGACAAAAAAAGATCACCAATAGCATATAGTAAATAAATCCATTTATCCAAACAAAATACAAAGAGAAATCATAAAAGTCACATTAGAATATACCAGAAAGTACATGATAATTAAGGAGTTCTCTCTATGGAAATGAGATTAGATCTCAGCTCAACCAAGAAAGAAAGGCCCCAATCTTACCCAAGGGGAAAGTCTCCCAAGTCTCTAAAGAACCAAGCTGGAAATCAGGAACATGTTAAGAGCTAGCTTTCTCTACATATTTGTAGCTTCCTAAGTCACACTTACTCTCCACCTGGTGTGTCTTCTCCTGAAAAGTGTCTGGGACCACAGATTTCTCCCTTAAAAATATCTGGCATCAATTCCACCTCTCATATAACCACGGAGAGTTGTTTTACAAGTTCTAATTAGGAGTCACATTAGGAGTCATGACTCCCTTTGCAAGGCAACAATATGCAAATGCCTCAATCATGAGTGAATCCCACTTTCACACTCTATACACATATATATGTGTGTACCTACATGGCTATATGTGTATATATCTTTAGAAATCATGTCTGTTTCCTTTGTGCTCTGTGACTGTGTGTTTCTTGTATTGGGCTGAGAAATCTCCACTATATTTGTTCCATCAGACTAAAGTATTCTAGAGAGCAAAGACAGTCTTCAGATTAAAGGCAAATACAATGGCAAGTTCAAGATTCTATTCACAATGAGTATCAAGTCCATGAGACTAACTGGTTATTTCTAACTGTTAACATTCTTTCCAGTCTTCCCTCACTTTTCCCCACACAGTCCCATAGTATCATAAAATTCCACAACCATATAATTCGGATCTCAAAAAAAATTTAGAAGCCATCTAGTCCAACAGTCCATCTCTCCATGGCCCATAAAACTCTGAAAGTAAAGGAATCCAACAAGGAGAATCTTGGAACTAGAGCTAATGGGGACTTTAAAATTCTTTTAGTTTAACCTTCTTACTTTTATAGATGAGGAAACTGAGTCACAAAGGAGGGAAAGTGATTTACTCAAAGTCACACAGTAGCAGGATTTTAATCCATATCTGTTGATCCCAAATCCAAGTAATTGTTGAGCAATAAAGGCAGACCAATAATGAGAAATTGTCCTTTCTAGGATAGGGATCAAGACTTTTCCCTGTCTTAGCAAAGCCCCTCACCATCTCGGGTGCAACCCCACATCATCTACTGAGGAAGCTACATTACACAAGTTCCAGGACATGAGCCAAGAGTTCCCACGTGGCATTTCACCATCTCACCCTATGGCACAACAATCCCCCAGGTCTGGGGGAGGGTTTTGTTGTTGTTTTTAAACCACAGGGTGAGGATCATTTAAGAAGAACAGAGAGACTTCAATGGCAAAGATGGTGAGATAGGATGGAGCTTTCCTGCCTGAAATGGGCTCTTGTCAGCAAATGTAACTTCTCGACTTCCGAAAGGTGATCACTTCCCTCCCACTCCCCTTCCATCCCCCACACTGAACACTCTTGAGGAAAAGGCCACATCATACCCTACTACCAAGCTGCCCGGTCCCTCTGCTTTCCACTGCTCTCAGCAGGGCTGACTCAGATCGAAACTTCAACCTCAAGAGTGCCGAGGTTGGGGCCACGAAAAGGAAATACAGGTGAACACACCATGGCGGAGTGAAGAACAGGTTCAAATTTCCCTTACAGAATGGGCACCTCCAGAGAAGGGGAAGGGAGAGTTAACTGGAAGGGGCAGAATAGGGGTAGGCGGGGTGCCAATCGGGCAGGATCAGAGGTACTCTCTGCCTCCCTTTGCCATACTGAAGCCAGAGAGGTTCAGCCCAAAGTCACACACACTGAATTAGTACCAAGTAGGAACTAGAATCCAAATTTTCATCCCCTGATCCCTGTACCTTTTCCAACATATTCCACTGTTTCTAAGTCTCCCTTCTTCCCAAATCCCCACCTTTCTGGATGGTCTATGAGTTTCTTGAGGGAAGGGACTGCTTTCTATCTTTCTTTACATCCCAAATGCTTAGCAGAGTTACTGGCACATAGTAAGTGCTTAATAAATGCTTCCTGATTGACTGATTGGGATGGAGATCTTTAGCAGCGAACTGAAAGCTGGATTTGAAGCCAGAAAATCTGGGTTCAAATCTACAATCTCTGCCTATATGATAGGACAAGTTACTTTCCCTCTTGAGGGAACTTCACTTTTCTTATCTATAAAATGGGCCAGATAAGTCCTAATATCCCTTCTAACTCTAAATCTCAAGGTTCTTTTCCCGAATATCCCTCCATTTCATATTTTTACAGCTCAAGAAGAAAGAGAGAAGGGCCTTTGACTGGGATTCCAAACCACTGTTAACATATTCTTTTTTGCCCGTTAATGTGGTCATGTCATTCCTCTGTACAAACATCTTCTGTGGTTCCCTGAAACTTTGCAAGGTAAAGTCAGACCCTTGGTCTGACTTTTATAAACTGGCTTTCCAATTTAATCAGATAGACTAAATAGAATGCTCTTCACCCCCTCAGACACAGATTTTGCTGTGAGGAGTCTTTGCCTCTGCTCAGGTTGGTGATAGAGCCTGAAATGTCTTACCACCTCCATAGCATCACCTCCTCTCAGAAATCTTTCCTGGTCCTTGGATTGGTCACATCCTCATAACTCTCAAGTGAACTGAATTCTGTGATCCTTGACCCTGTAGCTTTCTATGTTGGTCTCTCATTCCATGCGAGAGACCATGGAATTTAATTTCTAAATTAAGACTTTAAATTCCTTGAGAGGAAGGACTATGTCTTAGCTAAATGTTGCATCTCTCCCATCATAGGATCATAAATATAGAACTAGATTCTAGAGCTCATCACACAGATAGTCAAAAGCACCTGTTGTAAATGTCTCATTTACAAATAAGGAAACTGAAGCTCAGTGACTGATCCAAAGTCACATAGGTAATTACTCTGCAGTGATTTAAACCAATTCCTCTGCTGCTCAATATCAAGCTCTCCACAATTTTTTGTTATTTTGCTGGACCAAATGGGGTTCTAGAAGTTTCCTTCCAGATTTTACTACCTATGAGATAGTCCCAAACAACAGATAATACAAACCCAATTTCTGTTCATAAGGGACTTGTGGGAAACTGTCCTAGAACTAACCTGGAATCCTGGAAGAGAGTGGGAAGGAAGAAGTCTACATTTTCCCCTTCTTACATAGGGGAAACTGAGTAGCTCAAGATGGATTTACTGTCATTGTCAGATGGGCAAGCCAGGAATTGGACTAAGACCTAGATCCACTTTGTATTGACTTGATGCCTTTTTTCCTGGCACAAAAACCCATTTTATCAAAATACCAAACCTCTTTTGGTAGCTGCAAAGTCAGCTTAACTGCTGAAAACATTTGCTTGCTCAGCATGAAATATTTATAAGGCAGATCCTGGTAGGAAATGTATGGCTTTCATTGGCAAGGAGGTAGCCTGGCCAGAACTGACCAGAGTCTTTGACGTTTATTTAGGGATGTGAAAGTTGACCAAAGCAAGAACAGAGAACGAAAATGAAAGGAACACAAGCACCTAGCATAAGGAGGGAAAGCCTAGCAGATCTCTGCATTCCCAATTCAGGCTCAACTCCAAACCCAAGCCAGTGACCAGCTTCCAATCTGGCACCACCATGGTACCTATCATAGGAAGCCATTTCTGGGAATAGGTAAGACCTCAGGTCTCAGCCCAGAAACTCCCAGCTTCTTTCAGTTCTCAAACCACAAAAACCCTGAGTGTGAAGCAAATTCGCTTCCATGACACATATCGGGTTCGCAACAGCTGCTGAAAGGGCCACTTGGAAACTCTGATTAACAGACCCTAGCTACAGGTTGCTGCCTGGACCTTCCTCATCCTCAACTGGAAACAAGAGTCCTGTAGATACCTCTCTGCTTTTCCTTTGGGGCTGTTCTCTTCTCCTCTTGAATCTCATCCACTATTGTCTAATTGGTTGGTAGGCTCAGTAGAAAAGAGCATTGGATCTAGAATCAGATCTGAATTTCAAGTCTTCTCCTACCATCCATTAAACCAGTTAACTATCTCTGGGCAAACAGTTTCCCTTCTCTAACTTTCAGTTATCTCATCTTTAAAATGGAGATAATTTTTCACTCCCTTCTAAGACAGAATATATGTGAAATTTTATCAGAGATCAGAGACTTAGAGCTGGAAACTTGGAGGTTCTGTAATCCAACCTCCCTCATTGTTCAGGGAAGAAAGCTGGGGTCCAAGGCGCCTGATTGAGATATCCAACCTTTTAAAGATAATAAGCATCAGAAACAGGATGTGAACCTAAGTCCTCTGATTATGCTATGCCACACAGCTTTCTTAAACAAATGTCACTTTTTTAGTAGTAAAAGTAATTACAATATTGGGAGAAGGGGTATAATATAAATATAGCCAATCAACAATCATTTATTAAGCATCTATTACGTACAAAGCACTATAAAAAGCCCTGGGGATACAAAGAAAGGCAAAAACTGTTTCCCTGCCTTCAAGAAGTTCAGTAAGAGAGAGGCAACTCTCTAAGTCTGTATAGTGAAGAATAGACAGAGCTGCATTGATAAAGAATGTTCCTCAATGGAAGCTCCTATACCAAAGAAATCACTGGATCACTTTATCATCATTATCATTATCATCATCTGAGCATGATGCTTGGATACTCTTAAGGATATTCTCTGTCCTAAGAGAACTTGTAATCTATCAATCAACTTAAAAGAATTTATTAACCTATGGAGTGATATAGACCAAAGAAAAAATTCCTGTCCTCAAGGAGCTTATATTCTATTGGAAAAATTATACACACATACACACACACACACACACACACACACACACACACACACATACAGAGAGACAGACAGACAGACAGACAGAGTCAATACCAAGTAATTGGGAGGAGATATTAGTAGCTGGCAATAGTAGAGAGGGACTCCACATTGGAAAGACACATAAACAGAATTCAGAATATAAACACGAATCATGCAAAGAGACCAATAACTAATCATTCATATCATTAGAGGTCAAAAGCTGAGAGAAAATTTCAGTGGTAAGAAGCTAGAGTAGGTTTATAATTTGAATAGAGATTAGTTTGGATGGGATAAAAATAAAATCACTTCTCTAATCAATATAAGAATTTCATATAAGGGGAAGCTAAGTGGTGCAGTGGATCAAGCACCAGTCCTGAAGTCAGGAGGACTTGAGTTCAAATCTGGTCTCAGACACTTATCACTCCCTAGCTGTGTGACCCTGGGCAAGTCCTCAGGGAAAAAAATTCATGTAAGCAGTCAGATATATTAATTGAAAATCTAGACCAAAGGTTTTATATCATTGCCATCAAATCTAAGGAAACAAAAGGCACTATAACATAGCCAGTCAATCAGCAAGCATTTATTAAGCACATGTTATGTGCCAAACATTATAAAAGGCCCTGACTCTCTTAAGTACTCTTGCCAAATTCCAACAATGACATCTCTTATCAAGACAAAAGGTACACCTGTCTGCCCAACACTGGAGGACATTGAGCAGATAAATAGAAATCTTGAAAAGATATGTTAATTATTGAATCAAGAAAAAGTAGATTATAGGAACCAGATTGACAAGCAAGACAGGATCTAAGAGAACACTTAATCATTTCCACAGGTGAATTCAGACTCTTCTCATCCCCTTTCAGGAGTTTTATACACTGTTATCGCCATAGGCCAGGGCATCACTGCCCCTTTGTTAGTCCATTATGTTATGGTATGGTATGGTATGAGGTACCATAGGATGGTTCAGGAAACTGAGAGGGGATTCTGGCCAGCCAGGAAGAGTTTGGGTTCCTCTTACTGGAAGTGATCATGTTATCCAATATAAGAAATCCTTCTAGTTTCCAGTTGACTTCAACAAGGGTCCAAACAGTGCCTGAACTCTCAAACCAGCAAGGTCATCCTCAATACTAAACATGACCAGGTTCAAATTGTTCAGAAGAGACACAAAAAAAACCCATCAACAACAAAAAGGACACAAAGCCAAAGATTCCTATAGGCCAGTACCCAAGCTCTTATCTGTCCTATGCAAATAATCACCGTTTCTGACTTGAGACCTATAGGACCCTCTCATCAAACCTCTACTGGAAATCTGAGACAGACAAATTATAGTTCACAAATCCACAGCAAGATAGCTCTTTCTCCCTCTAAATTCTTTAAACCTTTGCAGTGCTACATCCTACTAACTGAGGGCATTTGTTCATATGCCCAAGTCCAGAAAACTCTTCATTCTTCCTGGGGAAGACTAAGATCAGTCTGGGTGCCTCTCTCAGTACTCTCTGTCATAGTCCCTGCAAAGTCTACATGTCATGGTTCACAAGGGTCTCCCAAAAAGATCCTTTAGCACAATTCTTCAGATTATTCCAAAATGATAGTGGGAGATAAGGGAGACCCAAGTCTATCAGCTGTAGCTATTACTATCTTGCTTCTAATTTTTAAATAGCGTGCAAATTCAACATAGCTCAGCTTACTACAATTGTTTTCAAAGTACAGTTCTTTAAGACACAGAGAATATTTACATCTATCTCTATGTTCTATAGATGTTATATGCTTAATAAATGCTTGTTGGGAAGCAACATGGTATAGTGGAAAGAATTTGGGACTTTGATACAAATCCTACCACAAATGTTTACTAAGAATGTGGTTATGGGCATGTCACTTAATCTCTTAAGAGTTTTAAAAGGGGGATTAATAATATTTTCATGACATGTCTCATGATATTCTTGTAAGATACGTGATTCTCAAACTTCAAAGTAAGATGTAAATTCAAGCTGTTGTCATTTTTTGTTGAATTAATGAAGGGACTATCCCCTGTGGAAAAGATTCTAAATTCTTGATCCATCTTTCCTTACCTTTCATGAGATAGTCAGATATCTGGGGTGCTGCCACCTCAAGATCTATGTGTACAAGAAATTAGAGGTCAATGGGTTTCCCTAGAAAAATCCAATTGTCAGTTTAGGGAAGAAAACTGGCACCACGGTTGCATAAAGGGGAATTCCACTTTGGCTGTCCAAAGACCAGCTGTTCCGCAAAGTCCTCTTGGTCTGCTTAACACCACAGATGGACCCACAATCCATTTTTCCCAATTCTTGCCTGGTTTGGCAAAAAAAGACCATTCTAACTTAGCTCCTTTATAATTCCTGACAACATTACACTTTTAACTTGAGATATATCAAAAGAGGAAGGACGAAAGTCAAGTGCCAACAATTAAGTATCAGAGATTTTCTCACTGATTTCTTGTGATTACTATTCCCCCTTTCTTGCCTTTTCACTGAATCCTGTTGCAGGAGAAACAAAGAAATTATGGTCTTTATTAAGGCCAAGGAAGATTGTACAAGTGAACAATAAGACATCAAGCAAGATCACTGCCAGAGTGATTGTCCTAGAGAAGGGGAAATGAAACTCTATCATCAGCCAAAAACATAAGCATCAACCTAAGAAAAAAGTTGACCCCAGCATAAGAGTCATTTTAAATTAAAAAGATCACCTTCAATCTAGGTCAGAAACCATTCTGAAGGCTTGCGTTTCAAAAAATTTGCCAGTCTGGGGTGAGAACACTACTGTACAGCTTCAACACAATCATCCTTCAATACTTTCCTGAGAAATAATTTCATAGCTCCCTACTTAGAGCAAAAATGAATAAAAGCAATTCTTAACCAAAAAAATGGGCATTTTTGAAAGGGTGTCCATGCTCCTTTCCGCCTCCCCCCTTTCCTTAATGAGTCAGTTTAAAGTCTATGTTTTGTTGAAAGAGAATACCTAAATAGATAGTGCTCTATGACTCATCTTTGGCATTAGCCCCTGTTTTAGCCCTGTTCTGAGTCTTACTATTCCAGCATTTGTAACCCAAATTTAAAGCTCCCGAAAAGTGAATGACCTGTATCATTCATTCTCAAGCAAGCTGAAGATATGGGACTTTCAGGACTGAATAACTATTTTTAAAAGGAACAAGACAATTAATTTTATTGATAGCATTTTTTTCACAATCAGAATAAATAGAAAAGCTTGCTTATTATCATCATCATAATTATTACTAATATTCTTACTATGCCCTTACACATGATACTCAGTCTCTCTATTACAGAGGCAGCAAGGTGGCACAGTGGATAAAGAGTTGGATCTGGAAGCTGGAATAACTGAATTCAGATCCAGTCTCAAACACTTAGGAGCTGTGTGACCCTGGGCAAGTCATTTAACCTGCCCTCGTTTTGTCATATGTAAAATAGAAATAATAAGATCACTTGCATCCCAGGGTTTTTGTGGGAATCAAATGAGAAAATGTTTGTAAAGTTCTTTGTAAACCTTAAAATGTTATATAAATGTAAGCTATTAATTATTGTTTCTATCCCTGTTTTTGCACTGACTATATCCTTCATGCACTCCATCTTTACCACCATCTTTTAGTCTTCCTATTTTTCCTCAAACTTCCATCCATGAAGTCTTTCTTAATTCTGCCAGAAATTAATGCCATTCCAGACAAAATGTGTGTGTGTGTGTGTGTGTGTGTGTGTGTGTGTGTGTGTATACCTGCTTGGTTTATCCTAGTAGCCTGTGAACTCCTTGAAATCAGGAATTGTTCTATTTTTGTATCTATCCCCAGCATCCAGCACAGTGGTTGACTTGGAATAACAAATGCTTATTGGTTGATTAAATACTGAGACTATCTTACATTTTGCGTGACATTCCTATCTTTCTGAAATTCTTTCTAGCCAGTCTCTTATTTCATCCTCAAATGATCCTGTGAAGAAGAGAAATAGAGTAGGGTGAGCTCCATTTGACAGAGATCCAGAGATATTATTTTGCTAAAAAGGTTGCCCATTTATATTGAGCCATCTAAATATATAGTCCATTTAGAATAAGGTGGTCATTTTAAGTGCTATGTAGTCACTGTGGGAATCTATTTTGACGTCTAGAAAAAAAATTTCCATTTGGGCACTCCTTAGAATTTTTGGTTTGGTTTTTTTGGGCAAGATTTTGGATTTCAAGGAAACTCCTGACTTTATCAGCACTCTCCTGTAATTTAGACTCATAAAAAGTTGCCTAGGGCATGAAAGAAATATCATAGCTAGGACTGTGACTAATCTCAGAAGGCATCTAATCTACCTCCCTTAAACACATGAAGAAACTGAGGCCCAATGAAGAAACATGACTCAGTCATGATCATAAAATTAGTATCTGTCAGAGATGGGATTTGAATTTGGATCTTTTTGGCTATCATACTTTCTATCTCAAGCTTCCTCCACCTAGGCCTAATCCTCTGTAGCCAAACAACAGTCACAATCTGATGCAAAGCAGGTCAGACTGTCTCCAATTCAATCCAAAATCAGAGCAAGAGGGAATGAATCAGTTTCAAAGAAGGCAGGTGAAATCTGGACATCCATGAAGGAATTGAGGGACTTGGAAAAATAATTCAAATCTAGGATAAGTCAAGAGCCAGAGTGGGGAATCTTCTCCAGAAATCCATAACATTAGGGGGAGACTGCCATTGTTTGGGAGTGATTATGTATGATTTTGTGGGGAAGCAGTGTATGAGACAATATCATCATTTTATGAAATGTAAACACATTTCTCTTACTTCAGCAGAATATGGAGCATGTGCTTTTTCTTCTTTAGAGTGAATTACTATTTTTATTAACCTCCAGATATTGCAGTTCTCATTAAAATACCCACACCCTCTAACTATTAGGCAACCACAACTTTACTCAGGGTATCCCCGATTGTAGGGAAAGGGACTGGAGAAAAGTGTGAGTTATTATAACACATTGATTCTCAAGAAAAAAAATAATACTATATTCTGATTCTACCCAAGTTAAAATTTGAAAGAGAATTCTTTTACACTTTGTCAAGTATGAAACAAATTCCAACCCTCTCCTCCCCAACTTCTAGGGAGTTGTCACTCCCCAGAGCTGTCTGGAGAGCAGTTGTCACTTTTGTTCAAAATCCCATAAGGATTCACATATAACATGGACCTAGAGCAATAAAAGATCTCAAAGGTTCTGTAGTGCAACCCTTTATTTTACAAATGAGGAAACTGAGGCCCAGGGAGATGAAGTGAATTATCCATGTTTGTGCAGATTCTAAAGGTCAGAGGTGAGATTTGAATTCAGCTTCTGAATCCATGGTCAGTACCCTTTCCAATATACCAATATGCTCTCTGAGGGAAGAGGATGGGAAGGGGAAGGGAGGGGAAGATGGGGAGCCCAACACTTCACATTGCTGCTAAGGGTCAATCTGATTTCTGCAGAAACTTCATTTGGCCTTCAGAAGGTCATCTGCCCTGTGATCTAAACCACATTTTCCCAAGAGCAACGCAATCAGTGGATAAAGTTGAAAAGTAGAATAGCGAACAGAGGAAGTCCATTTTTCTTACTCCTCCCTAATGGCATAACTAAGTCCTCTTTCGCATTTCATGTCAACATCCTACATCTGTCAGGGGAGTGGCTTCTAGATTTGTCCCACTCCATTTCCTAGAGGGGTTTGAATGTCTGACTCCTTCTAGGTTCCCGGAACACTGAGGGCAATGTCGGAAGTTCACTGGTCTCGAGCCTACCTAATCTTTGAAGCAATTCATATAGATTCATATGTTCCTTCCTCCCATCCATACTTCAACTTAGCCACTGTCTTGCTTTAGCAAAATGACACCTTCATCATCCTTAGAATTCAAGCATCAATTCTGTCTGACAAGTGCAAATTGTAACAACAAACATACAACCCTAGAGTCAAACATATAGGGTTGGAAGGAAACTGAGAGGCCATTTACTCCAACCCTCTCATTTTACAGAGACCCAGAAAAGTTTTGTGACTTGCTAAGGTCCTACAGTCTGTGTGAGAACATGGCACGGTGGAGAAAACTCTGGACTTGGTATGAGGAGGAATCACATTTGCCGTCTCAACACAGTCCTAGGTTTGGTTTGCCATGCTAGGGTCTTTGCTGATTATCTGCAATTTATTCTGCCTATATCTTCTTGTATAAGATAATCTTAACTCTAGCCCAGTTGTTTGCATATTGTCTCCTCCATAAATCAGTCAGTTGATATCTCACCATTACTAATTTTGTGACCTTGGGCAAGATGCACTAAACCAGAGTTTCTGTTTCCTCAATCTATAAAATGGGTATAGTAATACAGGTGCCACATGCAATACAGGTCTGCAGTAAGGAAAGTATTTAATAAATCTTAAAACCCTAGAGAAATCAAGTTATAATCATTTCCCTTCCTATATTTATAACTTACTTCATATGTGTTATTCCAACTGATCTTCACTATAACACTATGAAATAACTTCTTGTTGCTCAGTAATTTCAGTCTTATCTGGTGCTTCTTGAACCATTTGGAGTTTTCTTGATAGAGATCTTAGATTGGTTTGCCATTTCTTTCGCCAGCTCATTTTACAGATGAAGAAACTTAATAGATCAGGGTTAAGTGAACTGCCCACAGTCACCCAGCTAGACTAGATGTGAACTCAGGATGTCATAATTCCATGCCTGGCTCTCTATCCACTGCACCACCTAGCTGCTTTATGAAATAGAGCAAGCATTATCATCCCAATTTGGCAGATGGAGAATTTGAAATACATAAGCAAAGTACCTTCCCAGGGAAATATAGCTATGTGTCACAGAGCCAGGAATTGAAACCAATTCATTATTTTTCCCAGCACAACACATTTCTTTCCATAAGAGACTTTTGGCTGAGAAGCAGAGAAGGATCATAGGGACAGAAAGAAGATACTCTTCCAGGAAAGAAGAAGGAGAGGGAAATATTGAGATCCAAGTGTTTTCACTGACATGAAATCCTAAGAGTCCTAGAGAGCTCTAGGACATTCTTCTGTCCTCCTGGTCCTGTCCTTCCTTTCTGCCTCCAATTTTTATACCAACAATTCAACAAATATTTATTAAGCATTTACCATGTTCCTGGCCCTATCTTAAATGCTGAGGACCTAAAGGCAAAAAAACTCAAAAAACAAAAACAAAGTCACTATTCTCAAGAAATTCACAGTTTCCTGGCACTAAAATCCCATCTTCTATTGGAAGCCTTTCTCAACCTCTCTTAATTCTAGTGCCTGCCTTCATTTAATTTTTTTTTCTTTTTAATATGTACATAGTTTGTGAGTAAATACTTGTTTGCTTTTTGTCACCCCCATTTGATTGTGAATTTTCTGAAGACAATCTTTTGCCTTTTTTTGTGTCCTGAATGCTTAGCATATTGCCTGGCACATAGCACTCATAAAGGAAATGACATGCAAACAGCTATGTACACACACAATAAGGGCAGCATAAACTGCAGAAAATCAAAGAGGAAAAGCATTAACTCACCAGACTAAGTCTAACCTGGGGTGGGGCGACAATTGGAGGGAGAAGGGTGCCACATGATCACGAGTCATAGACTTCTCCATTTGCATCATCCATGTCACTGACTCTCCTCAAAGATTCCCAAGACAATTCTGCTTCTCTATCATAAAATGTTTCTACTATGTCATTCCTATCCAGCATGGAATTCCCTCTGAAGTCAAGGGAAATTTAGTTGTCCAGGTAGAGGTTGAGTCAGAGAGAGAAAACTCCCCAGAACAGGTGGGAGATCATTTCTGTTCCTAGAAACAGAAGGGCACTCCTACCTAAATAACTCCCACTCAGCCCCTTTCTATGAACTCCTCTAGTTAATATTTATTCTAATGATGATGATGATGATGATGATGATAGCTAGAAATTATTTAAGACGTGAAAAACAATTTGCATTATCTCATTTGATGATCCCAAGGTAGGTGATATTATTTTTTCCCTTTTTCATCATTTTAGATGAGAAAACTGAGGCACAGGGAAATTAAATTACTTTATATTTAGTGTCTGATGCAGGATTTCAAGTCAGGTCTAGTCCTTTACCTACATTGCCAAATATCCTAATTTTATAGTCATTAACCACTATGAAATTAAACTATTAGAAAAGAAAGTCACATCTGATGTCCATGTCCTAGAAACTTTAGTAGATGTGAATCTCTCCACTGAATACCCAAGTGAGATGTTTCTTTTCAGTGCTTAATAGTGTGGTGTCTCACACATATCAGATGTTCAATAAATGTTTCATTAATTGTTGGCCTGATTTCACTGAGATTTAAGAAGAGAAGAGGAAGAGATCTCCATCTCACTCAAGTTAAGTTAGGTATGATCTTGCATAAAGTTGAAGGATAACTACCCTAGTTCTGTACAATTTGGTAAGTGATGTACTACTACTCAAAATTCTTCCAAGCCAGGGACACTCAAAAAAGCAGTAGAATAAGCAGAGATTCATTGGGATTTCCACTTTGTATTGGAGCAAATCATCTTGGCACAGGATTCATGCATCCTGGAGGAGTCTCTAGATAGCAGAATATCCTAAAACTTAGATGGGAAAAATTAGCTTCTTAATTTTATGTACTTAAAAGCATTCTTCTGGAAATCATAGGTTTCAAAAGATAAAGGCCCTTTTATTTGGTATTACTAATACATAAGCATGGATGTCCACACTTGCCCTATTGGGAAACTGCCTTCTCTTGATAGAAGCAAAGCATGGAGAGAGTGACTCTTTAAACTAAACAAGTTTAAAAACTTGAAGGTTCAAATAGTATGCAACAGGAATGAAGAATTTCTCAACAGACAGAATATTAAAATGGGCTCACATTCACGTCACCATAGGCAAGGAACATTTTCTCAATGACAGCTACAGGTCTGCAGTGTTTGAGGTAAAAGCTGTATATTATGTAAGCAGCAGAGTACAGAAGTGGCAAAAGAGAGAGAGAAAATATCTTCTCCCCTCCCCAACCCAAGCCCTAAAATAACTCTAATGGAGAAGTATACAGATGGACTAAATGCTTGCAATGCAGAATTTAAAAAAAAAATACATACTCACACAAACTCAAAGCATCTGAGCTTTTACTCCAATTCAGTGGAGTGAGGATGGTGGTTAGGAGGTGGGGCAGAAAAAGGGAGGAGCTCTTGGCCGGAAACGAGTTCTGTGTGTTTATGAATGGGGGCATAGTCCCCATTGAGTATAAATGGAGACCAGCAACGTGAAGTCCAGTACCAGCAAGTCTTGCTCCTGCAGAACAGAGCTACCAGCCAGACCCCAGGAGACGAAAGCCTTACCATGCCTACGTTGATGCTGCTCTTCTGCTTCCTTTTCCTGACTGGCCCCAGCCCCAGTTCTGCCTCAGAGAACAACTGTACCAGCTTCTCCACCACATTGCCCATCTTACTCCGAGAACTTCGAATAGGCTTCGAGGGAGTGAAGGGATACTTTGTAAGTACACTCACCTGTCTGTCCTTTCCTTTTTTGAGTACCTGAATGAGATCCCTGCTGGAGCTAACCCTTCTGCCCATGCTTCGTCAGTTAATTGAATTGGGCAAAGCCCTACCACCAGATAGATAAATACATTTATACATACATAGATGAATGGGTAGATTAAAATATAGATAAATGATTTCTAAGACATTTCCAAGCTTTGCAATACAACCACTGTTTTCTTATTAAGATACACCAAAAAGACAATCACATTAATTTATAGAATCATGGAATATTAGACCTGGGGAGGGATGTTATGGCTCCCCAATACAATCCTGCATTTTATAGGGGAGAAAACTGAGATCTGAGAAAGCTGTTGTAATAGCTAAACAGGGATTGGAATCCCTGTTCTTAATTCCTAGTGCAATGGGAGTTTTGTTATTGGCTTTGCTGGGTTTTCCTGGTTTCTCCTCCCCTGATCTTAAATGCCTAAGCTTCTCACAAAACAAAGTTCTCCTTTGAGAGCTCCCAGTATTTTAAAATTTTATTGATGAGTTCTGGGGAATATCTATCAATAGATTTTTTTTCCCTGAGGCAATTAGGGTTAAGTGACTTGCCCAGGGTCACATAGCTAGGAAGTATTAAGCATCTGAGACTGGATTTGAACTCAGGTCCTCCTGACTTCAGGACCAGCACTCTATTCATTGCAACTTCTAGCTGCCCCTATCAATAGATATTTTCAAGCATATTTGGGTGAAATGATCTGTGAAGTCTCTTCCAACTCTCAAGTTCTATGGCACATTCTCAGAAAATCTGTGCCAAATGATATCTTCCCTCCCCTGGGATCCTTAAGAACTTGGGCCTGGGTGTCTATAGTAGAGAAGGAAAAAAGCAGTGGAGATTGAAGACAAAAGAACACAACTACCAAGACCAGCTTGGGTGATATGAGTGATCTATTTAACAAGAGCAACTTGTGGTTTTGCTCAAGTCAACACATAGAGTTGAATGAGGACTTTCTCTTGACTTGGGAATCTTTCTAGGATTTGGGGGGAGAGAGCCTAGTAATCAATCAATTTAAATACCTAGTGTATGAGTATGAGTGTGTGTGTGTGTGTGTGTGTGTGTGTGTGTGTGTGCGTGTGCGCCCCGCGCACGTGCCAGGCTTTGGGATTACCAGCACAAAGAATGAAAGGATTCCTACTCACAAGTAGCTAACAATCTGAGGGGGAATCTTCTACTAAATTCAATTGTTTGGAGTTCCTATTTGGTTAATCCAGGATACTACAAGGCAGCAACCACTGAAAATACATCTTCAACCTCTAGGCAAAAGAGAGAGAGAGAGACACCCAAAAGACAGCAGCATCATATGTGCATGGTTACTTCAGATACATTCTAACTCTTTGTTTCTTACAGCAAAGTAAAGACGAATTGCTCTCTGTGAGACTGTTAGATGAGTCTTTGCAGAACGACTTCAAGGTAAGGTTTTTTCCATAAACCTTTATGGAACCGTTAAGGGCTCAAAATTTTATTTGAATTTGCTTATTGGCTGTAGGAAGGTCTGTCTGCTTCCCTGGAGTCCCAAAAGGGAAGCTACAATGAAAAACTTTCACCCACAGCCTAGCTCCCAAGGGAGACGACTACCCCTGCTAAAGGCTGTTATAGTGGGTGGGAGCGAGGCTTTCAGCATCTCCACAAAAGACCTTAGGGGGAAAGATTTCAAATGGGAGTTCATCCAGCATTTCTTTTCCCTTCCCTCACAATCATGCTGACTTTGGTCCTCACAGAGTTACCTGGGCTGCCAGGCCTTGTTAGACATGATTAAGTTTTACCTGGATGATGTGATACCTCAGGCAGAGAATGAAACGGAGATCAAGAACAGCGTGGTCTCTTTAAAAGACAAGCTGATTGGACTGCAAAGGACACTCAGGCAATGTGTGAGTAGAAGAGAATATAGTACAGCCCTCCTGACACTACAAACACACACACACACACATGCACATTATCCTGAAATACATACAAAACATGCAAAAATATACACAACCACATACATACAGAAAGACATTCATAAACATAACTACACAAAAAGATACATACAGAGATACACAAGAAAAACTTGTAAGTACATACCCACAGAGGGCTAGATGGACATCCAACCATATACATAGCAAGATACATTGACATATAACTACTTACATAGAGACATACATAAAGAGACACACAAATGCACACAGATGTACAATGATACAGAGACATAAAACCACATATACAAAGGCACAGTGAGACTCACATCCACAAATACATTAAGAGGCCACACAGAGAATCATACAACCACACACTGAGAGACAAATACAAGGAGACTCACCACCATATACACACATAGACATCAATACATGAACACATCAATACAGCGTTGTTTCTTACTGGGAGGAGGGGTGGAAAGGAGGGAAGACAGTTAAGCATTTACATAGCATTAAAAATTTGCAAAAGGGTTTCCTAGCATTTCTGAGTCTTTAATGAGTTTATTAACAACTTCTCCTTCCCCTTCTCCTCCTTCCCCTAGTCTTCTTCCCCTGGGACTCCTCCTCTACCACATATAATTAGGAATCCACTGGGAGACTGACTTTTTAATATTCAAGATAAGAGGCGCTGGGCAAAAGGGATCTGAGAGAGGCTACTAGGATGTCAATAGCATCCTAATTGTTCCTTTTAACTGTGGGAAGGCTAGTGACTTATCATTTCTAAGTTATTCTGGAGCAGGACTCAAAGTGGAAGCATATGAAGCTAGAAGCCAATCTACTTTGTTTTAAGAAACCCTAAGACTGAGCCTTTCAATGAGTTTCTGTGTCCATAGAAAAAATAATTGAACTTCCCTATTTCTCTGACTGAAATTATAAAGGCTTCCCCTTCCCCTCCCCCACCAATCTCTCTCCTTCCTTCTCTCTCTCTGTGCATTTCTGTCTCTGTCTCTGTGTGTATGTATCTCTGTATCTCTGTCTCTCTGTGTGTTTCTCTCTGTCTCTCACACATACACACTTCTTTGCTTATTCATTTTCACATACTTATCCAGAGAAATCAGAATATAGAACTATGCAGAGAATGTTCAGTATGGCCACTGGCTGGATTTTAGGGTCTTTGTCTTACAAGATGTTTAGTGATGGTTAGATGACCTCCTCTAGAGAGCCAGTAGATCTGAGTTGTTTGTTGTTTGTAATCCCAATTTTGTCAAGGATTCCCTATATGTGACTTGAGGCTCTCCATATGACCCCTTCATCCTTTTCTAAATTACCTCCCTCTATTTAAAAAAAAGTGAATATTTCTTACCCCATCTAAGCAAGGATGAGGTAATGGGTGTACAGGGTAGAGATGGACCATGAGGAAATCAGAATGATGCTACCTGAGTGTCTCATCCTGAAGCAGGAAGAGAGGGGTTCCCTTGCTTTATCTAGCTGGCCTGACCCCAGTCTTTGAGATTACAAAGCACCCTGGAAGGCCTCACTCACCCAATCTTGCTTCTCTCTTTACAGCACAAATTCCTGCCTTGTGAAGTCCAAAGTAATGCTGTCCAGAAAATCAAGAACGACTATAAACGGGTGAGTCCCATTGAGTGGGAGGGGACCGAGGTGAAGGAGACATTGCAAGGGGCATTTGCTTCTGCCATCTCCATGGTGTTCCAATTTTCCTGCTTGGCCCAACAATCCCCCCATCCCCTCACCTCTCTAGTTAAGTGTGGGAACTCAGCAAATGGTGTCAAATAGGAGTTGCTGCCTTGGTTACATTTTGTTTTCTGTGAAGTGTCTTTGAGGGTTTCTAAATGACTCCTCAAGGCATTCACAAGCCTCTATGCTCTGTTAATGCACCAGCTAGTGAACACCTCATACTGAGCAGTAGGGGCAGTGCAAGATAGCTACTCTCTTCCAGTAGCATTTACAGTCTAGCTGTGAACAGAAAATCATCACATGTGGAGGGAACAGACGTGAAAAAAAGCACGGGCTCCTTGGGCTTAGTCAGGCACATAGCAATCATTGTCCCAGCCCTAAGTTCTTTCTGTTTGCCCCTTCCACTTACCTTAGCCACTCTGGGCATTGTTCTAGGGGCAAGAGGCAGCTGATACCTCCTTCTCTTTGACAAAGAAAGCCCCAGCTCATAATTAATTCATCTAACTGCTAGAAATACCATGATTTAAAGTTAATGGAAGGAAATACAGCCTGCACTGGAAAAAAAAAAGGGGGGGGGGCAAATATGGATTCAGAAAGTTCATATGCTTTCTCTAACACACTGCTTGTGGGATACTGGAAAAGTCTGTAGTTTTCAGATTTCTTCTTTATAAAATAAAGGATTTGGATTGGATGAAGTATGATGTCCCTTTCAGCTCTGTATCTATAAGCTGATTTATTCATTTTATAGAGGAGGAAACTGAGTCTTAAAGAGAGAAATCTCTCCCTTAAAAACTAGCTTCATGAAGGATGAAATGAAAGGGGCACAAAAACTTTCCGCAAAGAAAACCAGATAAGTACCTATGATTTTGCAAGGACTAGGGCAGTTGCTGTATTCTTACCTCCTAAGGAAATTATAAAAGGGCGAATTCTCCCACAGGTCACCAAACAGTCATACCATCATGCTCTGAGAACCTCTCTTATAGTTCTCAATGAGATTTGGTTGTGCTTTGGGAAGATAATAATAATATGATTATTTATAGAGTGCTTTAAGGCTTACAAAGTACTCATTTGATCCTCCCAACAACCTTGGGAAGCAGGTAGTATTATAATTCCCATTTTGCAAATGAGAAAACTGAGGCAGGCAGCAGTTAATGACTTGCTCAGGAAAGTGTCTGAGTTCCAGATCCGAACCAGATCTGATCTTGCTGACTGTAGGTCCTAAGTCAATCACTGTTTGACCTCACTACCCCTGCTAGACTGTGAGAGGTCCAGAATGTGACCAAATGTTTTTCTCCTTCACCTACAGCTCAATGGTAATGCAGTTCTCAAAGCAATGGGGGAGTTTGACACATTCATCAACTACATGGAGGCATTTCTGATAAAGCAATTCAAAAGCTGAGAGATCCTTCAAACCAGAAAACCAAGACAATGCCTCTGCTAGAAACTGGAACAAAATGAAGCATCTCTACATTTAGATGCCAGGATTCCATGAGCTGAGCCAGGTTTTGGAAAACCCAATGACACCTTTTCCCCTCAATCCCTAGGCTATTTATTACCTTCAGTCAATACCTCATCTACTATTATCTCTATTTATTTATCAAACTTCTCTTTGAATTATTTAGAAAGAAGACACCTTTTTATTTTTAAAGTATTTATTGTTTGTATCTATTAAATTATATCCATAGGATATCCTGTGAATTAAAAAAAAATAGGTTATAGACTATACATCTATGTATGTATGTATGAATGTATAGATATGAATGTGTATATATATATTTAGCTTCTTGTTTCAGAACTAATGGACTCCACTTTCTCATCAGTCAAATTTTTGTTCTTTTTCTGGGTCCCCTCACCTAGGATTATGGGATCCTAGAAGCAGAGCTAGGGAGTTTGGGGTTATCAAATCCCATCTCTTCATTTTACAGAGGAGGGGGCTTGAATGATTTCCCATGATCACAGAATTAGTAAATGGCAGAGTGAGATTTAAGCTGGAGACTGACAAATCCAGCATGAGTTCCATAGCATTATACATCAGGCTCATGGACCTGCTGTCATCATGACTTCTTTTTCCTCCTTCAGAAAGGAGAACTTACAAATGCCATGGGCAACTCTACCGATGATCTGATTCATGCTCAAGAGGGACTTTAGGGTGTTTTTCCCTAATTATCTTGAAATCCCATCACACCAGAGCTCCCCTTTATCTACTCTATTCAAATCTACTATATGCTTCATTCTTAGAGGCCACAGATTGTATTTTATTTTAAATGAGTTGATTTTAGTTCTAATAGAACTCAATTTTAATTCTAAGAGCTATGAAATTCCTCTGAGAAATGGAGGGTATAATTTTGTAACAGATTTTATTTTGTAATAAAAAGAAAGAACACTCATGAAACCCATGTTGTTGTTTTTGGATTTTTTTTTTTTTTTGCAGTGCAATTGTTAATTTTGTTATGTGATTTGCTCAGAGTCCCACCACTAGTTAAGTGTCTGACAACAGATTTGAACACAGGTCCTCCTGACCCCATGGCTGGTGCTCTGTCCGCTATTCTATCCAGCTACCCTGAAATGTGTGTGTTGTTGATACAAACTAAGAAAGATGTGGGTAAATATCTATTGGTTTGAAAAAGATCTGGAGGTTGTTAGTGGACTCCAAATCAACATAAAACAATTTAAAAATCTAATATGATCTCAGGCTGTTTGAATCAAGAGGAAACAGTGTAGCCATACTCTTTCCTGTCAAACCACATCTCAAGTACTATATTCAGTTCTGAATGCTACAGTTTAAGTAAAATCATAAACTAGTCTAGGAAAACAATCAGCTAGGTGAAAGACTGAGAATTTATTCCATGTGAGGATCATTTGAAAGATGTGAGGATGTGAAGCCTGGAGAAGCAAAAACAAGACAAGCATGATAGTTGTATTCAAGTATCTGAAGGGGTATCATAAAGAAGGGAGACTGGACTTGTCTTGTTTGAGTCCATAGAACAAAACCAGCATCTATGTATGGGAGTCTTAAAGAGGTTAGTTTGAGTTTGATACCAGGAAAAATTTATTCATAATTAGAACTTTCTAAAAGCAGAATGAGCTGTCTTGGGTGATAGTGAGTTGCCTGTCTTTGGAGGTCTACAAGAAGAGGTTGGATCCACTTTTTGGCTAAGTTGTAGTATTATTTTTAGGTATGGGCTGGATTTGATGATTTTTGAAGACCCTTCCAATTTCAAAAGCATAATTCTGTGACTTTTGCCTAATTGAGATTGTCATGGTGGAAGTATCTCCACACACAGTCCCACCATGGAGGAAATGCATTTGCTCTGACCTGGTCTGTCTTACCTCTCTCCACTATGGGTTTCCTACATCACTCCCATTTTTGGAAGGAATTTTGGACCAGGAGATCATGTGGGCAGAGTTACAGCATCTGAATTTTAATTCTTGTTGAAATTACAGAGTTTCTTGTGATATAGGCTAGATGGAGAAATATGAGCTAAATAACAAAATGTTATAAGGGTTCATAATTGATCAAATGATTGTTGTTCACCCATTTCAGTTGTGTTCCCAAAGACATTGGAATGGGTTGTCATTTCTTTCTCTAGTTCATTTTACAAATGAGGAAACTGAAACAAACTGGGTTAAGTGGCATACCAGGGTCACACAGTTAATAAATGGCTGAGGTCAGATTTGAACTCAGAAGGATGAGTCGTCCTGACTTCAGGCCCAAGATTTTATCCACTGAGCCACCTAGCTACCCAGTTGTTCGAATGGACCCAAAGTATTAATTGAAGGATAAATGTCAATTTATTAGTCAATTATGTCAATTAGGAGGAATATTTCTAGTGGAGTAACAAGGTTATTCTTAGCTCTGATCTGTTTAGCATTTTTATCAGTGACCTAGACAAAGACATGGATGGCATATTTATCAAATTTTCAGATGATATATTGGCCATTCCTTGGAGAAAATAAAGATTCAAAATTAACTGGCTAGAAAGATAGGCTAATAAGAGTAAACTTAATATGTTTACATATAACATTCTACACTTAGCTTTAAAAATAACTACATAAATACACAATGAGAGTGATATAACGAGTACAGATTGCTATAATTTAAAAAACAACAACAAATTTTCTTTTGTTGCTAGTTCAATCTGAGATAGATCTGGTAACCAAAATGCTAAAATACCCTTTAAAGTTGGAAAGGAATCAAAGGCTTCTGCTCCAACGCCTACTCAATCTCTCATTCCCATGACAGATTTAATTTCTAGATGGTGTTAATTGTTGGAATTTTTTTCTTAATATCAATCTTAAAAACAGAAGTTTAATTCATATCCATTGTTCCTAATTCTCCCCTCTGATATCAAGACGGAGAAAGCTAATCTTTTGGTCTTATGGCAATTCTTAAAATAATTGAAGACAACTGTCATGTCCCATTCCTCTTCTCCAGTTCCTCATACATCATCGTTTCTACTCTTCTTATCATTATCATTATGATAATACTCTTATTCAAAGGTCACTGTCTTTGGGATGTGATGTAACTTATTAATATTTCTTCCTAAAGGCAACACCCAGAATTAGACATGAATTTCCAGGTATTGTCTGATCAAGATAGATGATCACCATCCTTCTTGTGTCTCATTCCCTCCTACGAATGTAATATAAGCTCAACGTAGGCAGCTCTCTAATGTTCTAGGGCTTCAGGAAATGGGCACAATGCCATCTGCAAACAGGAATATCTGAGGATCTCACCTTTTGGAGGAAATCCCTTTTTGGTTTGGACTCTGCACAAGATTTCCTCCATTGAAGTAGTGAATACAGTGTAAAGGCATACAGTAACAATCCAAATAACCCACGATGGTATTTTTGAAGTAAACTATTTTCTAATTGCTCCCCTCCCAATTCCTGTATTCATGCAGGAATACATTCCTGTATTCATTGACATTGTTACTAGGGGAGGGTTATAGTTTATACAGTAAGTAGGGGATCAGATTACAAGTCTTTGAGCTTTCAGTTTCTAAGATGGATAGAGGAAAATATCAAGTGGATATCCAACAACTTACTCTCTTTCAAATACTAAATGTGTTGGCAGAAAGTGCTGGACTTGGAGTCAGGAAGATTCATCTCCCTTAAGTTCAAATCCAGTTTCAGACATTTTACTAGCCATGTGATCCTGGGAAAATCACTTTACTTCATTTGCCTCAGTTTCCTCATTTTTAAAATGAGCTGGAGAAGGAAATGGTTCTTTGCTAGTATCTTTGCCAAAAAAACTCCAAATAGGATTACAAAGAGTTGGATATAACTAAACAATAATTTAAAAATAAGTATGTGATAGGGGGTTTTCCTGGTGTAGCTTCATTAGAGATAGGTTCTTAGGCATATATCCCCATGAAATGCAGACTCCTATGACAAACATATACTTAATATATGTCTAGAGGAAAAAACTTTGTTTCTCATAATGTTGTGGGCCCAGGATAGGAATATACTTGTTAAATGTTTAACAACTGGCTCTCTAGGGTAAAAAAATTTAATTTGCAACAAACTTGTAAGTTTAATCTGCACTATTGGCATTTCCCCTGACATTTTCTAAATAATCAACAAAACAATCCTTGACATTTTCCCAGGCATGCTGTAAATGCCTTAGAATGAGTAGTATAAATATTCACACTGAAAATTTAACAATAGGATCTCTTGAACTTGATTCCCCAGCCCACCCCTGGTTCAGGGTATATATGAAATGAGAAGGAAATAAGGGATTGTTGGAATAAAGAGACCAGCTGTCCATGGAGAACAGGGAGGAGAGAGAAGAATGTCATTCAATAAGCATTTATTAATCATTTGCATTGTACCAGGAACCATGATGAATTTTGGGGATACTTAGAAAGTCAAAAACATAGTTACTGCCTTCAAAAAGCTCCCATTTTAATGGATATAATAACATCTTCCTCCCCAAAAAATTTCATTCAAGACATTGACAGGGTAAATGAAAAAGAGAAAAGAGACTAGCAATGGGAAGAACCAGCAAAGGCTTCTTGCAGGAAATCATTGAACTGAGTCTTGAAGGAAGCCAGTAGGCAGAAATGAATAGGGAGAATATTTGAGACATGCTAACAAAAAGGAACAGAATTCAAAGAGAGAGAAGAGTTTATGAGGAACCAGAAGTGTGACTAGATTATCAAATACATGGAAGGAAGGGAGACAAGTAGAAGAAGAATAGAAAAGTAGGTAGGAGGCAGATTGTGAGGGGCTTTAAACACCAAATGACATTGACCTTGTGATGCTGATTAGAAATACCTAACCAATGTGGCAGGACAAGCAGGCTGCTGATGGAGCGGCGATTGATACCCAAGCCTAATAGAAGATAGGAGCTACAATAAACTGGTACCACCATAAATGGTGTTGTAGGACCTAGGACTAAAACAGGCATAAATTAGGCGTGTGAATGCCTAAACCAAGACTCTAAGGGAAGCGGGTGTTTCCACAAGATAGCACGTGAACATTGTCATCAGCAATACCATCAGCATGCTACTTCCCCTTTAGACTTCTGAAGCTTGTTTCTATAGGAATGAGGGCTTGATGCTCCATAGGAGGAAGGGGAAGAGTCCTGCTCTGTGCCTGCTTGATTCAAAGGCAAGTTCTATATCTACTGGAATTATAAATGCTTTTGGTGAAGATTTGATTAGCAAGCAAGCAATCCAGAAACATTTACTAAACACCCATGACATAACAGTCACTGAACTGAGTGCTAGGGATACAAATGCAAAGAATGAAACTGCTCTCGAGGAACTTATATGTGTATATGTGTGTATATTATATATATATATGTATGTATGTATGTATATGTCTGTGTGTGTGTGTGACTGCATGATTATATACATACAAGATAATGGGGAAACATGCACACATGTAAGTATAAAGTCAAAATAAAGCAAGAAATTTTGAAGACACTAAGTTGGGGTAGGTATTAGGAAAGGCTTCATACAGAGAGTGCATTGCATCTTAAAGAAAGAGATCCTACAACTGCGATGGCTTTGGCTCTTTTTAACAGAGGTGAGCCAATACCAATAGAGTTGTTATAGAAAGAGCCATCCACATCCAGATAGAGGACCATGGGAACTGAATACGGACCATAGCTTAGTATTTTCATCTTTTTGTTGTTGTTTGCTTGCTTGTGTTTTTCTTTCTCATTTTTTTCCTTTTTGATCTGATTTTTCTTGTGCAGCATGATAAATGTGAAATATGTTTAGAAGAATTGCACATTTACTTCCTGGCTGTATGACCTTGGACAAGTGACAACCCCAATTGCTTCAGCAAAAAAGCAAAAAAAAAAAAAAAAAAAAAGAATTGTACATTTAACCTATATTGGATTATTTGATATCTGGGAGGAAAAGAGGAAGAAAGGGAGAAAAATTTGGAACACAAGGCTTTGCAAGAGTGAATGTTGAAAACTATCTTTGCATGTATTTTGAAAAATAAAAGGCTATTATGAAAAAAGGAAGAAAAGAAAAAAAAGAGATCCTACAAAATCTTCATTCAAGGTGTGCATTCCAAATCTGTCCAGTGCAAAAACATGATGACAAAAGATAGGGTGCCATGCAAGGTCAGTTCAGCTAAAAAGCATGGAGTAGAAGAAGAGGGATAATGTCTAATATCTCTGGAAAGAGAAGTTAGGCCAGGTTTGTTGTGAGGTATTTTTATTTTCTCCTAGAGGTGAGGGAGAACCACTTCCTCTACTGAGTCAAAGAGTGACAAGGCAAAAATTATGCTTAAAGAAAACCATGTTGGTGGGGATGTAGAGGATGTACTGGAGTGTGGAGAGGCTAGGCTATGAAGAAATCATTTATAACTTTATAAAAAAGTTTTGTGTGAGTGATGAGATCAGAGGCCCGATTTCAACGGTTGAGCAGTGAAGGAGAGGAGAGGAGATGAAGAAAGAGTAGAAATAGTTTTTTTCAAGGCATTGAGCTAAGAAAGGACAGGTAAAAGATTCCAGCTTGATGATATAGGGTAATGTCATGAAGGTTTTTCAAAGATGAGGAGGCTCGAGTGTGTTTAAAGTCAGTAGGGAGAGAACCAGCAGTGAGGAAAAGGTTGAAGATTAGAGAGAAGAGGAGAGTTAGAGGAATAAATCTTTTGGATGAGAGGAGATTAAGGAAGGGCATGTGGGATGGAACTGGCCTTCACCAAAAAGAAGGACCACCTTCTTATCGAAAATTTGGAGAATAGAGGAAAGAGTTGGGGAGAGGTATTGTCAAAGAGTTTTGAAATAAAGTGAAGAGAGATAAAGCTCAAGGTCTTAATTTCCTTAATAAGAGGCAAGATCTTCAGCAAAAAGGGTAGGGGGAAGAGGAGAGGTAGGAGGCTTGAGAAGAAAAGAGAAAGTTTTGAAAAGCTTAAGAGTTTTATGTTTTCAGGAAAACTACTGAGCAATTTCAGGGGATAATTAGAAATAAGGCAATACTCCCGGAGATGCTTCTGGATAAGGACAAATATGAACCATGCTATTTATCAGAGAGAAATTAAAATAGATTAATAAATTTTAATATTTTAAATTTATCAAGTTTAAATTTTAAATTATTAAAGAGAAATTCCCCAAGATTAAACTCAATCTGTTTATTCTTAATTGGAACATGGAAGACAAATAGATTTGACAAAGTATTTTGCCCAGAGGCATATGGATAGGCATTACTTTGCATAAATATTCCTCTTGTGACATTAAAAGACTGCATCTTCTTTCTCAAAATCCCCCAACACTAACCTCTTCATGACTATGCTAGCATTATTGTTCCTGGCCAGAATTCCCATGAAAATCACCCCAAGCCTAGAACAAGAGCAACAGTGACCAACCTCTCAAAGCAGGCTGAGTATACAGCCATAAGGTCAGGCCACTGGATAGGCTAGCCTAAGAATTCAAGCAATTCCACGCCTTTTTATTCTTCTTTGGCTTTTGGAAGAGAGCCAAAGGACTGACTATGATTTAGATGAAAATGAGAGGAAATAAGGACAAAATGAGTATTTTTAGAATAACCCCAGCCTGGGGGTTAGTTTTTCAGTAAGACCTGACTCATTTTAGTTAAAATAACCCTTGGAAGGAAGTGGAAATCATCAAAGGGACTATTCTGACATTAAAAGTTAGCGTTTGACTGGGTGCTGATTAGGAAATGGGAATTGATGGAAAAATTGTAAAGAGAATAAGGAACTAAGTTTCTAGAATCCGGGGAATAAATAAGTAAGCAAAGTAGTAGTACAAGGCCATTAACTTTCTTAGTCATCATTCCTAAGCCACCTCTCCTTCCTCACTCAAGGCAATGCATATCCTGGTCAATAAACCAGACAAATATATGACATTCACAATTCTTCACATATTTTACTAGTAACAATCAAATATTGCCAGTGGAGGAATCCCATACAAAAATACCCTTCATTCCCCACCCTGACCATTGCCACCAACTTGTATTGATTTAGCCTATCATAATGAGTTCATTCAGAAAACTGACTAGTCTGGTCCAAATATGCATATGGCAGCATGAGTAGTGGAAAGAACATTGGGTTTGTAGCCAGAGGACATGAGTATCAAATCCTTGCTTGCCATGTGACTTTGGGCAAGCCATTTAACCTAGTTGGCTCAGTCTCTTCATCTATAAAGTAAAAGGGGTACCCTAAATATATTCAAGAATCCTTTTCAGCTCGAATCTCTGATCTCATGAACTACGTCAACAATAAGTAAGTGGATATCTTAAATTAATTAATAATTTTTTTTAAAATTTACCACAAATAACCCATAAAGTTTGAACAAATTAAAAACTAATTGAGAGTTGCCAATGGCCTCTAGGAAGACTAAAATGGTCCAGGATCTATAAAAGCTCTGGGAAGCAATTCAGCAAATGCTCCCCAGTCTGTGGTATGGCCCAAATTGTCCAAAATTTACTGTATCTTCAGAGACAAGCTAGCTGACCAGAATCAAAGGACAGCTATTCAAGAATACCAACTGAGGATCATCTAAAATATCATTAGTCTGAATAAGAAATCATCCCCCTTCCAATGACACATGGTGAGCAGAATCCTTTTAACATGTTGGCTTTAGGTACTTTCTTTGACTTTCTTGCTTAGAATTCTCTCCCTTATCATCATCTTCTGGCTTTCCTGGCTTCCTTCAAATCTCAGCTAAAATCCTGGCTACTACAGAAAGCCTTCCCCAAATCTCTTTAATTGTAAGGTCTTCCCTGAGTTATTTCCTAATAATCATATGTATGTATATAAATCTAGATCTAAATGGATGTATACATATATATGTGGGTGTATGTATGAATATATATAATCACATACATACATATAAGTATATAGGTATACGTATATGTATATATACAGACAGACATATCCTATTTGTACATAGCTGTTACCTTATTGTCTCCTCCATAAGACTATCATTTCCTGAAGGTCAGGGACTTTGTTTTGCCCTGCTTTTAATACAGTTACTAGCACATGAAACACGCTTATTATCTGACTATCAATGTTGCATAAAAGATTTAAAATTTTTCAGTGATAGCTGAATGATATTCTTGTTACATTTCTGTGGTCCCTTCTTACTGTATATATATATATATATATATATATATATATATATATATATATATATATATATATATATATATATATATACATATATATATATATATATTTGCTGAAGCAATTGGGGTTCACTTGGGTCACACAGCTAGGAAGTGTTAAGTGTCTGAGGTTAGATTTGAACTCAAGTCCTCCTGAGTTCAGGGCTAGTGCTCGATCCACTGCATCAACTAGCTATCCTTGTAAGAATCACTTTTAAAAATCTGATGGGCAGCACCAGCCCAGGAGCAGTGTGTATGTGTGTATCTGTACATATATCCATATGTATATAGATATATGTATATTTGTATATGTACATGTGTGTGATTGCACTCGGGTACGTGCACTTTTTTTGGGGGGACTTGGCATTCATTACACTTGTTTGACATTAGTGTTAACTGGCAATAGGAATTAACTAACCAAGGGAATGAAAACCCATTGACAACTGGGGCTGGGCACTGGGTAAAGGTGAGAGGTTAGCCTGAGAAACAAAAATTCATCACAAATAACCCACAAAGTTTGAACAAATCGCATGTAAATAAGAGCACTGACTTTGTAGGCATATCCCACATAAGGCTTCCTTGTGACAATGTGGTAAACTGGAAAGATTTTTTTTTATCCTGTTTAAAATCCCTGTTGTGATATTCATTAGAGGAATAATTATGGACAAGTTATGCCCCTTATCTGAACCTCAGTTTCTTCATCAGTAAAAATGGAGATGAAGATATTTGCATTTCCTATCTCGCAGAGTTGTTCAGAGAAAAATGATCTTTAAATCTTAAAATATTTTAAAGTACAAATGATCATTATCATTTTGTGGAAAAGCTCCTAATACAATTCTCAGTAATTCTACTTGGCCCACTGTCCAGTCATAATTTTATTGATATGGAAGCAATATTCTCTTCCTGTTGCAGAGTTTCACCTGTGGTTGAATATGCTGTATTCAGCCTAAAGGAAAACAAGTTGGAACAAGCATTTAATTATCTCTTACTTTACAAAAAAAGTAAATTATTTTATTTGGTCTTCATGATAACCCTGGGAGGTAAGTGCTAAACAAATGATTATTTTCATGAGTTGTCTAAGAAGCATCTGGGGAAAGCCCAGCAATCTCCTGAATGTGGAGATGGAAAGATGGATAATGAAAAGCAAAGTCACACTTTCAACCAATCAATCAATCTCAATAACAATCGATTTGTTAGCAATGGAAATAAAATTATGTTTTCCTGTACATTCTCTGTTCTCAGTTCTTTCAGGTTCAACCTGACCCTAGCTACTGGGGTCTATTCTCTGATGCAAAATACAAAATACTGCAGCAATCCCAATTACCCAAAGCAGCTATGTGTTACAAAAGACCTGAGTTCAAATTTGACCTCAGATACTTAACTGTATAACTCTGTATAAGTCACTTTTTCTCAGTTTCTTCATCTATAAAATGGGGATAATAATTGACTAAATGAGATATTATTCAGAAAATGTTATATCAGTGCTCATAATTATTTCTAAGATTTCAGAAGGCTCAAGAAGACCAATGGTCTCAAGGAGAATGGGGCCCTCATCAGAAGAAATTCCCTTGAGATTACTGATCACTACCTGGCATAGTCCCTTCCCATTTTATTACCCAGATATGAAACCTGAAGGGTTGGAGAGAAAAATATAGGTTCTATGGTCCCCTGAGAGTTGGGGCGGAGACATGGGAACTCACCAGCGGAAGCTACTGTGGTTACCCCTGTCTGACAACTGGTAGAAGAGGAAAAATAAAAGACGTCCTCAAAGGTAAATGCTTCCTCCAAACAAAACCTCCCCTAAAAGATAATCCAGGAAGAGATGTTTATTTATGACTCCTTCTGACTCATCTTTCATCCAGTTGGCCTTTTCCCACCTCACAGTCTTCACCAAGCATGTGCTTCCCACCTCATCCTGATCACTATGGAGAGATCCCCCCTCAGTAAAGACCAAGTGTAGCTACAACCCATACAATACCACTCCTTATATCCACACCCACTTCTGTTTGCTGTGTACAGCTGATCACCCAGTTTCTAGGCATTTCGTTCCAGTGTCAGCTCATTGGAAAGAGCTTAGTACAGTGCCTGGCCCACAAAAGGCATTTAATAAATGCTTGCCTTCCCCTCCCCACAATTGCCTCTCCTATACTCTACCACCTCATCACTCCAGGCAGAATGGGATAAGGAAAGGGGGAAGAAAAGTGGAGGGAAGGAGGTATGGAGAATTATAGCCCTGTCAAGGTGACATGGGAACTGCATTAAGCACTGGAGTAGGGAGGGAAAGAGAGAAAGAAAGAGAAAGCAAGATGAGTAAAGATACAGTGATGATTACAGAAATATCTAAGAACATAGATTAAAATTCAAAGTAAGGAAAGTTTGCCTCTGGTACCCAAATACCTTTCTTTCTAGGCCCCTGCCCCCTTTCCTTCTTTCCAGGTACCCAAGGCCTTTATGCTACCCAGAGTCCCCCAAACAACTGCTGATATTTCAAGTATTTCCATTTCATAGGATCCTCAGAATAGTCCTCTGAGGGAGATAGCAAAATTTTCAATTTTCAGATGAAGAAACTGAGAAATAAGCAACTTATCCAAGATCCCACAGCCAGTAAGTGGCAAAGCCAGAATTGGACCTGGTTATCCTTCACCCACCTTCCATCTAATGCAGGCTTCAGGTGCTCTGCCTGCCTGCTTCCTCCTCCTCCCCTATGCTCCATCAGTTCATCTCAGAGAGGAAAGCAGTCTGATTAAGTTAACCCCCATTGCCTTATGATGATGAAACTTGTGAGAGAGTTTTATGAATCCATATGAGTTTCCGTGGGTTAACTCATTCATATCCCTCAGAGGAAATATTTTTATTTGGGATAATCCTTTCCTTAACTAACTAGTCCTACTCAGATCATTCAATTCAACAAAGGGTTGTTTTACATCAACTCTGTTCCAATGGTTTTTTCAAGTTTTATTTGTTAATATGAGGCACCACATCTCCAAATAACATTAAGTTCAGTAGTTTTTCATTATTTTTAACATTTTTATTTAAAGTTTCAAATTCTATCCTTCCCTCTTTCCTTCCCCTCTTCCTTCAGAGAAGCAGATATACATTATATATATATATATATACATGCAATTATGTATAACATTTTCATATTAGTCATTTTGTTCAAGAAGACTCAAATAAAAGAAAAAATGAAAGAAAGTAAAAAACAGCCTTCTTCAATATCAGATCTTTCTCTGGATATATATATACCTCATCATTAGTCGATTGTCTTGGATCATTGTATTCCTAAGAACAGCTAAATCATTCACAATTCTTCACAAAACAGTATTACTTTTACGGTGCACAACTTTCTCCTTGTTCTGTTCATTTCACCATGCATCAGTTCATGTAAATATTTCCAGGTCTTTTTCTGAAATCATCCTGCCTGTCATTTCTTTTAGGACAATAATATTCCATTACAATCACGTATCACAGCTTGCTTAACCATTCCCCCAATGATGAGCATCCCTTCAATTTCAAATTCTTATATACTACAAAAAAAGAACTTCTATAAACATTTCTATATAAATAGGTCCTTTTCTCTTTTCTTTGAATATTTTTGGGACATAAACCTCACAGTAATATTGTTGAATCAAAAGGTTTTTATATCCCTTTGACCATAGTTCCAAACAGCTCTCCATAATGGTTGAATTAGTTCACAATTCCACCAACAATGAATTAGTGTCCTAGTTTACCTATATCCCCTCTAAAATCCAACATTTTTCTTTTTTTTGTCATATTAGCTAAACTGATAGGTGTGAGGTGATACCTCTGAATTGTTTTAATTTGCACTTCTCTAACCAAAACTGATATAGAACATTTTTATATGTCTCTAGATAGCTTTGATTTCTTTGTCTGAAAACTGTTTGTTCATATCCTTTGACCATTTATCAATTGTGAAATGACCTGTGTTTTCATAAATTTGACTTCTTCAGAGCTTCTTGAACTTTTTCCAGTTGTGATCCTTTTTGCCTGAGAAATTTTTATGTAAACTTGGGTATATAAAATAGGCATAAAAATCAAACATTTACTAAATATATCATAATTTAGGTTCCCCCTCTTTCAGTTAAAAGATCCCATATTGGGGTTGTAAACCACAGATTAAGAAGCTGGGCTCCATCAATTGGAGAATGGCTGGGTAAATTGTGGTATATGAATGTTATGGAATATTATTGTTCTGTAAGAAATGACCAACAGGAGGAATACAGAGAGGCTTGGAGAGACTTACACGAACTGATGCTAAGTGAAATGAGCAGAACCAGGAGATCATTATACACTTCGACAACGATATTGTATGAGGATGTATTCTGATGGAAGTGGATTTCTTTGACAAAGAGACCTAACTGAGTTTCAATTGATAAATGATGGACAGAAGCAACTACACCCAAAGAAAGAACACTGGGAAATGAAAGTGAATTATTTGCATTTTTGTTTTTCTTCATGGGTTATTTTTACCTTCTGAATCCAATTCTCCCTGTGCAACAAGAAAACTGTTCAGTTCTGCAAACATATATTGTATCTAGGATATACTGCAACATATCTAACATATAGGACTGCTTGCCATCTAGGGGAGGGGGTGGAGGGAAGGAGGGGAAAAATCGGAACAGAAGTGTGCAAGGGATAATGTTGTTAAAAAAATTACCCTGGCATGGATTCTGTCAATATAAAGTTATTATAAAATTAAATTAAATTTAAAAAAAAAGAAGCTGGGCTCCATATATTTGAGAAATGAGGCCATTATCAGAGATAGCTGTTGCAAAAAAATTTTCCCCAGTTTTTTGTTTTCCTTATAATTTTGGTTGCATTGGTTTTGTTTGTGCAAAAACTTTTTAACTTTATATGACCAAAATTATCTATTTTATACTTTGTAATGCTCTCTATATCTTCCTTGGTCCTAAATTATTTCCTTATCCATAAGCCTGACAGATAAAATATTCCAAGCTCTCAATTTGTTTCTATTATCACCCTTTATGTGTAAATCATGTATAAATTATGTGTAAAGACCTTATCTTGGTGCATGATATGTATGAGATGTTGGCCTATATCTAGTTGGCGGCATACTGTTTTCTTGTAGTTTTTATCAGATAATGATTGCTCTAAGAGTTTGGATCTTTGGATTTATCATCTACTAAACTACCATGGTCATTTACTATATTATTATAATATCAATATATATATGTGTATATATACATATATATATGTATATGTATATGCCAAATCTTGTGTAATTCTGACTATGTAGTTCCACAATATTTGAATTGTTCTTTTTGGCTACTTGTATTACTTTCTCCTTGTTATGTGTGCTCCAAAATTTGGCTATTGCTGTTCCTGGGAATTTTAATTTGGGGATCTCTTTTAGGTGATGTTGAGTGGATTCTTTCCATTTCTATTTTGCACTCTGATCTAATTTATCACGGAAGTTTTCTTTGGCAATTTCTTAAAAGTTGTTATCTATTGACAGGAAAAAACAATGATGAATGTTGGAGGGGATGCGGGAAAACGGGGACATTGATGCATTGTTGGTGGAGTTGTGAACGAATCCAGCCATTCTGGAGAGCGATCTGGAATTATGCCCAAAAAGTTATCAAACTGTGCATACCCTTTGATCCAACAGTGTTTCTATTGGGCTTATACCCCAAAGAGATACTAAAAAAGGGAAGGGGACCTGTATGTGCCAAAATGTTTGTAGCAGCCCTGTTTGTAGTGGCTAGAAACTGGAAAATGAATGGATGCCCATCAATTGGAGAATGGCTGGGTAAATTGTGGTATATGAATGTTATGGAATATTATTGCTCTGTAAGGAATGACCAGCAGGATGAATACAGAGAGGCTTGGAGAGACCTACATGGACTGATGCTAAGTGAGATGAGCAGAACCAGGAGATCATTATACACTTCGACAACGATATTGTATGAGGATGTATTCTGATGGAAGTGGATTTCTCTGACAAAGAGACTTAACTGAGTTTCATTGGAGAAATGATGGACAGAAACAGCTACACCCAAAGAAGGAATAATGGGAAATGAATGTGAACTATTTGCATTTTTGATTTTCTTCCCGAGTTATTTTTACCTTCTGAATCCAATTCTCCCTGTGCAACAAGAGAACTGTTTGGTTCTGCAAATATGTATTGTATCTAGGATATACTGCAACATGTTTAGCATATACAGGACTGCTTGCCATCCTGGGGGGGGGGAGGAGGGAGGGAGGGGGAAAAAACGAAACATAAGTGATTGCAAGGGATAATGTCGTGTAGAAATTATCCTGGCATGGATTCTGTCAATGCGAAGTTATTATTAAATAAAATAAAATTTATTATTAAAAAAAAAAAAAAAAAAAGTTGTTATCTATGCTTTTTTAAAATCATGCTTTTCAGGTAGTCCAATCATTCTTTTATTACCATGGATCTATTATCTATGTCAGTTGTTTTTCCAATGAAAAATGCCACATTTTCTTCTTTTTTTTAACTTTTTTTAAAATTTTGATTTATCATCTCCTGTTGTCTTATAAAGTCATTAGTCAACTTGCTCAATTCTAATTTTGAAAGAACTATTTTCTTTAGTGAGTTTTTGTGTTTCCTCTTCCAGTTGGCCAATTTTAGTTTCAGTAAACTTTTGTGTATCTTTTCCCATGCTATTGACTCTTTTTTCATCATTCTCTTATATTATTCTCATTTCTTTTCCCAATTTTTCTTTTACTCCTTTAATTTGCTACTTAAAATCCTTTTTAAAGTTTTTCCAGGAATTCTTTTTGGATTAGAGACCAAATTACATTTTTCTTTGAGGCTTCACATATACCAATTTTGACACTATTGTCCTCTTCTAAGTTTATGAGTGCCTATAGCTGAGTTGCTATGGAAACAGGTCTGCTGGCAGACCCCAGAGATGGGGTCTCACTTTTGACTAGACTTGAGTCAGGATTTCACTACTGGTCAGCAACAGGGTCAAAGCCTCTCTATTGACTTCTCCTGAGAATGGGGTCCCTGGGGTGGGGCCTTGCTGTGTTTCACAGCACACATGTTCACTTGCTCACTTGCCTAGCAATCTGCTGGTCTGCAGGAGGGTAGCACCCTGCTGGTGGATTGCCCTAGGCTTGGGGCCTCTGCTGTGAGGATTTCTGCTGTACCTGCTCCTGCTCCTGCTCCTGGACCTTGTGCTCCCCCCCACCCCAGTGAGAGACCTTTCCAAACCCGCTAGTAAGCTGCTTGTCTGCTCCTACAGCAATTCTAAGGTAGTTTCTAGTTGTTTGGAGGGGAATTTGGAAGGGCTTCAGAGGTTCCTTCCTCATTCCACCATTTTTGCACTAAAAGTGTGTTCAATTGTTCTTAAAAGATAGTTCTTAGGAAGCAAAGTGGTAAAGAATAATATATATATAGTCAAGATCTCTTCTAAGATGAAATATCTGTATTCACTAGCACTGTATCCACTAGTTTCCTTTCACCTTAAAGATAGAAGAGGGTCCAAATCTTCAAATCTATTATTTTATAAATAATATGTATAAAGTTATTTGCATGTTGTCCCTATTAGAATAAGAGCTCCTTGAAGCAGGGGCTATATTTTTTTCCATATCTCCACAGCTTAGCACAATGACTGGCACATAGTAGGTTCTTAGTAAATTCTTTTTGGTTGACTTATACCATTGGGTAGTAACATACTCAAAAAAAAATGGCTACTAATATGAACATGGAGCAACTAGCACAGTGGGTAGCATGCCAGGTCTGGAGTCAGAAGTTCTGAGTGAAAGGAGATGGAGTTGAGATGGCAGAGTAAAGGCAGGAACTTTCCCAACCTCTCCCCAGAACTGCTCTAAATTCTTTTAAATAATGATTCTAAACAAATTTTAGAGCATTAGAATACCCAAAATGCTGGAGTAGAACATTTTTCCAGCCAAAGTCAACTTAGAAGATCAACAGAAAAGCTTTGTGACACTGGTGTGAGAGACAGCCTTAGTACCACACCATAAAGCAAGAACAGATCTAGGGACCCAGAGATCAGCGTCAGTACTAGTGGTTTCTAGACCTCTTAGCCCAGGGATACCAAAGAGGACTTTTGGTGGGTCAGTAGAAAAGGTCTAGGGAACCAGAGTGGGAGTCCAGCATACAATTCCAGTGCAGGCCATACCAGTATAGCCCTGGCCCCAAGGACAGAAAAGCAGAACTCTCTTGCTTTAGCACGCTAGAACTTAGAGCTACAGTGGTGTGGGAACACTCCTAACAATTCCAGGACAGAAAAGAGTGCTTTGTGGTCAGGTTCCTAGAAAGATCTCTGAAAACAGCTGCACAAAATCCCTGAAGCTTGGGACACTGCACCCTCCACCCTGGAAACAGCCCTACTTTAACAAAAAGTTAAAAGCCAAGTAATAGGTTGGAAAATGAGCAGACAATAAAGACAGTTTCTGACCATAGAAAGTTATTATGGTAACAAGGAAGATCAAATCACATACTTAGACAATAACAAAGACAAAGCTTCTACATTCAAAGACTCCAAGAAAAATAAGAATTGGGGTCAATGGAAAAGATCAAAATCAAAACTTGATTTTGAAAATCAAGTAAGAGAGATAGAGGAAAAATTAGGGAAAGAATTGAAAGTGGTACAAATGGAAATACAAAAAGTGAAGGAGGAGAATGCCTTAAAAAGCAAAACTGGCCAATGGGGAAAGAAGGTACAAAAGCTCACTGAGGAAAGTCATTTCTTAAAAATTAGAACTGAGCAAATAGAAACTAATGATTTTATGAGAAATCAAGATATAAAAAAGTAAACTCCTACCAAAATGGAAAAAAAATAGAAAAATGTGAAAATAGATGACCTGGAAAATAGATCCAGGAGAGATAATTTTAAAATCATTGGTCTACCTGAAAGTCATAATCAAAGAGAGAGAGAGAGAGAGAGAGAGAGAGAGAGAGAGAGAGAGAGAGAGAGAGAGAGAGAGATTGGACATAATCTTTCAAGAAATTATCAAGGAAAACTGTCCTGATATTCTAGAACCAGAGAGCAAAATAGAAATTGAAAGGAAGTCCTGAGTTCAAATCTGGCTTCAGATACCTACTGTATGACTCTGTAAGTCACAAACCTGTTTGTCTTGGTTTCTCATCTATAAAATGAGCTGGGGAAGAAAATGGCAAACCAATCCAATATCTTTGCCAAAAAAAATCCCAAATGGGGTCACAAAGACCAGCAATGAATCCCTATAATGTTTTATTATCTAAGAAGACTGGAAAGATGGGTATGGGGAGGTGAAGAGACAGAGTATATAAATACTTTTGAACATCAAACTGTGAAGATTTTGTGTGTGTGTGTGTGTGTGTGTGTGTGTGTGTGTGTGTGTGTGTCTTTGGTCCTGGAAGCCACTGGTATTTATTGAGTTGAGAAGGGTAAGGGGGAGGTATCTGAGATAGTCAAACATGCACTTTAGAAATATCATTTTGACAGTTAAGTGAAAGATGGAGTAGGGAGAGACTTGTGGCAGGCAGACCCACCAGCAGGCTGTTACACTAGTCCACTCATGGAGTGGCAAAGGCCTGTAGCATGGTGGCAGTGTCAGAGAAGAGAGGAGGATGTATTTAAGAGGTGTTACAAAAATAAATGGTAAGCTTGGACAAGAGAATGAATGTGTGGGATGAGAGAAAGGAATTGAGGATGATACTTAAGTTTCAAACCTGAATAACTAGAAAGACGGTGGTAACCCAATAGTAATACAGAAAATTAGAAGGCAAGAAGGAGTCCCTTGAGTGTCTCAATTAATATTAATCTTCATAATTCACTTTGCCCCACATCAGTACTTCTCCTGGGACCATCAAAATTAGATTTGTCTCTCTAAGGCAGGGGTCCTCAAACTTTTTAAATAGGGGGCCAGTTCTCTGTCCCTCAGACTGTTGGAGGACCAGACTATAGTAAAAACAAAAACTTTGTTTTGTGGGCCTTTAAATAAAGAAACTTCATAGCCCTGGGTGAAGGAGATAAATGTCCTCAGCTGCTGCATCTGGCCCGCGGCCATAGTTTGAGGACTCCTGCAAGGGCTTTCCTCTTTTCAATTAGTACTCAAGATATTGAGACACTGGAGGTGTTCAGTAGATGGAGGAAGGGGAAAGAGGGAGAAAATTTGGACTGAAAATAAAGTTGAATTTTAAAAAAAAAAAAAGATGGGATAGAATAAGTTTTATTTAATCCTCTGAACAATCAGGAAATTCTCCTTCACTTTTAGAGAATTTTTGAGTTATAAAGAACCTCAATGAGCAGCTAGTCCAACTCAAAAAGAATCATCCCTCCAATAGTCTGATATGGTCATTCAGCCTCTGCTTGAAGACCTTCAATGAGAGAGCAATCAGGTACTTTTCAAGGAAGTCCTTCCTGACAGCTAAATTGTCCTCTTTACAACTTATTAGGGATGAATTCAATTCTTACATTTGAGTTATTAAAAAAAAATCAATTTCACACATACAGAATAGAAGAGGCAAAACTGGATTGTAATTTGTTTGAAAAAGATCTGAAGGTTGAGTAACAGTAAACTTAGTATGAGTAAGCAGTTTGATATGGCCACCAAAAAAATCAATTTAAGCTTTGAGAGATTAAGCTTCCAGGAATAAGAAATTGATAGTCCCTCTATACTCTACTCTAATCAGACAGCATGAGGAGAATTAAATTTAATCCTGGGCACTTAAGAATGACATCGATGAACCAAGATAAACTGAAAGTGGACATGTAGAAGATAGAAAGATTAAATGTTGACATCTCACATGTTAGAAAACTTACATGGATGGAAATGGATGAATTTAATTCAGATAATTACTACATATATTACTGTGGGCAAGAATTCCATAAAAGAACTGAGGTAGACCTTGTAAAAGAGTGAGAAAAGTACTGAAATATAATCTCAAAAGTAACATAATGATGTCTATTTAAGTCCAAGGCAAACCATTCAACATCATCTAAGTCAAGTTTATGCTCCAACCACTGATGCTGAAAAGGTCAAAACTGATCAGTTCTCTGAAGACTCCAACTTCTAAAAATAACAATAACAACAAAAGATGTCACATTCAGCATAGGGTATTAGATTGCTAAAATAGAAAATCAAAAGATAATTGGAATAACAAACAAGTTTGGCCATAGAATACAAAATAAAGCAGGAAAGATACTAATAAAAATTTTGTCAAGAATTATCAGGTTGGCATCTGTGTGTGGAGAGTTGGGTAGCATGGGGAGAGATTAGAGCTAAGAAGACCCATAGGAGTCCATAATAGTGCCTGGCACATAAGAAATTCTTATTGACTGACAGATTAATAGTTTAGGAGAGAGGAAATGACAGCCTGAGTTAAAGGGTAGCGGTATAAGAGAAGAAAGGGGGACACATGTGAAAGGTATAGATTTGATGTCCAAGTTCACAGTTTTGGGAAAGCAGCTGAAGTGATACAGGAAGGAGAAAATTGAATCCTGTTATCTTCTAGGATCTTGATTTTCTAAGCTTCCAAAATAACAAATCAGGATCATAGATTTTTAATTAGAAGTGACCTTAAAGCTCAATTAATCCAATAACTCCATTTTATATAAAAGAATAAAGGACCAGAATGGAAAAAAAAATTCATGCTAGAAAAACCACAGGGCCATTTCTTCACTGTTGCATGCAGAGCCACAAAGTCCCTAGCTCTGACTACCTATTAGACATTCCTTTTTGAATCCATGTTTTCTGGAAGGCTCTAATTCACTAACATTAAAAGTTCATTATAACTTTTTAATTTAAAAGAATTTAGAATAGCAGCACCAAAATTAAAGATACTTTTTTATTTAAATTACTGTGTTCTTTTTATGTTCATTCTATCATCAGGTCAAATAATTTAAATATTTTATTAAAAATAGCTCCGGAAATATCTGCTGAAACCATCTGCAGCACAAGAAAAATAGGTTTGCAAGGTAAATACGGAATTTCACACTAGTGATTATCAGATCATAGATTCCATTCTCAGAACCAGATTGGTACCAAAAAAGGCTTAGTACTTATTTTCCCGTTTCATATTTTCTTTACACTGCTTAGAGCCTGGGTTGGTTTTCAGACTGCTGAATTGAGCAAAAAATGTGCAATACTGCCAACAAAGAGTTTAGAGGGCTAAATTATGTATTTTCTGTGCCTTCATCCTAATTCTCACTTAATTAATAGTTAAAGAGCTTATTTAGGCATCTGGCTATACCTCCACCCAGCAAAGCAGCCAAAAATTAAGGACTCTGTGAGAGACAGCTCATAACACTCTTTAGGATCACAGTTATACAGTAAATAGCAATACCAGAAACCCCAAGTGATCATTGATATCAAGTTCTTAAAACCCTAGGAGGTCGCTAGATGGCTCAGTGGATAGAGTACTGATATTGGCAGTTCTAAAAGATAGAGTACTGATACTGAGCTCAAATCCAACCTCAGATACTAGCTATGTGACTCAGGGGAAGTTATTTAACTTGTCTGTCTCAGTTTCCCTAACTGTAAAAAGGGGATAATAATAGCATCTACCTCACAGGGTTGTTGTGAGGATGGAGTAATGTTTAGGGATTTTCTCCCTTCCCCTGCAAACCCTGCTGTAATGGATATAGCACAGTCCTCACCTCTGACAAATATTGGCTCTGCAAACTGGAACACATGTTAAATTTCAGTCTTGCAAATGCTATAAAAGTTGCAAATATATTGATGATTTGAGGCTTTTCCTGGTTTCCCCAGCAGTTGATGTCTTCCTCTCTAAGATTATACTGTATATATAACCTGTACATCCGTTTTATATGCAGCTGTATAATGGATATAATCAATGGCATAATCTAGTCTGAACTCACTTGAGTCCAGAACTAGAACTCCTTGGTGGGAAGAGGGCACCTTCTAACACTAATTCCATTTCTACATCTAATTCCATCTCTAACCTTAATTCTATTTCTTACTCTAACCTCTCAGAATTTGGGTTAGGTATGGGTTAAATGGGTTTAAAATGGTATTGGAGTTAAAGATTTACATTCTAGGGCCTTCATTTGGATATATCTGGTGAACTCTATTCATTTATAGGGACTCACCAGAGAAAAATTAGTGTGATTGTTTTTGTGTGTGTGTTTCCTCTACAAATCAGACCTGTTTCTTTGAGATGATAATTGTATGATTGTACCCGAAGTTATGATTTCTGTTGTATCACGTGTTCTAGGATTAAAGCAGTTGTTAAATGTTATATATCCCAAGACAAATACTGGTGCCTAGCAATGGGTCTAGAGCACACCATGGGTGTTCATTTGTGTTCTTTTCTTTCAAAGAACACAATTAGACCACTTGTCTTAGTATGACATTAAATCAGAACAATTCATCAAGTATTTATGGATTATAGGGTGGTACAATAAGATTTGTCCGATGGCCTAGAAATCCTTTATATTCAGCTACAGAAGTTTAAACCCTTTGGGGAACCCTATGGTTTTTTTTGAAGCCTTTCTGAGTTTGCTTTTAAGCCAACATACTTATTCAACCAAGGAATAAGTTTGGGTCTCCCCATTTGGAATGTCCAATGCATTGCACCTATATATTATAGTTCTGTTGTTTAGTTCATTAGTTGTGTTTTGACTTTGTTGACCCCATTTTGGAGTTTTCCTGGCAAATACACTAGAGTGGTTTGTCATTTTCTTCTCCAGCCCATTTTATAGATGAGGAAGCTGAGGCAAATAGGATTAAGGAACTTGCCCAGGATCACACAGCTACTAAATAAATGTCTGAGAGAGAATTTGAATTCAAATCCCCCTACTTCCAAGCTGAGCTCTATCCACTGTGCCACCAAAATGGATGAATTTCTATCTAGATCTCCAATGGGAATTTTCTATGTAGATCAGGAGTCAGAGAATTGGGGGCACCCTATGTTTCAGGGACACAGAAACATTTTTTGATATCTCACCTGAAGGTGAGAGTATAATTTAAAAATCAATCCCAGATCTTCTTTTCCTTTATGCAACCAGACTTTCCTGGGGTAAAAGTTAATTGTTGTTCTTTTTAAACTCTTTTTCTTTTGAATTTCCTTCAGATTGAGGCAGATCTGTCCAAGTATCTTCTATGAGAACTTTTATTAAATGTTGTGTTTAAATTTGTGCCACCATATATTTCTTTACTTATCCCACTAGCACTGTGTATGTTTGTGAAAAATTAAGCCCCAGGTTTATGGAAGAAATATTTTGTTACTACTGCTCAAGAAATTCCATTTCAGTAAAAGTTTTTGCTTTGAGCTAATGGTGATTAAATAGATGAGAGCTCATTAAATATTGTTTAAGGTGTGTGGCTCCCTAGAATACGTGGGTCCAGGGTGGTAGCATCCCAGGGTCTCCACCAAGCATGGCTTGAAGGATAGGAAACACCAGAATAGGTACTACACTATAGGAACTCTCAAGGTAAAAAACACAAGAAAGAGGACACAATGAGGGACTTTAGATTTAATCTCAAATTCACCTAAGTTGCATGTATTCGTTGCCACATATTCATAGCCATTACAGCTGCCAGGAGAGGGGAGAGTCTCCATTCCTCTTGCTCGAAATCTGACAAAGAGCTTAAGAGTCCAGGAGAGAGAAAAACAAAAGGCAGAGGGACTCCTAATTCTCTTTGCCACATATTCCTCCAAGCTATCACAGGAATCAAGGACCAATAAGATTTTGTTTGCCCCAAAATGCAAACAAAAACCCTTCAATGTTGACCCTGATCACTTCCATCCAGAAGTATCCCAAGTCTCATTGCATTCCTATGCATTTTCCATGAAATGACCTCTTGGCCAAGAAGAGACCCTCTTTTCTGATAACCCTATTATATCTATATACATACATAAAATCTTCTTCTTTATAATGTAAGCTTCTTGAGAGAAAAGGCTGTTTTGTTTTGTCTTTCTATTTATAATGCCTACCATATAGTAGACACTTAATAAAGATTTGATGGACTGATTGATTGGTAAAGTTGCCTCAATGGTAGTTTCCTCCAATAAAGTCATAGGTCCAGACTCCACTCCACCTCCCAAAAAATGTTGACTTAAACTATGGCTACATAACATCTTCTTTGAGTTGGCTTTGAATATCTAACTCAATAAACAGCCTAGTTTTTTTAATTAATTCTTTGCTTTGATTTATAGAATACAGCAATATTATTTTGAGCACTGGAAATTGCTTAAGGTACCTTGGAAATTAAGGGGAAAGATTCACCACTAGTAATGAGAATATTCAAAGAGTACATTAGGAATTAAGAGTAACTTGGGCTTCAAGACCTATATCAGTATGCTATGAGGAGAAAACAACACTAGCCACATCATATTAAGTCATCTCTTAAAACTAATAGTCAATATTATAATATATTCTATATTTAGGTGGTTTTTCATTTAAATTAGAAAAACTGATATTAATAACTCCAAAGCTTGAGATATTCAGAGTTGGACTTTCCCATCAGTTTCCTGGGTAACTACAGAAATTGAAGGAGTTCATTTTACCCTTTTTGCCTGGTCAATTAATGTTCTCAAAAATCTTGTGCTTCAAATTACTCCATTAACTGGAGCTGAAGGTTTAAAGATGTTTGCATTTTTCTAGAAGTATATCCCCAGAGAGTCTTGATTCAAAATGTTCCATAAACCTGAAATGTTTTTCCCACCTCTGGCAATTTGCTAGGAAGAATGAAAAATCCTGGCCTTTTAGCAGATTGCAGGCCAAATGGCTCAATGATACAACTTGGTAGCTTTAACAAACAAAAACTAAAAAAAAAAAAAAAAAAAAAAAAAAAGTTAATGCAAACTTTCCTCTAGAGAAACAGCATCCCACACAAGAACGATTGTCGCCCTGGATTCTATCCTAATCAGGTCACTGATTTAGCACTGTTTAGAAAGATCATTGAAAAGCTGGAGTATATACAGAGAAGATGATCCATGATGCTTTGGAGCACCTACAGACCATACTTTGTGGGGAACTTGAAGGAATTCAATATTTGGACTGGAGTGAACTTGGAGGGAAGATTACTAGCTGTCTTCTGGTATCTGTAAAACTGTCCTGTAGAAGCAGTGTTAATTTTGATTTTCTTATCTCCAGAGAACCAAACTAAGACCCACAAGGGAAGTTGCAAAGAGGTAGAGTTAGGGTTAACTGTAAAGAATAAAAAAAAAATCAATGACTAAAGTTGCCTGTGGAAGTAAAAGTAAGGAAGTGGATTCCTCTTCATTGGAAATCTTCAAGAGGAAACTAGATGGTCATTTGCCAGGAAGGTTATAGACAGAATTCATATTTAGGCCTGTTTAGATTAGATTGACATCTGAAGCTCCTGAAAACTACTCTGAAATTCTAAAATCTGTGGAGTGTTTAGCTACTTTTCAAGCTCAATCTCCCTCCAATGTTACCCAAGAGGGCTTGCGTCATCTTTCCCCTCAATAATTCTCCTTCTCACTTCAGATCTGGATTAGGACTTGTGAGTAAGCAGTTTGTTCCATCTGATAATTGTGTGTCCTGTCCCCTTATTAGATTACAGGACCCATAAGGTCAGAGGGCTGTCTTATTTAATCTTCATTCCCCTCCAATCACAGTGCTCTGTATACATTATATGTTTAATGAATTTTTCCCTCAAGCTTGTGGAAGGGCTTTGGATTCTATATTCTTTGTACTCAACAGGCTCTATGCTTACTCATGGGACACTCTATACAGCAATTTAAAGACTAGAGATATTTCTTAAGTATTAGTTTAAAAATAAGCCTTGTTATTGATGAATTTGGAATCACCAGTTTGCAAAATGGTAAGATATCAAGAGAGCAGCGTTTCAGGAAGCCCGGACCCTCAGAGACCCCTGTAGTCCCGCCTGCTGTGGGGCTCATTCACAATTGTGAAACAATGTGAAATACATGCAGCAGAGGCCTAGAAACTATAAAAATTCATTTACATGTGATTTACATATTATTTGGTATCAGAAGTACTGGGGAATCCTCTCCTCCAGAGTACCGGAAAAGTTAAGATAAATATGCTAGGCGAACACAGGTCATATTCCTTAAGGTCTCTTCCCAGCTCTGAAATCTTAAAAATCTAAGATCATATGAGGAACAGAACCAAAACTGCATGGGGAAAAGGTCACCCTAAAGAGCTGGGGGAGTGGAAGAATGGGAAATCAAAGGGGAAAGTCAGTCCCAGTATTTTACTTGCAAATCCTGTCTGGGTGGAGGACAGTGCCAGGATAAGGGTAGTGAAGACTTCCTTGCCCCTTAAAACAGGAAGGTTATTCAAATGAGACTTTCATGACGGCCCTTGCCCTTCAAAATCATTTGTTCCAGGCAGATCCAGATTTCCTTCTCAATCTCATTCATTTCTACTAAGTTCGAGTTGTCTCTAGGCTGATGTTGCTTTTGTCTGTCCTTCCTTCTCTAGGAAGCCCAAGACTTCCTGGAAGTGACAACACAACTTGCAAGTGAATTGGGTTTAAGTGAGGGAGGACTGTGCAAGGTCACCTGCCTCACTTTCCTCTCTAGAGCCATCTGGATCAGTGGCAAGCTCAATACAGAAAAAAAGAAACTTTCTCAACTGAGGAAATAAATGAATAAAGCAATTTGTATGGGAAAGACCTGGGATTTACTGGACTACAAGCAAAGTGAGTTAAATGGCATAAAAGGACACACAATTAAGCCAATACAATCTCAAGTTACTTTAAAACAGGCATTGGATCCAGTACCAGGAAGCAAGAATCCTGTTATTCTCTGTCCTGGTCCACACCTGGAGTATTCTGTTCAGCTGTAGGTACCACATTTTAGAAAAGACATGGGGGAGGCTGAAGAGCATCTAAGGGAGACCAGGATTATAAAGGGTCTCAAGATCATGCTACCTAAGGATTTTTTTAAGTAACAGGGTTACTTTGTCTGGGGAAAAGATTTAGGAGATATCAAATCCTTTGTACTTCTATTTCCTCATCTGGAAAATCAGCTCTCTTATCTTTTCCAGCTCCCAATCCAAAGATTCCATGTTTTGTGGCAAAAATAACCTTCCCCTCCAAAGACATTGAAGAATCCTAGGCAGGAGATGAGAACCATATGTGTATTAAAATTTAAATGTGATCTTAAAAGAAGCATCATGATGCAAATGAGAGAGCATTGTAGTTGGAGTCAAGGGACCCAATTTCAAATCCCATATCTTATTTAATTAGCTATGTGGTCTTGAGCAAATTATTAACCTTTCTCTTTGGGCCTCAAGTTTCTTCAGCTGTAAAATAAGAAGGCTTGACTAAATGCCTTCTGTGATCCATTCCAATTCTAAATCTGTCATTTTAATCTCATCTTCAGAATTGTGACCAAGTTTTAAATTTTTTTCAATTAGAAAAAAATCCTTTCTCTTCTACCATCCCCTCCATTGAAAAAGAAAGTAGAACAAAATTCTTGTAACAAATACACATACCCAAGCAAAACAAATTCCCACATGGGCCATGTCAAAAAATACTTATCTCAACCTGGAGCTTGACTCCATCCAGGAAATGAGATTTTTTGGCCACAACACTCATGAAAACTGGCTACTAAGCAGTTGGGTTGAAATACTAACACCAATGAAATCCTTGGATCTCACTGATCTTGAAGTATAAGCATTGCAGAGGGAACTTAGAGGACAAAATAGCAATTATCTTCAATGTGTTAATAGGTAATAGGTATCATGAATTCTTGAAAGCAGATGCATTTGTGTTAAAGGATAATGATCCATTATACAAGAAAAATGGGATCTTAATTGCCATCATGTTAGCTGATGACAATTAGGAGTGGGATGAATGAAGAACCAAGATAAATTGAAGCAAAATGAAGAAAAGATCTAAAAAGATGGTTTCAGAGAAACCCAGAGAGACTTAAAATGACCCCATTCACAGTGTAGTGGGCAAAATCTGGGGCGGGGAGAGGGATTGCAACATAACACTATAAAGACAAAGAATTTTGAAAGACTCATGAGTTCTGATCAATGCAATGACCAGTTATGGAGAGATGAAGCATGTTACTCATCTTGTGAGAAGAAGACAATGCATCCTGGGTGCAGGTTAAGATATAATATTTGAAAGTTGTCAATGCTTGAAGCTGTTTTGCTTAATTGTATATATTTGCTACAACAGTTTCATTTTTATCTTTTCCAATGAAGTTGGTAATAGTGGGAGAAATAAAAGTTTTCAGTTAAAAAAAATACATTTAAAAAAATTAACAAGAAAGGATCTACAACTTAAATCACCACTTAAAGGAAGAGGCAGGGAGAAGAGATTTAAGGTGTATAAAAATTAAATTTTTTTAAAAAGAGAGAATGAAGACAGAAAAGTTAATCAAGTATTTCCTGAGTTACAGAGTCCAGGCAGTTGACAACTAGGTAAAAATGATGCTTCTCTAGACAAATGCTTTGTTCAGTTATCAAAAGGGATTGGACCAAATTAATAAATGATCTAGCTCCTTCTGTGCTCAAAAGAAAATAACTTCATCTTGGATTGGAGAGAGGAAACATAGGGATATATGCTAAAAGAACAGTAACTTCGAAGTTCTAATCTCACTACTACAAAAGTAGAGTGAAAACCTGAAAGGCACTGGTTAAATGCTTTAATTATCTGTCTGCCTGAGAAATGAGAAAATCGAAAAGTTTCCTGGATTTGGAGTTTGGAGATCTTTGTTAGACTCTTAGTTTTACTACTACTTAACTTCTTTGTCCATAGATGATCTCCTAAATTCTTTTTAGCTCTAGCAGTCCATGGCCTACCTCAGCAGAATATAATTTGTAGCCAGCAACTTTTTTACTTTAAAATGAAATGTGAAACTGTATCTAGGTTGCAATGTGTAGAGCTGACCCATAAAAGGAGAAAGGAGGAAGAGGCTGGGATGCTGGGGCAGACTCTTAGCAGAGAAAGCTCTCAGATGGGGGTAGCAGCAGCAGAAAAAATTCCAGCAAAACCTCAGGAGCCTTTCTCTGTGACCTTCACAACCCGGGATAGTGTTCAGAACAGGTATTAATGTCTGTCTCATAGCTGGAGAAATCCAGAGAGCCTGAATAGTAACGCTGGCTTCCAAAGCAATCCTATGGGCACTCGGTGCTCTCAATCTGCATGAAGGCCTCAAATCACCCACCACAGCCAGGTCCTGACTTGCCATCTTGGTTTCTGACTTGTTTCTTCCACAGAATGATAAGCTTTCCTTGAGAGCAGGGAGCTTTTCTTCCATCCCCTAAAGCAAGGCTTTTTAAATGTTGTCTACTCACAATCCCTTTTTGCTTGTATAATTTTTCTGTGATCCCAGGTACACAGATATGTAAAATAGGTATGAAAAGCTAACATTTGCTGATAACAAATCGTAATTCCGTGACCCCTACATTCAGTTATGAGATCCCAAATGGGTTCGTGAACCACAGTTTAAGAAACTGGATTCTAAAGCACTTTGCCTAGTGCCAGGCACACAGAAGCTCCAGAAATTGCTGATCTAATGACAAGTTCTCCTCTTGCCTCCTTATGGGCTGACTGACTTATGTTGGTAGCTGGCAAGCCCCAAGCAAGTCCTATCACCTTCCTGAAACCAGGAAGTTGTTTAGAGAGGTTCATCCCCCAATGTTGGCCCCAAGAGTGATTTTATTTTTTGAGCATGGCAATTCTGCCAGATCCAAGACTCTCAGTGAAATCACATTGAGAAAGGTAACTTGGGCCAGGGATAACACACTGGATATGAAGTCAGGAAAGACCTGGTTAAAATCCCACCTCAGATATTTACTAGCTGTATGACCTGCAGCAAGTAGATCAGTTTGTCTCAGTTTCCTCATCCATAACATGAAAGGGTAGGACTCAGGGGCCCCTAATTTCAGTGGCCTCTAAATCTAAGATTCTATGAAACAGCCTACCCTCGGCCCTCATTCAGAATTTTGTTGACATTCACCAATGACTTTCCCCTAGCCTTACCACTTTACTCCTACTCAGTCCCCAAAATGTATTTCCTTCATGAGCCTTGCCCTATTCCTTTACACATACATCCCCCCACTTCCTGTTGCCTACCCATTCAAAGGAAACCCCAAATAATTTACTGTTATTGTTTACCACCTCCACCACCAAATTACCCACAGGGTATGAGAGCAGTAGTTTATGCTGGCTCCGAAAGGCAACAGTGGTTTAGAAGGTGAGAGAGCTGGATTAGCCAAGCCTCTTTAAACTTTTTGCATTTATAAGCAGTCTCCAGATTTAAAAAAAAAAAACAACAAAAAAAAACCTGGGTCATACAGCTTCTCATTGTACAGATAACAAGCAGAGACTGATAGAGATTGAGTGAGATAAGCATCAGAAGAAAAATTCAAGACAAGTTCCATTAAGAAGGTCCTCACAACCTAGAAGAAAACAGGACCCTTTTCTCTGGGCTTGATTTAAGCAGTTGATAGTGAAGAGGGCTTGTTATACCATCCTGACCTTCAAGGAACAGAGAATTTGAAGGTCGTAGGACTCTAGAGATCAAGGAGGTAGCCAGAATTTGAACACATGGCTTCTGACCCCAAATTCAGTGTTCTAGTACAGAGTGGTTTTATAAGCATTTATTCCCTTCTGAAACTAACAAGCCCCTACTATACAGATAGCAAGAGCTTAATAAATACTAATTCCCTTTCTGTTGTAATGCTTAGGAGCTTTTGGAACACACAGGAGCCACCTGACAGTGGCTGCTGGAAATCCAACCCAGAATGGATCTCCTCTTGTGAGAGGATGATACAAGGAGACTGAGAAGCCATTGCATTGTCTGACCTCTCTCCTCTTCCCGTGCCTCCAATTTATCTCATTCCCAGTCCGCAACACCTGTGTCAGCAAAGGCTGCCCTGCAACTCCTTCAGATGCTATGATCCACAGCAGTGGAGGCTCTCAGAGAATTGACCTGTCCCTTAATACCATTCCATACATTAGGAACTTAATAAGTGCTTATTTGCTTCCCTTCTCCCATCCTCTCCCCCTGTATCATATACTACACAGTGCACAGAAAGAAAAAAAAGTCCTGAATGAATCATTCCATCACTTAGCTATATGACCATTGCCTTGAAGGATCCCTCAAGGATCTGAGGTATAGTTTTTGACCCTACTATTTCCTGGCTGTATCTCCTTGGCAGGGACTTCACCTATCCAAACTTCAGTCTTTTCAGAGTGATTGTGAGGAAAGTACTTTGCAAACTGCAAATCAATATGTGACTACGTGCTAATTAAAAAAAAAAAAAAATACTCTAAACTGCCCCAAGAAGTTTCAGTTCTTTAGAAAGCCTAGAACACCAAGACAGGTCAGATTCACAGTCCCTAGGTTCACTAGGGCCCCTCATCTAGCCCTCCATCAGAGTAACAGCATTTCCTTCTTTAGGATGTATTCATGGAGGACTAAGGATAAAGAGGCTTCAAAGCAAAAAAATAATAAAATAAAAAAGGGAAGCCTGGGAGTCCACAAGAGAAAAGCCCATCAGAGCCCTTGCGGCTTCCTCCCTGCAAATCTTAAACCTCACTCTAACCCTATTAACCAAGGTTCCCTGTCCCAGTGAGCTGGTCTAAGTAGCAGAGGAAGGAGATGGGAACTTGGATGGATGTAGAGAGAGCAGACCAAAGTGCAGCTGTTCCCAAGCTTCAATCAGCCTTCCAGCCACACTCCCCTCCCCCTATTGCTTCTCACTTCTACCATTTCCCCAAGGCTCAAACAAGTACACTGGATTTCTTTGAACACAAAACCTCAAGTTGGCTTATTTGGAACCCACAGTTCCCAAAAGCAATGAGTAAGGGTTCTGACTAGGAACTCAACCTCAGCAACTCACCCATCATTTCTCAGACCAGGGTCCATCATTCACCTCCCATAATAGGCCCCTTCACATCTATAATACTTTCAAGTTTGCCTTTCCCACAGGCTTCAAAAGTTAAGTAGCACACGTTTATTGTGCCCATTTGACAGATAAGGAAACTGAGTCTCAGAGAAATTCAATGACTTACTTAGGGTCACAACTAGGAAAGACAGAACCCCAAGCCCTAAGTTCTTTGACTTTTAAGTGTTTTTTATTCGAGGTAAGTGATGAATTGTTACACTGAGGAAAAGAAACTCATTGTGGCTCATGGACACAAAGGGAGAAGGACCCACTGGCTGAGGAATGAGGACACTTGGGTAGGAGTTCTGGTCTGCCATGAGCTAACTTTGGGGCACTAGACCAGTCAAATCCCCTCTACTCTCATCTGTCAAATAAGGTTCACGATGCCCGGACGACTAAGTCCGATGCAGTCTCCCTGTAATCCACATCATACCGGCCAATTCAACCGGAGCCATCATCACACAAACTGCTTTTCTCAATGAAGGAGCTGGAAAGGTATGATGAAACAGCAAAGGAAACGGCGTCCAGATAAGAAAGCCAAGGGGAAAGTGGTGGAACCCAGAGAGAGTACGCAACTGACCTACAGAAAGTGGGGGTGGAGATTCAGTGTGGAGACAAGGTCGTCCTGCCTGACAAAACAGGAGAACCCCGCTAACTCGGGAGTGGCTTCAGGTAGGAATGAGATTAGAAGCCCACAGACAGGAAGTGAACATAACAACTGTAGATGGGATTGGTTTGTTGGTGTTTTTCCCCCAGGAGTTTGGCTATAAAAGGGAGGAAAACCATAGGATCATAGCTTGAGAGGACAGGAAGCTCTCCTGAGGTTCTTCTGGGGATGGGGAGACAAGAACATTTGTAGAAAACAGGAGTAAATGGGGGGGGGGAAGGGAGGAGGGAGGCAAACCAATAAATAGGAAAAGGGCAGAGGGAGAGGGAATAAAAGAGACTCACAGTGAATGGTCTTTAACTTCTCAGTCAAATATGAAGCAAAGTCTTTAGCCAAGAGGATGAAGAGAGGCTGAGGGAGAACTGAAAAGCTTGAGAAAAATAATGAATTAGCAAGGAGCAAAAAGACCGGCTCACTAGGATGAGCATGAACAAAGGTTAAGTGGCTTGCCAAGGGTCACGAAGCCAATACTTGAGGTTGGATTTGAACTCGGGTCTTCCCAAGTGCAGATGCAGTGTTCTACTCACCGTGGCCCCGCCCACTGGGCCACATGGCCGTACAGAGCAGCCATTAAGTAAATAGTCGCTTTGCTTGGTTTGGTGTTCAAGGCTCCACAATCTGCAGCTAACCTCCCTTTTCCGCCCAAACTTACCCCCATTGTCTCAATGCCGCTCTGAAACAGGGTCTCAGAATATATTTCCCTATCCCTCCCACCACGCATCGTGGTTTCCTGGGGCTGTAGTTTCTGCCTCAGCTACTCGTTTAATTTCGACCCATCTGAGGCGATGGGATGTGGCGAAGGAAAAGCTGCATTTGTTGTCAGGAGATGAGTTCAAATTCTAGCTCAGAAGCTGCTTATTTGCATGGCCATGACCCTGTCACCCAATTCCTGTGACTGTCAGTTTCCTCATGTGAAAAACTGGGAAGGAAGGAGAGGTTGGTATGGGCGAGCTAGATGATCTATGTCACCCTTCTAAACCATCCCAATGGCCAGCCCCTCCAGGAAGGAGATCTGACTCTGTGATGCCGCCCCCCCCCCAACCCCTCCCAGATGGTCCTCTCCAACTTCTCATGACCTGGATTTGTGCCTCTCGTGCACTGATCATCAACATTGTCTCTCTCTCTCTCTCCTTCCCTCCCTCTGTCTCTGTGTGTGTGTGTGTGTCTCTCTCTCCCACCTTCCCTCCCTCTGTCTCTCTCTGTCTCTGTGTGTGTGTGTCTCTGCTCTGCAACTGGGATAAGTGACTTGCCCCGGGTCACACAGCCAGGAAGTGTGAAGTGTCTGAGGCCAGATTTGAACCCGGGTCCTCCCGACTTCTGGGCTGGGGCTCTGCGCCCCCTGGCTGCCCCGCAGGAAGTGATTCCTACATGTGCCTCACTCCTGCTGGCCCTTCTTACCTTTCCCCCTCACACCTGCCTCACTGGGTCACAGGAAATAAAGCCCTTTGTAAAACCTTACAGAGATAAGAGCTCCCGCCCCCCAGGCAGGGGTCACACCTTATCCACACTCTCCACTTCTAGCTTTCTAATTTGTTTCACTGCTGCCGCCCCGATGCTGAATCCCCCCTCTCCCTGCTGGGCTCTGCTATTACTACGCCCCAGCCCCCAAGGCCCGCTGCGGCCCCCAGAGCTCTCCACCTCCGTCCATTCTCCCAAGGAAAGGGCGCCAGCACTAGCCCGGCAGCTGTCTTCCCACCCCCGGCTCAGAAGGTGCCCTTCTACCGCAATGTCAGCTGTTTGAGATGACCCTAGGACGCAATGGCAAAAACAGTGAGGGCTCCTGCCTTGTTCCTCACACAGGGAAACTGCTTGGTGAGCTGGTTCCATCTTCCAGGCATCCTCTCCGTCCCGTGGAGGGTGGCGCGGATTCCCAAACGCAGGTCTCCCAGCTGTAGACCCTCCCTTCGATAAACCACGTCTCCCTGGGGGCTCCAAGCACGGGGTCTTCGAGGCTTCTCTGATCAACTTAACTTAAAGCTCATCACAGAGGGAGTCCCACTGTCCTGATAGCTACTTCCTTTTCCATTCCACCCCCCAAAGACGTTTACAAACGGACTTCCTTGAATCGCGGATTTAACTCGCCCCCCTCCTACAATCCCCTAAATGCTGGATTTGGAAGGGAGGGAAAAAATGTTGTGCCACCCAGAGACATATGAGGAACTGGGAAAAAACCCATGCAGAAGAAAGAAGAAAAACTCTCAACTATTAAATCTGTTTAGTAAAGACAGTTTTGATCATACAAAACAACAAGTTAACAATAATTTGAGGGCCAGACATACCACTGGGTGGAGGGAGGGGAGGTCGGGAGGTATGGAAGGCATTCAACCCAATCCCCCAATACTCCCCCCCCATATGCCCCTGAGGGAGATGAAGATGAAGAGCTATTCCCAATTCCTTCCCCCCTGGCCCTCCACTGAACTGTGGGAATAGAAGGCCTAAGACACTAGCACAGGGGAGTTCCCCCAACTCCACTCCTATTTAATACTGGGAAGAAGGGGAAGTATCTCTCTATCCCCATTGGCCAGCTGGAGAAGTCATGGAGAGGCTGAGAGCCATCAGTGAAAAAGGGGGTAGAGATGGGGCATCTTTGGTGAAAAGGCTTCTTCTCTGTCCTCCAGGTCTCTCAAATGAAGAACAGAAAGAAAAGCCCAGAGAAAGCAAGCCTCTGGAAGGGAAAAAGGCAAAGGGGTTCCACAGCCAGAGAGAGGGCAAAGCAAAACATAAATCTTTATGTTATGGCAACAAATAGCCCAGGCTCATTCCTAGATGAGAGTGGGAGGCTAAAAGATGGCCCAAGAAGAACAAAAAAGAAAAAAAAAAAGCTAAAATCAAGGAAATATAAAACCAGACTAGTTTTAAAATAAGGGAGAGAGGCAAATGGGATAAGTTGGATGGCCCTCAATACAAAGGCCCAAAGGACCTTATCTCCCACTCATCTTCCAGAGTGGGGCTCTCTGTCTGCTCCCAACTTAAGGTAGCAGATATGTGGGCTCAGACTGGCTCCAGAAAGGAGTTGGGGGGGGGATAGAAAATGAGGGCAGGAGATGGAGGAAGATGTGCAAAAAAAAAAAAAAAAAAAAAAGGCCCTGGTCACTATGCTCCCCACTCCCTGGCCCTATATATACCTCTGGGTAGGAAAGGAGAGGGAAGTTGTGTTGGGTTTTTTCCCAAACACATAGTGTTCAGGGAAAGTGGGAAAAGAGGGATCATTCTGAATCCTAGGGCCACTCCCTCCTCCACAAGATAGTCCTGCCTTTCCATTCACTGAGGAGGAAGGAAGGGAAGACTCAGAAATGTTGCACTAAATGCTAAGATTTGGGGGGAGGAGGAGGAAGAGGAAGGCTCCCATCCCTTTAATCTCAGTGCCAATATCAGAGGAGCTCTTCCTCCTGCCCTCAGAGCCCTGCCTGCTAGAGAGAAAGACCATGAGCCAGTTTCAGTCTCAGCCAGCTTCCCATGCAGATAGATATGTGGACTTTACACTGCGCTGGGTCAGATTCAAACAGGAAAGCCCCCTGGACCACATCAGGACCCCCGGCCCACCACCAGCATATCAGCTGATTGATGCCCCCTATCCACACACTCACACATCTAGCCCTGCATGTCTACGCCTTGGCCATACTCCAGCTGTCCAAGGCCTCTGAGCTAAGGCAGGGGAAGCTTCCTGGCCCCCAGCCCTGAGGCTAAGCCCCCTGGATCCATACTATCAAGGCCTTGTCCTCTACAGGCCTCAGTTTCCCAACCACGTGGCCCCCAAGTCTACTGAAGCCTCAGATTAGGGCCAAGGGAGAGCAGAGGGAACAAGATAACAAACACTGAGTCACCTCCCTGAAGCAGCTCCCCCAAAATACCTTTAAAAAAAAAATCATCCTGTGACTTGGGAGGGAAAAGTGGGGAAAGAGGAGAAAAAAAATAGAAATTTTATAAAAATTCAAGGCCAAATTAGCCAAGAAAAACTGCACAATGAGGAAGATCTTGAGAGCAGCTTGCCCCCTTGTCTTCACCCTCCCAACCTCCCAGGAGTCAGGTGCTCCCAGGGCATATCCAGGAGCTCCAGGGAAGGTAGCAGTTAAAGGATCAGGATTCATCTGCTGACAAGTTTCTGGGCTCCATGCAAGTAGGAGCTGGGGAGGACAATTCTGTGTCTCTGCTTTTAAAAATATACTTAAAGAGTTATTGCTTTCCCTCCATCAGGGTAGGAGGAGGGCTTGAGGGTGGCTCAGTGAGCAAGGGCAGCTGCCTCCAAAGCCCGGGCTTTCTTCCGCCTCTTTAGGAGCAGAGGGTTGGTAGCATCCTCAATCTTCTTAATCTTGATTTGTTCATAGTCAACACGCATGGTGGCCAAGGCACTGGTCATCTCTTCCTGAGGAGGAGAACAGCAAGGGAGAGTTTAAGGAGAAGAAGAAATGAGACCGGATGAGGATAGAATGAGAAGGGAAGGGCCCCGTGAAGCACAAAGAGGGTAAGAAGAGGGAGCAGAACATCTTATAAACAAAATGGACATGAAAAAGAAAAAAGAGAAGAGGTCATGAAGGAGTGAATACACTGGGTTTGACTAACAGCACCTCTAAATTAGGGACGGAGCAATGAAGATCACAGCTCCGGGTGGACAACATCACCATTTCAGGCAACTCACCCAATGCCCCAGAGGAAAGGACAGCAAATATGTGAGAAAGACAACTGGAGAAGATTCAATAGCCCACTTCAACAAACATTTATTAAGTACCCAGGAAACCTTTCCCAATGATTCCTAATTCTAAGGCCTTCTCCAGGTTGATCATTTCCTAATTTCCATGTATATAGTTTGTTGGTAGATTGTTTTCATGTTCTCTCCTGTTAGGTTGAGCTCCTCAAAGACAGGGATTGTATTTTGTCTTTCTTTGTGTCCCCAGCTCTTAACTGAGTACCTGGCACACAGTAGGTATTTAAAACTTATTGACTTGGAAGATATAAAGCACAGCCTGACCTGGATTTGAGTCTAAACTTTGGCCTTTGCCTCAGTTTACTTATCTGTCACTAGACAATCTATAAGATCTCTTCCAACTCTACCATTTTAAGACACTAAATTAAGTGAGGATTCATCAGAGTGGAGAATAGGGGGTGGGGGGAGGAGCAGGGAGGTGAACTAGAACCTATAAGAAAATCGAGCCTTTTCCCATACTTTAGAGTCAGGTTTTTTAGGGATGACCAGAAGTTTTATTTCTTTGACACATATGCTCTGAGACAATAAAAACTAAGGACATCAGGTTCTGTAGCATCTTTCTCTTTCTTCCCTTATCATCCAATGAAATAATATTTGTAAAACACTTAGTACATTGCCTAACACACAGTTGGTATTATTTCAATGCTTACTCCTATTCCCTTCCAGGAACCAGCACCCACCCTTGCACCTCCAAAGCAATTCCTTGCCCTTACCTTCACATCCTCCCATCTCTCCTTGTCTTCCTTCAAGACTCTGCTTGTGTGCAGTGGAGTCTGAGGGACCTGCATTGATTGCTTGGAGGAGAGAAAAGGGGATTTAGAATCAGATCAAATAGAGGAGGATTCCCCTAAACAGAAGCTGACTCCTGGTCTCCCAATCCCTAGGGGGGCTCTTCCAGGTTTGGGGTCCCTCCCAGTAGATCCAGCTCACCATAATCCAAGGGTGATTCATAAATTCTGTGATGGTCATTCTTTGAGTTGGTTCTGTCTTTAGCAGATTCCGGATAAGCATTTTCACTGCATATGAGGAAAAAGACAAAGTTGATTTCAGAATTCAAGCTTCATGCTCCCACCACCACAACCACCAACAACACCATCAACTACCTCCAGCTCTGAAAGAGAGGCCAGATTCTCAGTTGGAATGATATTCTCCAAAACAGAAAGCACTAAGGCTTGACCATGTTTTCTGAAGTATCCACAAGCCCTGATCTCCTAATCAGGCATTCTCCCAAATCCTTTACACATGGGTATACTTTATGTGTCCCAGAAGGGTGGGGGGGTCCCTTACCTTCCTCTGATACCTCTGACCACTCTGGATTGGGAAACTCATACTGGCCCATTCGGATTCGTGTCTTCATGCCAGGAGAGATGGCAAGGCCATGATTGGAATAGAATGGAGGATAACCACACAGTCTAAACTCAGAAAAGAGAAAAAAAGGAAGAAAATGAGAGACATATATCAGGAAAAGGAGGAAAAAATCTGTTTCTTCCCTTGTCCCACTGGTAGAAAGAAAAGGGATCTGGTGATTAGGTCCTGCTATTAAAAGTGTTTTAAAAAGTAATTATTAGGAATCCTGTGCAACAAGTACCTATTCATGTGGACAGTCCCCATCTCTTTTTCATCTCACAGATAAGGGCAAGGGAGAAAGGAAAGATTATTTAGAAAGATCTCCCACAGAAATGCAAATTTAGCTAGAAAAATAAATGGCAGGATCCTCCTCCCAACACATCCCACCCTGCGCATCCAAGTTCTTGTTCATGAGAGAAGAAGAGTGCCTGCCCCTACCCTTCCCACAGTACTCACAGGATATACATGATGACACCCAAAGACCACATGTCACAGGATTTATCATATTTTTCAGGGCCCAGGACCTCTGGAGCTGTAAAGGATAAGAGATTACTGGAACTGGGATATCTTCCCAGAAGCATGGGAAAGGTCCTCCAGAGTGCCAGTGGACATAGGGGGTCACTTTATTTTCCTGGATTATACTACTATATTCATTCCAAACCTTATAGGAGAGACCCAGACTGAAAAAACCCAAAGGAAGAATGCTATAGTCACTCGTTTCTCCCAAAAGGAGAGGAAACATTTGCCACAGACAGCCCCAAACTGCAGTCATTAATCATCTGATTCTCAAATTTAGAGCTGGAAAGGAACCTTATAGACCATCTAACTGAATCCCATCATTTTAGGAATGAGGAAGACTGAGGCTCCTGGGAATGAAATGACCTATCCAAAGTTCCAAGACTATAAACTATGCAAACCATAAACCTCAGTAGGCCATTCTCTTATTTCTTGTCATAACTATTTATCAAAACTGATCTCAGAATGGGTTTTCTGGTGACCTGAGCTCAATGAAGAAAGGGAGAAGCAAAGGAAGCACGAACCCTCAGCATCTATTTTTGGAACTTACCCACATAATATGGTGTGTAGCAAGGGGTAGTGAGGGAATTATGGCTGGTAGTTTCCTTGGCAAAGCCAAAATCAGTGAGCTTCAGGATAGCATTGGGCCGTTTGGAGGAGTATAAGAGATTCTCAGGCTGCACAGAAACAAAAAAGAGAAATAAAGGCTTCACTGAGCCGAAGGGACTAAAACCAGTCAGTCATCCATTCAACAAAATTTTATTAAGGGTTTACTATACTTCAGTTACTATGTGTGTTAGATACTAGGGATGTGATAGGAAGGGGAGAAGGGGTAATGATCAGAAAATCAAGAAAGAATTCAACTAAGAGGTAGTATCCGAGATGAGACATGAAGAAAGCTAGAGATTGTGTCAAAGGTCTCCAGGGGTTCAGAGGGAGCACATTTGGCACAGGGAACAGCAGAAAAACTGAAGTTGGAATGTTATGTACCAAAAAAAGTAAATAAGCCAACTTGGTTGGACTGGACAGCAAGTGAAAGAAAATACAATAAACCAGGAAAGTAGGCTAGAGCCAGATTGTAAAGGGATTGAAATGGCAAAGTGGCTTTCACCGTATTCCAAAGGTAATAAGAATACCCTGAGCTTCATTCATTCATTCACTCAATCAATCAACAAGTACTGAATACATCTTAAAAAATTAGAACCCTCAGTTTTCAAGTGAAACAATCATAGCTATCTTCAGCCATATGAAAAAAATGCTCTACCTCACTACTGATTGGAGAAATGTAAACTAAAACAATTCTAAAGTACTACCACATACCTATTAGATTGGCTAATAAAATAGAAAAGGAAAATTACAAATGGTGGAGGGGATGTTGGGAAAATGAGGCATTAATGTACTGTTAATGAAGTTGTGAATTGATTCAATCATTCTGCAAAATAACTTGAAACTATATGTATGTAGGTATATACATACATACATACATATATATATGCTCCTAGATTATACTGCTATATTCATTCCAAGCTTTACAGGAGAGACCCAGACTGAAAAAACCCAAAGGGAGAATGCTATAGTCCCTCCTTTGTCCTGAAAGGAGAGGAAATATCTACCACAGATACCCCAAAACTGCAGTCATTAATCATCTGATTCTCAAATTTAGAGTTGGAAAGGAACCTTACAGACCATCTAACTGAATATATATAAATATAACTGTGTTTTATATATAAAGGGTATAAAACTGTGCATATGCCTTTTGACCTAGCAATACTACTATTAGTTCTAGATCTCAAAAGAGATTTAAAAAAAAAAAAAAAAGGAAAAGGATCTATATGCACGAAAAATATTTGTAGCACCTTTTGGAGGGCAAAGAATTGGAAATTAAGGGGATGCCCATCAACTGGGAAAAGACTGAATAAATTTTGATAAATGATTATGATGAAATATTATGCCATAAGAAATGATGAGCAAGATGCTCTCAGAAAAACCTGGAAAAAGTTCCAGGAGCTGATGCAAAGTGAAATGTGTCATGTGTTAAGTAATAGCAATATTGTAAGATGATCAACTGTAAATGACATGACTATTCTCAGAAATACAATGATCCAAGACCAAAAAGCTATCCATATCCAGAGAAAGAACTGATGGTGTCTGAATGTCGATTTGAAGCATACTTTCTTTTTAAATTCTGTTCTATAATTTTTTTTCACAACATGACTACACATGTACAACCTATAATGAATTGTTTGCATTCTCAAATGGGGTTGCGGGGGAGGGAGGCAGGGAGGATAAATCTAGAAAAAAAGACTAAGAACTCTTCTAAATAATGAGGGGGATATAGAAGCATGCAGTCTTCAAACAGAAGAAGCTTATAATCGTTAGGGACTGAAGATATGTGAAACAGATGTGAGAAAACAACATAAGTTAAGACAGTTAACAGCTTCCATGACTGTAGAAATAGAAAGGAGATATTCCTGTGGGCTGAAGGGAGAAGAGAAGACTTCATGGGGGAGGCAGGACATAATTTGGGTTGGTCTAGATAGGCAAAGAGATGAAAGGAGGAGAAGTACAGGCAGATGCTCCTCCAAAATTCATCCAGCAAAAGGTCATAACCCAAAGCTGATGAAGTCAGTGTGGACGCCTGGCAATGCTCAGAACTGGCATACTTCAGGGAGAAACTGTCTCAGTATATAAGGGTTGACAGAGGGGAAGTGAACCAGAATACTCGTCATAATTGCTGATACTCATCCAGAATAACTGGGCTGACAGTAAACTTTTACAATCTACAAAGAACTTGACATATATTAGCTTGTTTGAGCCTCATAATAACCCTGTGATTATACAACTGTAACTTTTTTTTGGTAATTGGGATAACTGAGGCATAAAGAATGACAGCCAATGTTATATAGAAAGCTTTAAAGTTTGCAAAGCACTTGACATAAATTGTCTCACTTTAGCTCTGTAACAACATGGGAAGTTGATATTAACAGGTGTTATTCATACTTTATGGAGAAATTTGCTTGTTCAAGGACACACAGGAAGTGGCAAAGCCAAGATTTAAATGTCTTCTCATTGCAAGTCCAATTATCTTCCCACTACATCACTACCAACCCTTGCTACCATTTCATATTCTCCAGATTGTGGAGTTGGAGTGGGAGGAAGTACGAAAAGGATATGGAGGGAGGGGAGAAATTACCTTGACATCCCTGTGTGCAATGTTGATTGAATGCAAGTACTGAATTGCTTCACCAATGCTCTTCATGATGTCCGAAGCCTCTGGAGGGAATGAAGAAGAAAGATGGGTTTTGAAGTTTAGTTTTGCAATGCTAATGCAATTCCAATTATTTGCTGATTGGCCCTAACCTCAATATGGAACTGCAATAGAGTACAATGATACTCAGTGCTGGAAACCTTAAGTCTCACAGGTATGAGCTTTTAGACAACATCAATCAACCAACAAGGATCTGGAACACTAGTGGATTATAAAAAGAAAATCTCTGCTTGGAAGGCACTTACATTCTAATGATGCTAGAACAAGGGTTCTTAACTTGGGATTCACAAACACCCCTCCAAAGTATCCATGTCAAAATTTCAAGGAGTCTATGAATTTTCATTAACTTTTGGCTTTCTTTGTAATCTTAGTCATTTGACTTTATGCATTTGAAAATATTATTCTGAGAGTAGATCCATAGTCATATCAGGCTGTGAAATGCATCCATGATTTAAAAAACAAACAAACAAAAACTATTTAAGAATATTACCCAAGAATGATGTCAGCAAAGTCAGTCATGACTCCAGCCTGGCAGAATCTAGAATGGGGGGGATGGAATGGGGCAGGAAGAGCCACAACTAATACAGTAGCCCCTTAACCCTACCATAGAAAGTCTCCCTTCCAAAGAACTTACTCAGACCTTTTTGCCTCTACCAAGAGAGCTTACTTACCTCTCTCTGTGAAAGCCTGGTCTCCCCGGTCTTGGATGCGACTGAAGAGCTCACCACCATCCATGCTGAAACAAAAGCCAAAAGATAAGCAACGGAGTTCTGAAATGGAGTTTCTGGCTGTGCCCCACCTATCTAATCATGCACCATCTTTCAACAAAAAAAATTAAGTGTTTACATGTTAAGGTTTCCCTGTTACTGTCAAGATAGTTGTGAGACTAAAGTGGACAATTGGATTGAATAAGGCGAAAGAAATGTTGGAAAGGAATGGGGAGGCAGAAGAGTTGAGCAAGGAGCAGAGCGGTAAGGAATAGGAAGTTGGGCAGAAGGACTAATCAGGAAATGAGAGTTTTGAGGAGGAAGTGGTGGAGAGGGATGTGCAGGAAGAGCTGTTTACCATTCCATGATAATCAGGAGACACTTCCTTCCAGCATATAAGTTCTCATAGACATCCACAATCTTGACAATGTGTGGGCACTGAGAGGCTCTCCAATGCAGATCCACCTCTCTTCGGGCCTTGGGGCAATCCTGAAGCATCTGTAAATAGAAACAGAGCCCATGAAAGAATGACCAAAGCATGTGAAACAGCAAAGCACCCTGAAGGAGAAACGGGAGACAAGTTAGTTACCAGGAGTCAAACTACCATCAAACCACAACCTTCCAGGAAATGCAGCTACAGACAGTGCAGGAACCTGAATTTTAGAACCTCAGGAACAGAAGTGTCCTCCTGACACCTCATTCTTCTTCTCAACCAGACCCTGCACTGGAAGGAGCAATTCACTGCTGTCCAATTGTCAGCAGGGCAAGCGAGTCCAAGAGCTTTGAAGAAGAACATCTTCCTTCCTCTCTACCCCATAAATCCTGCAGCCAAAGCTATTGGTCCTGCTCCCAGCCTAGCCATCATAGCCATCATCCTGGGCACAACCCTCATGCAGACATGGCCTAGCAATGGTCACACATACTGAAGATCCAGAAAAGAAACTTCTTGTCACAGGAAAATTATAGGTTTTTATCAGGAGAAATGACATTACCATCTGTTTTGTGGTTGTACCCTAAAGTCAATTAAACCAGCCATCTCTCTTGTAGCTGAAACTTTTTTGTCTTATCTACCACCATCTAAATGAAAAATCCTTGCATGGACTAACTTACACTATTATCTATCTTCTAAACACATAGAAGAATACTTTGCACATAAAAGTTTAAAGCAAACAAGTGGTGTCCTCATGCATAGAGTGAAGTGCCTGTAGTCAGAACTCTACATCCTGAGTTCAAATCCAGGCTCGAACACTTACTAGTTGTGTAACTCTGGACTAGTCACTTAACCCTTTTTGCCTCAGTTTCTGTAAAATGAGCTGGAGAAAGAAATGACAAACCACTCCACTTTCTTAGCAAAAAAAAAAAAAAAAATCCCCAGTGGGGTCAAGAAGAGTTAGACACAATTCAACAACAAAAAGAGTTTAATATTTTCTCGTCCATTCAGTAATTTATTCATATCATGTGGGAAAATCACCACCCTGTAACTAGTTTGGTGAGTCTCTCCAAAAATCAATTATAAGGGTTCCCAATAGCACTAATTCCCTTTCTTTGCAATCTTTCCTTAATGATGGGACCTGCCAATGTTTGATAGCACAGACCTTTAAAAAACAGGGTCAGGAGTGTGTGTGTGTGCACCACAACGAGGCATCAAACTATTAATAGCTCACAGTTAGCCGGCCCGTGGCAGAGTCCTTCCTCACAGCAATTCTATGACAGGCACAAGCATTTTTTGGAAAAGACTTGTGGTTTCGTGCAAGTTAGTATGTAAACTCCCTCTACTGATGCTCTATAACCCATGCTTCTAAACTATAAGATGAATAAATAGAGTGCTGGGCATGAAATCTGGAAACCCTGACTTCAAATTCAGCCTCAGACCCTTCCTAACTGTGTGATGTTAGGCAAGTCACTTAACTACTGTTTGCCTCAATTTCCTCAACTGTAAAATGAAGATGAGAATGGTTTTCCAGGGAAACTTGAACTCAGCTTTTCCTTTTCTAAAACCAGCTCTCTCTTCATTGATCTCCCCTTGCTTTTTGCTACAAGTATTATCAAGCCTGTTTTCCAGATGGAGTAACAGACTTGGAGAGAGGAAGTAGTTTATTCAAAGTCACTCATCTAATAAATGTGTGTGGATCTGACTCATGTCTCTATCACTTAACCACTCTGTCTCTGGGGCTGATTATGAGATCAGAAATAAACCCAACCTGATCTCTCTGGGATATTTTGGAATTGGCAACTACAACAGAGAACTTCCTAAGCAGTTCCTTAGGTTACATTTTCCAGCTACATTTTCTACCAAAGGAGCTTAGGAGATGGAAGTAGCTGATAGAATGGTTACAGCAAGACGCAGAGGTATATGGAGAGGACTCAAACAGAGGAGAAACTGGAAGTACCTCCGCAGGTCATCTAGCTGCATCCCCAGGAGAGGACCTATTAAGTCCTTTAGGACTTAATCTAGTCTAAGTCTATTCCACTTTTCTGTCCACTCAGGTCATCCCCTTTCTCTTTACCCAACTAACAAGTAGTTATTATTGAGCACCCACCAGGGGCCCAGGATAATGCTCGGCATTTTAAAGGGGTACAAAAGACTGCAGACAAGGTCCTCCTTATCAAAAATCTTACATCCTCATAGGAAGAAACAAAATTGAGTCCCTGCAAAAAATAACTAAAAAGACTAAAATAGCATGCAAATGAGCAATGAGTTGTGTTTCTAGATCCTAGAGTAAGGGAGTGAATAATGAGCACTGGCATGGGCAAGGAGGACTACTTGAAACAGGTAGAATTTGAACTTATTTTTGAAGGACACACAGGATGTGACAGAGAAAGGAGAGAAAGGAGAGCCTTCTGGGGTGGTGGGGAGAAAAAAAGGTGCAAAGAGGAGAAGAACAATTGAGACACATGGGGGGAAACCAAGGGAATGATGGGATTTTTTTAAAAAGTGTAACTAATGTGGGAAAAGAAGGAGGAAAGATTAGGAATTAAAACTGAACAGGGAAGATTGAAGACAGATTGTGGAAGGCTTTGGAAGCCAGAAAGAAATGTTTTCAGTCTGAAAGAGAATATCCAAGAGAATGAAACTGGATGTAGAGGCAAAAATACAGTCATACTGTAAAATACGGTTTACAGTCAGAGGGCCTGGGTTTGAATCCAGGCTGTGCCACACACTGGGACCCTGGACAAATAATTTCCCATCTGGACCTGAGTTACTTCGTTTGTAAAATAAGAGGCGTGCACTAGTAATCTCTAAGAACTCTGCTGGCCTTAAGTCTTAGGATCCTTTGAGTCCATACTGCAGATCCATCATCGATTCATGGCGGACCTGGCTCCCTACACTTACTATCTGCTGACCACGCGCATGTTCTCATCTGTGAAATAACGGGGTAGGAGTAAATCCACAAGCCTATTCAAAAGAAAGGAAACATTGCTGGAGAAACACTGCCACCTAACGGCTACACGGAAATACCGCACAGAGTCTCGCTCAGCTCCTCCTCCATAATTGGCCCACCGCAGAAATAAAGCTGCATCTCCCATTCTCGAGAATGGGTGCGTGCAATGGGCTGACACTCATCTGTGGGCCCATCACGCACTCCTCTGGAGGCACCAAGCAGGAAGGGGAAGGGAATCTTCACTACCTAATTCAATTCAAACATTTTAAAACCCATCCCACGGGCCAGGTGTACAAAGAGAAAAGCCGGCCCCTCCCAGTCCTCAAGGAATTTGGGGGCAGGGGATTGGAGACAGAGAGGGGTATAACACACAGCGCTGATGGGATTTTAGAGACCATCTAGTCCAATACCCTTCCTTCATAAATAAGATCATGTATAAGTACGTAAATATAAAGTGTATAGACTAAATAACAGCAGGAAACAAGCACTAATTAAACACCTACTATGTGCAGGCACTGTATGTTTTAGAAATATTATCCCATCTGATCCTCACAGTCACAGTGAGACATAAGTGCTATCATTATCCCCATTTTACAGATGAGGAGAGTTGAGGCAGACAGAGATTAAGTGATTGGCCCAGAGTCTCTAGTCTAGTAAGCAGTCAGTTGCTCTACCTGTTGCGCCACTTGGCCGAGAGGAAATTAACACTCTGAAAGGTTGGGAAAGCCTGTGTACATCATGTAGCATTTGAAATGTAATTTGAAGAAAAATAAGGATTCTTAGAGGACCGCTAGGTGGCGCCATAGTGCACAGAGGACCAGATCTGAAGTCAGGACTCCCGTAAATCGCTCACTAGCTGGGGTGATTAGGGCAAGCCACTTAACCGTGCGTGCCTTGTTTCCTCATTTGTCAGATGAGCTGGAGAAGGAAACAGCAAACTACTCTCTGTCTCTATCTCTGTCTCTGTTTATCTCTCTCTCTCTCTCTCTCTCTCTCTCTCTCTCTCTGTATATATATATATATATATACACACACACACACACACACACACACACACACACATACATTATATATGTGTGTGTGTGTATAGACACTGTACACACACACACACACACACACATATCAAGAAAACTAAATGGGGAAATGAAGAGTCAGCAAAGGAGGGTTCTAAGAACGGAGTGTCGGGGATTTAACATTTGCCTGGGCAAAGAGAGGACGATGGGAAGGTAGAATGTTGAATGTGGAGGAGACTGAGCGGGTCGGTGGACTGGAGGACGCATGAAGGGGGTTATAATAAGCCTGGAAAGGTCAGCGGGCGGCCCCACCCCGGAATCCCTCCCAGGCAGCACTATCCACTGATGACAGAAAAAACACAATTTCCTCCCGTTGATACCTTTCCTGGACTAAGAGGAGCCCTTCCTTCATGCAAAAGCGTGACTGCAAGCCAGTGTGGCTGTCCGACTGACAGCGAGTAGTTGGAAAATGACTAGCCGAAGTTAAGGAGGCAATTTGAGATACAGAAACAAAGCAAAATGAGTAAGCCCACTTAAAGACCTCCCGGTTTTTAGCATCTTGTCCAGCCACTGGTATTCAAGGGAGATTCCATGGTATAACTCCGACAAATAATATCTAACCTATGGCCCTCACCCGGAAAGCCGGTAAATGCTTAATCCGTTTGGGATGAGGAGGGGGAGAGGAGAGGATATATAAATTGAGACATTTTTTAAGCTTAACCTGCATTATTAACATTCTTTTTGTCACTTCCTAAAGTGATCAACAAAATAGTAAATCCAATCTTGATTAGTAGTGTTTTCTGAGATATGAATGATCACACTAAAAGTTTAATAGTTGGCTCACAAGAGCTAGTTCGAACTGGTTTCAGCGCACCCTTGGTCCTAGAATATATGCAATCCATACATAGACACACTAACAAAGTAGGCAACATAATTTGGCACAGTAAAACATTTAACTTTTGTATCTTGAATAAGTAATAGGTCTGGAAGATTTAACATTTACTATGGGGGTGACCTTCTGTAAATCACTTTCCTACTCTTGCTTTCAGAATCCTCATCTATAAAGTGGGAGTGCAGCATTAGATCATTGTTAAGACACCTTCAAGCTCTATCATCATGATCCTATATTTATGTTACTCCTTTTACAAAGCACGTAAATATCACTGCAATAAAGTACCAAATGAGAGAATTACTTAATTCACAGTAACTTCTTGTCATATTTTTTTTCAAAAACAAACAATATTAATAGTCTAACAGTACTACGCAATGATTCACAAAATCTTTGATGAAATAAAGAGGTCTTCACATTCTTAAAAAGTTGGGAACTGTCGCCTAAGACCACTGCCCAGGAGGTGTCCAGCCCACAGTGATTTCTCCTTTCTCCAAAGTAATAGACTATATTGCTTATACAGCAGTGGATCATGTTGTGCCTTATGACATCTTTCATTATGTCATCTCTCTCTTTTAAAGTGCCATCTAAATTCAAATTATTATTAGGCTGACATTCAAATTCAAATAAAGACTGGGGGATGTGTGTGAATGGGAATAGACTCAGTGTTCCCCAGCCTCTATCCAACTAGACAATCTGTCAGCTGCCAAAGTTGTTGTCACACAGGATAGAAGCTGGAGGTCAAAGAATCTGCTCCCTAAGCCTGACCCAATCTGGAATAGTTCAAAGGAGAAGCTTGATCTAAGGTCCTGACCACTGGCCAGACTATTGTGAGAGTGAGAGCAGAGGCAACCAAGGACAGATCCATGTTATCCTCCTCTCCCCCCCCCCCCACCAGTGGCGTCAGAAATCCTCTGGTGGGGCAGGAGAACTGGCAAACATGCCTGCTTCAACCTATTTCCTTTAGAAGGATGAACAGCTCTGCAAAGAAGGTGTTATTAATAGCTTCAGGGGGAGGAGATACAGGATACTTTAGGGACTGCTACTAAAGGAAGCTCAGCTCTGGCATCCCAATGCTAGGTTTCTCCTCTGTTTCTTGTACTACCTAATTAATTTTGACAGCTGGTGGAGAGGGGTCGAAAAGAGGTAAAACGCCACCAAGTCTTCCCTCCCTCCCAGGCCTCTGATTCAACAAGTCTGATTCAGACACAGTAAGTACAAGCATTAGTACTTAGCTCTCTGTTTGTTAAACAAAACCTCCTCTGCCTGGCACAGCATCCAAGCTGTTACTCCTGTGATTCTCAGCGCACACTGACATCCATGAATGACTTACTTCTCCTTCTAGGCTTTAGGCTCTTTGAGAGCATTTTTTTTTAAATGATTGTTCCCAGTACCCCTTCCTTACAAGTGTGTAGCAAAGTCTCCATAAAAGGGGGTGCTCCATAGCATTCATTCCGTTTTGACTTTCTAGTTCTTTCAAGTTCTTATTACAATAGCCAGAAACAAGAATTTGGTGCACCGCTCCTTTCTCCAATCCAATATACACAATCCCTGACAAGTCTAGACCTGACCAAAAGCTGCACTTTCACCTCCAGGAGTCAAGATTCCCGCCTATTTCCCCCAAGTTCAAGGTTAAGAGCATAAATTAGAGAAGAAAGCCTCTGCTTCTACAAAGTCATCACTGCTAATAAGCAAGGCTCAAAATTAGAGACCCCAAAGTTCCAGTTGTGACTTCCCTCCACCCAAAGCCAAAAGACACATCCAAGAAAGCATCTGATGTCCAGCTGGCCCTGGCTACCTCTGATGTGACAGCAGGTGGAAAGAATTCAGCCTGTGGTGGTAATTCGGGTCTAGGAGAGGGGGGGAGAGATGAGGGATAAGAAACATTACACCCAATGGGTAGACTTCTCCCCCTCCTTCCAAAATACACATTCCAGGAGACTAAGCTAAAGGGAAGAGAATCCTAGGCTTCCCTGCAAGGAAGAAAAAGGAAGCAAAGTAGGATTACTACTCCATGCTCCTCTGTTCCTTCTTCCAATTTCATTTGGCTTTAATCTGACTACTCTTATTTAGATGTGTGGGGTTTTTTAAGTTCTATTGACCTGACTTGGTTTTACATTATGAACATTTCCAGATGCCCCAACTCCCATGAGAGTTCTCTTGTAATAAGGTAAAACAATTCAACAAAACTAACAATATGGTGATCTCATCTGAAAGGGCATGCAGTGTACCACAATCTCTCAATGTCTATTTTTAAAGTTGTTTTTAATTAGCTAAAATTATTTTTCCCTCGATCATCTTTTAAAAAAAGAGAGAAGAAAAGAAAATCTTTTGTAGCAAAAACAGTACACAGAGTCAAGCAAAACAATTTTTCTCATTGGTTGTATATCCTAATTCTCTTTCCTAAATTTATTATTTCTCTTTGGATACAGAGAATATGTTTTATCATCAGTCCTCTGGAATGATGAGTGGTCATTTCATTGTTCTTACAATCTTACATTATCTTATAGCTCTCAAAATTGTTCATCTTTACAGTATTATTATTGTATAACTTTTCTTCTGAATCTGCACATTTCATCCTTCATTAGTCTATAAAAGTCTTCAAAATTGTTCATTTTTATAATGTTGATGTTAAAATATAAATTGTTCTTCAGGTTCTGCTTGCTTCACTCTGCATCACTTCATAGAACTCTTTCCACATCTCTTTTAAATCATCTCTTTTTTAAATTCTTACAGCATAATAATATTCCAACACATTCATGCATCAAAATGTATTAAGCCATTCCTCAAATAATGAGCAAATCTTTAATTTCCAATACTTTTTTTTTTGCAATGGAGAGAGACAGAGAGAGGGAGGAAGAGGAAGAAAGGAAGCAGGAGAGACAGAGACAGTGCTACTATTAGTTATTTTTGCATATGTAGGATACATTTACTTCTTTGGGGCATAGGCGGAGCGATGGAACAGCTGTGTCAAAAGACATGCACTTTTGAAGCAACTTTTTGTATATATTTCCAAATTGCTTTCCAGAATAGTTGTACACATTTACAGGACCACCAACAGCGAGTGCATCAAGGTGTCTGTTTTCCCACAGATCCCCCAACATCTGTCATTGTCCTTTTTTTATCACCTTTGCTAATCTGATGGGTGAGAGGTGGAACCTCAAAATTCTTTTAATTTTCATTTCTCTATTAGTGAATTGGAGCACCTTGTTTCTTAGGATTTGAGATAGTCTTGAGGTTTTTTTTCCCCCCTTGAGAACTGAAGTTATATCCTTCAGTCATTTATCACAATATCAATTCTTATCTGTTTTAGAAATGAGACTACTCAAAAAAATTTGCTTTTTTCCCCCAGCTAGATGTTTTCCCTTTAATTTTAGCTTTATTAGATTTGTTTAAGCAAAACTTTATAATTTTATGTAATCAGAATATATTTTATTTTTTGTGATCCTCTAGTCCATATCTGGTCATTAACTTTTTATTAATCCATATTTCTGATAGGCAATTTTTTTCCATGTTTCTTTAATTTGTTTATGGTGTGACCTTTTATATTTGGAGCATGTATCCATTTAGAGCTTATCTTAGTATGTGGTGCTAGACTAAATCTAATTTCTTCCACACTGCTATACAGTTTTCTTAGCAGTTTTTTTTTTTTTTTTTAAATTAAATAATGAATTCTTATTCCAATAACCAGTCTTTGGGTTTACTGAACATTACTTAACAAGATTCACTTCCTCTGTGTGTTGTTTGCCTAATTGTTCCAAAGAATAAATTACTTTTAACCAGTAACCAAGCTGCTTTGAAAATTACTGTTTTATAGTATAGTTTGAGATCTGGCACTGCTCGGCCCCCTTTATTCCCATTTTTTCATTATTTCTCTTGAGATCCTCAACCTCTTTTTTTTTTGTCTCTATATAATTTCATTATTATTTTCTGGTTCTTTTTTTCTTTAGCTCCTTCTAAAGCTTGGGGAGAAGGAAGAAGAAATCATAAGGATCATAGATCCATTGGATCTCAAGGTCCTCTAGTCTAATCCTTTTAATTTACACAGCAGGAAACTCAGGCACAGGGAGATTAGTGAATTGCTTAAGTCACACAAGTAGTAAAGAAAGGTGAGAGGCAGGATTTGAACCAAGATCCTCACACTGTAGAGGTAATAGTAAGAAGCAGCCAAGTCCATTGGGTTACCCTTCTTGCAAGCCTTTGGCAAGGCTCTCCCTGCTTGGACTCTCTTCACATGCAGGAGGCTAAAACTACTTCATTGTTTACCATCTGTGACCTCTGTCAGGCTCCTAAATAATGATGTGAACTGAGCAGCAAGACAAAGAAAAGGAAAAAGACCAGAAAAGAGCAAAGGACAGAGGAAGCCTTGTCCTACTTACCCGCTAAGAAACCTAACTAACTTGGGATTTGACTGCATAATTCATTGTCTCCTCTAAGTCACCATCCCTAACAAGTTATAAACTTGATAGCAGAGACTAGCTTTCATCATTCCCGTGTATTATTCAATGCCCAGCACATCATAGTTGCTCAAAAATATCTCCTGGTTAATTAATATGACCTTTATTTTAGTCTCTAATTTTTGTTCCTGTTTGTTTGTTTTAAAAAGGAAGAACACTTTTTCTTCCTACATGTCTGGGAAATTCAGCACCAGTGTGAATGAGAGTTAAGCAGCTTTGATATCCCATCACATGAGGTTTGATTGAAGGAAAACTTCAAGATTATAGCAATGTAGATCTAGAGCACAGAGGAACTTTCTCATTTATCCTGTCTGACTTCTCTAATTTTACAGATAAGAAAACTGAAATTGGCAAATTTGAGCTCGAGTTCTTTGATTCCAAAACCAGAGCCCTTTCTACCACTTCCTATGATCTTTTTTGTTATCTTTGTCTTCAAATACCTAAAATTCTGTTCCACTGAAGAGGAATTAGACTAAACCCACTTGATTCCTGGAAGACAGGGCTAGGGGAAAGTTAGAGAAAGACAAAATACTAAAAATAAAAAAAATTTAAAAAAAGAACTAGCACCTAATGTTGATTAGTGATAGATCATAATGACTTCTGAGATTTAGAGATAGAGGAGATCATAAAGGTCACCCAATCTGATCATCTTATTTTCCAAATGAAGAAACTGAGGTCCAGAAAGGTTCTGGATTTGTGATTTGTGCCAGGTCATTAAGTAGTAAGTTGCAGATCTACAACTGGACATCTGTCTTGTGACTCCCTCTTTCTGCTATGCCATGCTTCCTCAAAATGGTAGAAGCTCACAAAAGGAATAGTGAGTTTTCCACCAGTAGAGGAGCAAGTCATCTGAAAAAAAAGAACAGACTCCTGTAGAGTGCCAGAGAGAAGTTTCATATTTTAGGGGTCTTAGGATCTAGAAGCTTAACTACATAGTCTCAGAAGCTCCCATTCAAACACCGATTTTCCCCCTTCCACCTGAACCAATCACAAAATAAAGTAAGTCTTCAAAAATCAGTGAGTCTTTCACAGAAAAGGTACCATGGAAATTGCATCAATGTACATGCCTTATATAGGGAATAAACTTTTTTGGAGATCTTGTTCTATGATGAACAAAATACTACTATTTTAAAATTGTATAAGCTCGTGTTTACAGAAAAGTTCCCCAATAAGAGAGCTGAAACTTTTAGAAATAAAAGAGCAAAAATGATGATCTGATTTTTGCCCCTCACCCCAAACCACACAGTATCACACACAGCATAACAACAGCTGGCAAGTGAGAAACTCCTTTAACAATTTACTTTTCTCTAAAGCAATTTATCCCTAAAAGCTCGCTCTTGCTATGAGTAGTCAGCTGCTAGTACCCACTTTCTTGTGTCTTACTTCAGACTACCAAGATTTCCAGCACATCTAGAGAACCCATTCATTGTACCCACAGCTCCTAGACTTCAACAGTGGTGAATAAAATCAATGATTGGCTCACTTTCTCCTGGTAATTTAAAGAATGCCTGATGAGTTTAAGCTCTAAGACATTATTTACTGTATTTCTCCAAATTCAAGTCACTCTATTCTTTCAAGCCTGACTTGTATAAAACCAGGGTATGATTTATGCACCTATTGAGGGCTAGATGATGTGGGTGGTAAAGAGGATGAAGATAGGAACAAATTATATTAAAAATGATATAAAATCTCTCTTAAAGTGAATTAAAAGAAATAAAATATTTTCATGGTCATTTTTTGACAAAATTATTTTTCAGTGTATATCAATATATCTATATATATATTTTTTTCTTTCAATAATATCTCATTGCAGACTTATGTCCAATATTTAGTTCAGACCAATGTAGTATATATGACAATCTAACACAACAAACATTATAAACTAAAATTCATTTAAGTTCAACCACATTTGTTAAGTATTTTGAATTTGAAGGTATTGTTCATAGCTTCAAAGAACTGAGTTTGATGATTCTGTATGTCAAATTTCTTTGGAAGGAGGTATCCTTAAAATCAGAACAATAATGCAGATACCCATTATCCAGAAATTACAACAGTATGTAAAAATTTTCTGGGTAGGTGGTCAAATTTTGCAACATGGACTATCGTGGACCACCTCCCTAGGGATCAAAGGTATCTTTATGTACTGAAGGGTACTGATCCTGGAACAATTATTTGCAGCAATCATCCCAGATCTATCACCTAGCAGAGATTATCATCTTCAAGAAGACGAAAGGTAAGAGATGAGAAGTAGTAGGCTGGCTTAAAGGTGCTGTTCCTAATAGTCTGAAAGATCAGGAGCCAACTGTCAAATAGCCAATTTGTTGGGGAACTTTGAATGGGGAACTCTTAAGAACCCAACATGATACTGAGGAAGTAGGGACAAAGAGTAAACTGTTCTATTAACCAGACCTATCCTGTATCTGTCTCTCTATTTCTAGAATGAAGAGTTCTTATAAGAATAAAAGAAATAATCCTTATCTCTGGGGGGGAAAAACCCCAAGGAGCCAGACTACAAGCCAGTTCTGAGGATCTATTAATATATATGTAAAGGGAAGAAAAGGAGATAAGAAAAATTCTAATTTGATGGGCTAGAGAGCCCTCTGCTTAAAGTCAGAAAAGTGGTGCTCTCATGAGAGCCATTGGTATCTTAAACCCCAATTTTACACATCAACTTTCCTAGGCTTTGTCCAAGATCTAAATATCCAAACAAGAAGGAACCACAATAAATTTTCACAAGAGAAACCCTCAGTCAAAGAAGGGAATCACAATGAAAAGTTAGGGAGGGCAAATTGAAGATCTTGAATTCTTGTATGTAAAATTAGCTAACAAAGGAAGTGTATTCTAAGAGTCAGTTAATATAGCAATTACTGACCAAACTCTCAGTCCCACAGTATACAGAAAATAAATGTAACTCCCTCTCCCTTCCCAACCCAACCCAACTTCCCCAACCCAATAGTCTTTTTCAAGACAATTCTTCCTTCAATAGGTGAAGACTGGAGTAGAAAAAAGCAATTGCTTCATAAAACAACATGCCAAAGACACTTCTTTCAGCATGTCTTACAAAGCTTCCCTTCCTAAATATTCTGACTACACTACCAAAGACATTAGACTTATGTTGCTTAGTTCCAACAGTTAGAACTAAAGGGTTGGGAAAGAGTGGTGTTCAATGTAGAATGGGCTATCTCAAGAGGAAGTGGGCTTATTCTCATCAGCAGTCTTCAGGTTGAGATGAGACCACTATTTTGTGGAGAAGTAGTAGTAAAGATTCCCAGCCTTGTGATTGTGAGAACTAAAATTGATGTCAAGTGGGATGCAAAACAGAGGAGAAATTTAGGAGGAACTCTACATCCCTACAGCTATCCATCAGATAAGAGACTGAATTTTTGAAGAAAATGGCATTCATTGGTCCACACAAAAGTAAAGAATAATCTTCCTCCTAATACAGAAGAAAGTCTTCGTAGTGGTAGTTTATAGTTATATAGGCTTGCTATGGGATAGAAAAGCCCTAATCTGATTTGGTTAACCAAGAAGTATTCTATCTGAAACATAATATATAACCTGCCAAAACCATAACCCATTACCTAATATATTATCAGGAACATTTCAAAAAAAAAAAATGTGTTTGGCATAAGATTGCCCAATTTGACCATGAGAGTTTTAAACTTGAATCTGAATGAGGAGGAAGAAAATAGCCAAGATAAACTATAAAAACCAAACGCTAACTACAACAAGGAGTTTGACATAATAGAGGTGATGCCCAATGATTCTCACATGACAAGTAGAGGAAAGAATCTGGAATTATAATGACTTCAAGTGGCTACATATCACCACAGAGAGTATGACCCATAAACAAATACAAACTTGAAATTTTAACACAATGAGGTAAGGTAAATATAATTTCATTGGGCCACCCAGAAATAAGATTCATAACTGAAATGTCTCATGCAAAAGAAAAAAACAAAGCAAAGCAAAAGGTGAACAGCACCACTTAGCAAAAACATATACATTCGTGTGAAAAATCCACCACCCTGAAAGTAGAAGCATGGAACAGAATATGTAGGATAATAAAAGAAACAGAGTCAATCATTGTTGTCACAGGATATAATATAATTCTCTAAGTCAGGCAAAGAACATGGATAGCGGCTAATGCAGATTTTAAAAATACTACAGTGGCAATATACAGAGGCAATAAAGAGCTTCAACTAACTATTTAGATATTTGCTAAAGATCTCATCTTACTAATAACAGCACATAACTATCTTATCTTTCAGAAAACAAAGTGAACTTAAAAACTTAAAAATAATGGAAATCTTAAGATAAAATGGCTTTATCAACTCAAGTTGTAAATATGGAAGGAGAACTTTGGGTAATAATATACACGACCTCAGAAAGCAATTTGGGGGGAGGTGGGAACCACACCTGATTTAAATAAGAACAATTTTGCAGCCAAGCATTGTAAATGGGGACATGGCTCCAAAGGCATGAGATATTCTCAAAATGATATCCTAACAACAGAAATCACAAATTCTCCTGAAGGAAAAAAACAATGGAAGTATTTAAAGAACCAATTTCATAGTGGGGCCTTTTTGGAGCTCAATTTTTTAAAATAATAGTAGTAACAATAAATAACAATTATTAGCATTTATATATAGTTTTAAGGTTTGTAAAGTGCTTTGTATATGTTATCTCACTTGATGTTCACAATCACCTTGGAATATAGATGAGGACACTGAGGCTGAGAGAATCAAGTGACTTGACAGGATCACACAGTGTGGGAGGCAGAATTTGAACTCAGACCTTCCTGACACCAAGTCCAGCACTCTACTATTCCACCTAACTTGCTTGACTATGCTAATATATACACCCATATACACAGACATATGTCTACACACACACATACACACAAAGGTTTTGTTTTTCCTTTCCTTTAAATGGGGAGAGGACTATGAGAAAGAAAAAAGATAAGAATTAGAATTTTTAAAAAAAACCAAATTTTAAAATACAAAATAATTCAGGCAGGGGAGAAACAGGTTTTAGGGGGAAGACGATTGGCATTTGTTAATGTTTAATTTGAGTTGCCCCCAATATATCCTGGAAGACTTACTAAAGCAAACAAAAACACAAGACTAGAACTCGGTGTGAAGAAGTAAATTTAGTATTCATCTGTATAGAGGTAATTACTGAAGTCATGGGAGCACATATAACCAACAAAGAGTAAATACAATGAAAAAAGAATAAAAATACTTCTGGGTATAACCACATTCAAGGAACAGAAAGTGAAGACAGCAAAAAAAAATTTTAAAAACCAAAAAAATGGGGGGATGGTAAGAGAAGTAGAAGAACATGAAAGTCCAGTATTATTTTACTCTCTTACTGTAGAAACCTAAGGAGAAGAGGGTATTCAGAAGACACAAATGAGCAAATGTCACAGACAGATCAAAGAGGATGAGGACAAAAAAAAAAAAAAAGCAATAAAAATTTAGTATACTGGATTGTGTGCTGGCTAGGGAAGGGGGAGAGAGGAAGAAAAAAATTGGAAAATAAGATTTTGTAAAGGTGAATATTGAAAACTATCTTTGTCTAGATTTGGAAAAATGAAAAGCTATCATTAAAAATAAATAAATTAATTAAAGTGTTTAGTAACCTTAGAGAAATCTTTTTTCGGTGGAATCATGAAAACAGACAGCAAACTACAAAGGGTTAAGGATGAATAGGCGATGAGAAAGTAAAGACCTAAGTTTAGATTACTCTCTATAAGGAAGGAAGAACGAGAAAAAAATGATATTATGATGTTGTTAGGCTGAGGGAGAAAGAGTAAGAGAGGGAAGAGAATGAGAGGGAGAGAGAGAAAAAGAAAGAGAGAGTGGTGGGGAGGGAGAGGGAGAGGAAAAGGGAAAGAGAGAGAACAAGAGAGAATGAATAAGGACACTACGGAGAAAAGTCATAGAAGAGATATAGGAATGAATAAGAGAAAAAGACCAACTTTTCCAAGAACAGAAAACATGGAGGACGATGGTTCAGGACACTGTAAGATTCAAAGAAGTCCAAGAAAGAAACTGAGGTCTCATTCTTCTCAATAAATAGAAACAAGCCTACCTGCTGGGAGTAAGAAGGAAGGTAGGAGTGTTTGAAGGCTGAGAAGAAAATACTCTAGAAGGCTTCAAGGCCATTTCTAACTTTCAAGATTCTTTAATTTCAAGAGGCAACTATAGCAGGAAAAGTGAAAGAAACTACCAGAGATGACCAATAAGAGATTTGGTTTCCTCCAAATCCCAACCTTAGAAGCATTAAGAGATGCTAAGTGTCTGCTTGATCAAGGACATTGCTTCCTGCAGAGGATTAAGCTAGAGGACCGTGAAGGTACTGTCCAAGTCTTAGATTCTTTCATTTGAGAAACAGCATCATAATGTCTATTAGGAAAAAATCCCTCAAGTAAGAAGGGCTGACTTGGAAATCTAGCTTTAACATTAAGTAACCTTCCTCAGAACTCTGACTCCTCATGAATAATATCTGCCCTATCTGCTTCCCAGAGTTGTTTTGAGGAAAGTGCTTTCTCAACTTTAAGCTGCTATATAAATATGATCTATTAGAAAGAGGAAGAATAGGAGAAGATCAACAATCACCATCATATCAAAAAGCAACCAAAGGTGGCAAAGTGGTCATGTGAAAACATAAGGGAGGGAAGGGGAAGAAGAGCAAGAGCATTTCAGTCAAACCCAGAACTTCCATCTTTCCTAGAAGATGTAGAAGCTACAGTAACAAAAGTAAGAAGCCTTTAGACAACAGAGGCACTGATTTGGGTCCTGAAGGACATTCTATACCCAAGTCCTTTGTTTTCTCTTCATGGGAAACCTGAATTCTAGTCAAGATTTGTAACTATATGACTTTGGGTCCCAACCCATTAGACAAATCAATTAACTCCCAATTTTATTTTCCTCACTGATACCATTATGAGATTGAACCTGACCATCACTTTCGAATTGTATCTATTATGAATTTATTCATTAACAGCCATGTATACTTCAGTATACAAAGATTAACCCAAAAAACACACCTTGTGTATAGGAAACTGAATTTATGTTGCAGATTTTTTTAACAATAAAGTAACAAAATTGCCTCATTTGTATCTCTCTGAATTTTTGTTTTATACTATGTAGTTTTAAAATATTTTACTGATGCCTTTATCCTCTTCCCTCAGGCCTCCCTTGTAAGGAGTACAGTCAAGCACAATACAATGCACTGAAAATGTATGTTTCATTATACTCTTGACCAGATTATTTCTAAAAAAAATTTTCTGGCTCTAAGTCTTGTGTTCTGCCTCAACATTGTTATTTCATTCTTCCAAGATATGCAATAATACTATTTTTCATGTACAGAGCACATTATACTTTTCAAAGAACTTTCCTATCCCATTGCGTCATTTTAGTCTCCTGACAACTTTTGAGATAGATAAAGCAGGTGTTTTAAAAATGAGGAAGCCGAGCCAAAATTATGTCACTGGACCAAGGTCATATAGTTAATGTGGAGTCTTTCTTGCTTCAACACTCTTTCTACAAGACCACACTGCTATTCTATTCACTAAAGGAGTACCCTCCTAAATATTAAGACCTTATTTTTTCCTCATTTCTTTACTGAGTATTCTTTTTTTTTTTTAAAATAATTATAGTGTCTTGGGTCCCAGCCCTTAGAGAGTTATAAAGAATAAGGGGCAAGAAGATACACATCTGTTCCCAAAACCACAAAGCAACTGCCTCTCTCCCTCCCACAAACCAAGAACAACCATCTAACAGCACTTCCTCCCTTCCCTGTCCCAGCTGAGAAGAGGCAGACAGTTTGGGAGGTCAAGACTCGGAAATAATGTGAGCAGAGAAGCAGGAGGAAGTCAATGGAAATGCTTAGGGGCAGGGGAAATCCCATTCCTTCCCCCACCCCCTCAACTTTGGCCAGAGGCCTGTGCAAGTTAGGTTCCACTTCTTGAAGAAGCAACCTGTGAACACACCTCCAAGAGCCTGTTTTGGTCCAGATGTACAACAGCTGCAGCGTGAATTGATTGTGCCTTAGGGGGCAGGAAATACAGTCCCAACCTGGCCATTGAAGAGTTCATGGCAGAAATTCAAGCTCTGCCATTCGTTAAGAAGGACCTTTCCCCAACCCTCAGAAGGGCCTCTCAGAGTGCTTATCACCAATTCATGTAGAAATTATCCCCACACCCTCGACCATCACCATAGGAGTGATGTTTTTCCTCTCTCTACTACTGCAGTAGTGTGCAATGGGCTTCCTTTGAAAGTCTGCTGAAATTTATGGATATTTTCTCAAAATATATATGAAAGATGAAATATGCAGGTTGTTTTTTAAGTCAGTTTTGTCAAAATAGTTATCCTCCCCCTCCAAAGAAAGTTTTTTTTTTTTTTAAAGTTCATGGACCTTGGGTTAAGAACCCCTTTTCTCCAGGGACAGTCAAGATAGCCATACCTATTGGGTTCTGGCCAAAGGATATAACTATCATAATTTAGTAAATCACCCAAGACCATGCAAGTAATTACAGTGGATGGGGGGAGAAGGAGTGAGGGAGGGGAAAAAAAAAAACCTTTTAATACCTAATCAGTAACTGTTTAATTTCATAGTTTGGTAAGCTAGTACTATAAAGAAGGAGGGCCTCGCACAGTCAATGCATCAATTCTCCACTTTCATACCAAAACAATTAGTTAACACTTCCAGTCTATTACAAAAATTTTCTACCAGGCCTTCAAATTATACCATTTGGTGGCTTTTCCCCCCTTCAGGAATGCTTATACCATCCAGAAAAAAATGTGAATTTTTCCAAATGTAATTTGTCCTGGCCCTTACTCCCTAGCTCTGGCTGATGATGCAACTCCCCAAACCACTGGGGCCCTTCTGACTTCCATAAGCAATTCAGATACAGGGGGAACAAAAACAAAGAAATTGTTTCTTGTTCCCTTTTCTATTTTTCTGAATCTTAACCTGTCCCTGGATTGCCATTGGAAATTCCAACACAGGAACTGGTCCATATGTCTGTCCATCTCTGGCAAGGGAGAAATGGTTTAGACTAACTTTAATGGACTACTTAACAACATGCTAAATTCCAAAAGGGCCATTGAAAGATACTGTTAAATAAAGAGAATCACAGAGTTAGAGCTCAAAGAAATTTCAGTTCAGCCCCTTCATTGTACATATGAGGAGACCCAGAGAGATGAAATGATTTAGCCCAGATCACCAAGGTAGTAAAAGAGTATCCGAGACAGGATATGAACCCAGATAGTATGAATAAGTGTTCTTCCTATTGTGCCATCCCCCCTCCCACCATCCTGATCTCCCCCAGAAAAGCCATAGACACTTAACTCCTATAGTTCCCATAATTCTCCAGAAATTTTGTCATCTCCTTCCCAACTCAGAGCAATACTTGTGAAGGAACTGGAAAAGCAAATGCATCTTGATGACTAAATGGCAGTGAAGGAGGGGATCATTAGGAGAGTTCTAACAGGCCCTAGTTGGTATGATACTATGACAAGATGAATTCTGACGAGGAAACATGGAAACCCCTCTATGGCTTGAGTCCCAAAAGATCACTTCACTATTGCAGATTCATCTGGACAGGTCCAGCCCAAGAATGGGAAAAACAACAATTTCCATGCTGACCAATTCTGTCCAGAAATGGCTGCAGCGTGATGCCATCAGGAATGATACATTCCTGTCTGGAAATAATGTGAAGTGTATGATGGGAAGGGGAAGGGCTAATCTACTCTAAGTGGTCTAAAGTGTTCCTCTTACCAACACACCACTCAACTGAGCTTAGTCAAAGGCTTCCTTCCCTGTTTCTACCTATGAGGGGCTAGTATAAGCCCAGAAGTCAAGCAGAGTCCAAAGCTTGGTGTTTCCAGTAGGTGTAGGGATGGGGGTAGGGGTGGGGGGGGAGGGAGGGAGGAGAGAGCAAGGTTAGGGTGAAAGAGTGACACATTAGGTAGAACAACAACATATTCTAGAAATTGTTTTCTAGATCTCACTCCTTCCAACAAAATCAAGCTCCCTTGTCTCTCAGAAGAGACAGAAGCTAGCTGAGAGAAAGTAGAGCAAAGGCTATGCTACCCTGCCTATCAGATTAAGTACTCTCTCTCCTGGCTGCAGATATTCTACTAAGGACAAACAATTCCCAGGAATTTTAAACAATGACTCCTTTCCCCATCCTTCATCCTCATTCTTCATCACTGACTTCTGGATTTCCTGGGAAACACTCCAATATTCACTGAACTTCCCACTGATGAGGTCTACACAAACAGATCCTGGGATTTCCCAGACCTGGGTTCCTTCCAAGTAAGGAAGCCATTGAGGTCTCATCCTTTGCAGTTTCTGACACAAAAGTCCCATACCTCCAGTAAAAATAACTGACAACCTCTTCCTAAACTATCCCCCTATCCCCTTGCTGGGCCAGCCCAAAGAAAATTTACTTCACATATCTTCAAAGGGTAGGGACCACAAAGTATTTCCATCCTTTGATTAAGGAAACAAGAATGGGCTACAAAAATGAAAATGGAAATGACCCCAAATGATCAAAACTAAATGCTGTGAAATTATAATGATCATATTTATCCTTTCACACATACACCCCCAAAAAAGATAGAAGACTCAAGGATTATATTGGGAAACATAAATGTGAAAACAAAACACATGTTAATAAAATATATATTTTAAGAAGTTAGGAATCTTTATTAATTGCCTCAATCTTCTGGCCCTTAGTCATCCTTTCTGACTATAAAGGATACCAGATACCCAGTCATTCTTGGACTAGAAGGTGGTTGGAGTCACCAAACTTCTTAAACTGTGGTTCACAATCCCATATGGAGTCGTGTAATTGAATGTGAGGGTTGGAAAATTATGATTAGTTATCAAAAAATATTTGATTTTTATACCTATTTTATACACTTATATTCCCAGAATCATAGAAAATTTCTGGGATGAAAAGAGGTTGCAAGTGAAAAAAGTTTAAGAAGCCCTGAATTAGACTGTTTTTCTCCCACTAAGACTTAATTCAAACTATTCCAAGAAGATCACATGTGCTTTTTTTTTAAAAAGCATTTTATTAATTCTGAATTCTTCACACGGTCTGATAATAACAATATCTAATATTTATATAGGATTTTAAAGAGCTTTACATACATTTTCTCATTTGATCCTCACAACAGTGGGATAGGACAGAAGTACTATTATTATCCCCCTCATTTTCTCCAGGAAATGGAGGCTACAGAATCACAGCTAGTAAGTGACTGGAGCAAGATTCCAACTCGGGCCTCTGACTGAATCCAGTGTTCTATCCACCACATCAGCCTAACAGCTAAGCGCTGTCCTTTGACCTCTTTTCAGTGAAACATGACAGTTCCTTCCCAGGGCACACACAAGTGCCTAAGGGGGGCACTTCTACCATCCCCCCTTCTTGTCAGCCAGTGCCACTCTCAAATTCACAAGAACTGGGGGTAGGGTGGGAGAAACATTTAACAATAATGTTGTACACAGGGCCTTTATCTTAATATTCAGAACTGTTTGCCCCTTTGAGAAAACACAACCAGTGAGAGATAAGGAAGGAGTCAAAAAGCTAAATCTCCCTCTTCTCCATTTCCAGGATTAGCAGGCAGCTGCCTCTGGGTCACTTCTGCCTTTACTAAGAAGTCTCCCATGACCTGGGCCCCAAGGCAGGGTGTCTGTGGAGTATTTGTTCACCCCCCACACTGCAAACTGCTGCTTCCTGGCCATGACAGATGTAACCACTATTGAGCCTTTTCAGGTCAGGACAAAAGCGTTCTCCAGAAACACAAAGCCTACAGGGAACAAGACAGAACCAGCTTCAATAGAAGCCACCTGCCAGGGGCCCTTCCCTGCCACACCTCCTGCTCTCCTCCATCCTTTTCAAACCCTTCCAGGCGGAGGGACAGGTTGCCGGCCTGAGCCTTTGGAAAGTCTTTCTCCTGGGTCAGGGGGTTTATGCTGGGGATTTGAGGAAAGGGGACTTGGAATATCTTACCTATTCAGTGCTGCTCAGGACTGGGCCTCTGTCCCTAAATAAGGAGAAAATATGCGAGAGCACACAGGCTTTGCTAGTCTTTGAATGGTTAGCACACGGTGCTATTTAGACTAAGACCATGGATTTGATCCCCACAGGAGACAGTTATCTTTGCTCCTCCAGAGCCAGATTATTCCTGGACATAACTAGCTATTTTGCAAACATGTACCATTGCTAGGATGAGAGAAGAAAATATAGATGGCTTCATGTAACCCACCCTTACTAACAGAAAAGCAGCTCTAAGGGCACATCCACAGTTCAGTACTATAATCTTCCTAAAGGGACAGGCAGATATATTACAGTTCCCATAATCCTTCACTCAGCACAAGCATTTAAGATTGAAAGGACAGGAAAACTCATATAGTGAGGAAGATCCTGACAAAGAAGGAACAAACACTTTTGACTCAATTTTCTCCCTATTCTTGGCTCAAAGCCAATTACAGGCAGCAAACGCTCCTGAAGTTACTCAAGGACCAAAGTGATGGAGGAAAGAACTTGTCAAGCCCTAACATTAAGTTCATACCAACCATTTCTGCCAGATCAAATGCTCCCCCAAGTTACTGCTAGCAGTTTCTCTTCCTGTATACACCCCAGGTGGGTTTTATGTTACAATCATAAGCCTAGTCTGTCCCATCCACCTGTGCAAAAGGAGCCCCAGCTGCCAGGGTGCAGAGACTTAAATCTCCCCGATACTCCCTCACCCAGGAAGCCTCCTGAATAGACTTCCCTCCCTCAACCTATCCAAAGAGTTCCCTGCCTATATTTCTTTTTTCTTGGACTACCCTTTGGCTGAAGTAATTGCAGAAATGAAAACTGGAGTGAACAGCTGGGCCATTCAGAACTGTTTGCCCCAGTTCACTGTCATTCCCAGAGGCAGCCTAGGGATTTCTTTATCCTTTAGTTCTAAACAAGCAAAGGAAAGGCGCCTAGAAATCACATATGTCTCTACTATTGTGTCACAAAAAGCAAAAGTCACAGTTTATCTTTGGTTTGGGGCCTTAAGGTACAGAGCCCAGCTTTTAAAACTGTGGTTCATGACCCCATATAGGGTCTCTTAACTGAAGTGAGTGATGGAATTATGATGCATTATCAGTAAATGTTTGATTGTATACCTATTTTATATACCTATATACTGGGGTCATGTAAAAATTTCTGGGACATAAAAGGGTTCTGAGTGAAAAAAAAAATTTTTTTAAGCCTGATGTAGAGGATTTAGAATTGGAAGAGACCTAAGAAATCATCTACATCAATGGTAACAAACTCAAATAGAAGATGATACAGAAAACTACAAATTCACATCATCCATATTAAACTTTTATTTATTTTTGTTAAACATTTCCCAATGACATTTTAATCTGATTTGAGTAGCAAACTAGAGAGTTTTGTGGGGAATTTGGAGCCTGAAGGCCCCAAATCTGAAACCCCAGATCAAATACAATCCCCAAATTTTACAAATGAGGAAACTGAAGCCCATAGAGGTGAAATGGGTTGCTAAGGATCATAGTGATGATGATGATGATGATGATGATGATGATGATGATGACAACGATGACAATAACATCTGTAGCTTTTTAAAGCTGGCAAAGTGTTTTACAAACATTATCTCATTTAATCCTCATAAAATCCCAGGGAATTAGGGGCTATTATTAACTCCATTTTGCAGATAAGAAAATTGAGGCAGAGAAAGAGTAACTTGCCCAAGGTCACACAACAAGCAAATGTCAGAAGCCACATTTGAACTCAGGCCTTTTTAACTCCAAGTTCAGGGCTCTTTACTTATATGCCACTTCGCTAGATAAGACAGAACTGGGATTCAAAATTTGGTCTCCTGACTCCAAGTTCCCTTATATCATACTGTGTTTTCCATTTAGGACTGAACACTGGCAAAATCACTAGGATGCCATTCAACTCTTCCTTCTTAGAAAGCCTATATTAATAGAAAGGTAGTGCTGGATAATGGTTAGAATATAGAATTTGGGAACACAAAGAGATTAGGTTCAGGATATTCTGCTTCAAATATTTACTAGTTGTGCTATCCTGGGCAAGTCAATTAAACTTTCTAGGCTTCAGTTTCCTTAGCTATAAACAATAGGGTACTATAAGATGCATATGAGTTGATTGAGGTAAAGTGCTTTACAAATTTCTATATAAATATCACCAATAGAATTATCCTCTGTAGGGGAAAAACGTTCTTTTCAGATTCTGCATGTAATAACATAAGAGGATTTAGTAGCAATATTATAAACTTATGCTGTGGACCTTCAATCCAGAATCCTGATTTTTAACTCTTCAGCAGTAGCAAATGTTTCTATTGTATATTCCATAAATGCATCAGAATACACTAGAATTTCAATCATAAAATACACACTTGCGCAAGATCTACTGACAGTTGCAGGAAGGCCTGTCAAGTTCTGTGACATTATTTCCAGGAACCCTAGATTTCATCATTCTTGCCATTTCTGCCCTACACCAAGTGACTTCCATAAGCTTTTCCCCAAAGAGCTACATTTAATTGGTGCAGATCTCCCATCCATTCTGTTTTTAATCCCTCTTAAGTCCTAGAAGCCAAAACCTCCTAGACTATTTTACATGCACTCTTTTTCTACTATAGTCCATTCCAGATCAGAATCTTGGCTCAAATAATCCATCCTATTGTCCTTAAAATTTTCACCACACTGAAACGATGGTTACTTTAGAACAAGGGTTTTTAATCTAGGGTAAGTAAACCTTAAAAAAAATTTACTAATTCTTATTTTACTTTGTTTTCCTTTGTAATCTTACATATTTTATTTTATGCATTAAAAGGTATTATTCTGAAAAGGGGTTAATAATCTTCAATTGCAAAGAGGTCCATGACACAAAAAAATTTAAAACTCCTTATTTAGAATATTTATCAATAATAAGTCAGTAGCAAAATTACAAAATGATTTATAATTACAAAATTAAAATTACAAAATCATTTATATTGATTACAGTTAGTAACAAACATTTGGTAGTCAGTACAACAAGCACTACAGAAGATATAAAATTTAGATCAGACTTAGGCCCCCATTCTCATAATCTAGCAGGGGCATAGAATGTATACACAAATAACTATACAACAAAACAGCACTAAAAAAAAAGTACATAAGAGAGGTACAGAGTCAATCAAAGGTTCACACATATGGCGGTATCTGTAAGGTACTAGGTGGGGAAATTTGGTTAAAGTATCATCCTTCAGCAGCCCCACCCATGCTTCTCAAACTGTCTTCCAGTCCTCAACAAATACACTTTAATTTACACAAAAGATGGGAAGACAAAAGAGCAAGCAAAGAGATCAGTCCCTAGTAAAGCGACTATATGACTAACAAAATTAAACTTCTCTAGGCAATTCTTAGACACAAAAGGGTCTCCTTGCCAGTGCCCAGTCCCTAGTCCCAAAAGATTTGATTGCAGGCTGAAGAATTATTTGGCTAGATTCCTTGCTTCACTTTTATATTCTCTATCCAGGATTACTTAGCTATAGCCGGTTCTGGAACTGACACTTTAATTCCCGATTAAAACAACTTTATTGTTTAAATACCAGTGTTGTCTCCCAAGCAGGAGCTGCCTGCTCATTATAGCTCACTAATCAGCTGTTCTGTAAATGTTTCCCCACTGTGCACTGCCTCCTCCAAGGCAAGATGCCAGGACTGGTGACTCCCAAATGTCAAAAAGGTATGGGGACGGGAGAGGGGTGGGGGGAGGAATAATTGCCGCTAAAGCAGCAGCAAAAGAAAGGAAGGAAAGAAACCCCTGAAGAATCATGGACCAAGAATATGTTCTCCCATATTATGTGGAAATGGACTGGCCAAGCAGTCACTCAGTGCTTATCAGACCTAAGCTAAGTAAAATGAAAGCAAACCGGTGCCAGTGTTAACTAGAGAACTAACAGAACCTGGAAACAGTTGTTTCCTTAACCAAATGCAGAGAATGCGAAAGTATGCTGGCATGCCATGGAAGCTTCAAAGAAACCAACATGACACAGATTTTTCAATGAAAACAGACTATTAAGCCCAGTCTTGTCCATCCTTAAGAGAACCACATAAGATTCCACCTCCTTTTTCACAAGTAGTCCCTCATGCCTGGAATGAACTCTCACATTTCATAGAAGCAATCCTTCACTTCCTTCAAAACCCAGTTTAAATACCATCTCCCACAGGAAAAAAGCCAAACTGCACAGGCTTGAGGAGTGTGCAGTAAGAAATCAGAAACCGTGCTTATAGACAACTTCTTTTGCAAGGAGTTTGGCTATTAAAAGGACAAGAGAGAGATGGGATGGAAAGGGTGAAGAAAGGGTTATTTTTTTCTTTTAGTTTTTGTTTTGTTTTGCTTTGCTTTTACCTCAGGACGGAAAAGAACTGAAAAATGTGTTTGATTCTTTGTAAATAGACACAAGCATCAAAAAACCTCCAATCACCTTTGAAGCAAATTTCTCTAATAAAAGTCATATTCTCGATATATAAAGATCCAAATATATAAGAATCACAACTACCTTTTGAGTGGATAGCAGTTCTCAAAAAATGAAATCCAAATTATCAATAACCCTGTGAAGAAAATGTTAGAATCACTTCAATATACAAACTCAAGAAATAAAGACCACAAGACTTTATAGGGAAAATGAGGCTGGGGAACAACTCTCAAAAACTTTGCCAATGACACATTTTTAAAAAGATCAGAACTCAATTATAAAACAGTGGCACAGCATTATATGTATTAAATTGTTTTTAAGTGTGTGTGTGTGTGTGTGTGTGTGTGTATGTATGTATACACACACACTACTACTACTACTAAAATATAAAAAATGGCTGAATCAGAAACCTCAGCCTGTTGTTCCACCTATATCTTGAGTTGAAGAGCAAGTTAGGACAGAAGGCTAAGGCAGAATGGGATAAGGAGTGAGGGTACAGAGTCCAGTGGAGGGAGAGAATCCTCCAATCACAAATCCTCTTGCACTAAAAGATATATAATAAATAGGCATTTCGCCCTGACAAAGATCTGACCTTTGCTTTTGGAAATAAGCATCAAAAGGGCTGCAGCTTATTAAGTGGTACAATTTTCTGAGTTCTCTCATTCTTTCTTATGAAAGAAATCTCTCAGAAGTAAACCCAAAATTCAATCTATGCTCAAAATGTTCCCTAATCTATTAGTCAAATTAGAACAAATTCATGCTTTTGAAGCACTCAATATAGCAAAACTAAATGTACTTTGTTTTTCTATTTTTCAAATGAACTTAGATATTTCTAGTTATCTGCATTTGTATTTTAGTCTCCAACTAGTCTAAGACATTGCCTTAACTAAATTTTATATTGTCTTAAAAACCTAACTCAGTATTTTGTATACAGTAGGCACTTAAGTGCTGGCTGAATTAATCCCTAAAAAGATTGAACTTTCTATTCAAGTATACTCAACAGTGGAGCCAAATAAATGGGTTTTTAAAACTCTCTCCTGCATGTGACCATTCCTTCTCCAGGACAAGAGCTAACTGGTACAACTAACCACCCTCCTCAAGCTTCAGTCTAGATATGGCTCAGGAGGGGAAATCTCATTATTAGCTGTATCATAGAAAACATAATTAACTACCCGTTATGGAAAACAGAACAGTCTAAATAGAGCTTATAATCCAATGGACTTTGCCCTTCTTGATACAATTAATATCCTTCAGGACTGGCTATAGACCACCCCACCCTCAATCACTCTATATCATATTTGAGGACTGAGTCCATAGGGCAGCATCAACTCTTGGTCTCCCTAAACCAGTTGGAATGTGTCCCTAAACAAAGTTAGGTACAGAATCATCCAAAGCTTGGCTGAGGAAGCAACTTTTTCTTCTGATGTGTATCCCTCAATGCAGATTATCAAAGGACATTCAAAGTTCCCAAATGTCACTGTCTCTCCCCAACACAGACCTAATGTTCTCCTGCATTAATAGCATTACTTGTCAGTCTTCCCTCCACTACCCTCAAACTACAATCTAGGGATGTAGAGCAGAAAGCTCTGCCTTCCCTGATGCCCTTATTATTGGTTCTCTAAACTTTCCCACTGTCAACGAACTAGAGGATAGATGGTTTCTGGAGAGTGATCTGGAAAGGACAGAGGTCATCTACTTCAACTTATTCCATTTAATGAGGAAGTATGTAAGGATCAAAAACTCACTAGAGATCACAAAGGTAGTAAATTGCAGTTGGAATTTGATACCAAGTCTCTGGGAAGGAATTCTCAATTTATTTAGTAATATCATACTATAGAAACATGCTTAGAGCTGGGCAGATAATTAACAATTTAATATTAAAAGTACTTCTACCACTGCATAGCAGATCAAATGTTTAAAAAAAAAAAAAAAACTGAAATTCTGAGGGTCTTAAGCTAGATATCAGGAACAATTTCCGTGTCTAATTAGATGTTTCTACCAGAAATGGGTAATCAAGCAAGGCAATGTGGTCTCCTTCGGAGATCTTTAAAAAACAAAAAATTAAAAATACCTTTCCTTCTGGCTACTTTGGTCACTGTCCTGCCTGAAAGAGAACAGACCTTCAGACCCATTCAGTTTCTCAAGAGAAAGAAAGTCTTTCTGTTCACTCTTGGCACTGGTTTGTGAGGCAGTGTGAGGAAGAAGAGAGAAGCAAAGAATGATGAGTGATAATAAGAGAAAAGGGATAATTACCTATTCTGAGAACAGCTATTTCTTTTCTAGCCTTTACTAGAAGGGCCTTTCTCCTTTTTCACTCTTTTACACACACACACACACACACACACACACACACACACACACACGGATGTTGCAACTTCCTTTATCTCAAGAGCGCACTCAGGAAAAACAGGCATAACCCCCTGTTTCACTTTCCCATCTTCACTCACGGCTGACTGGATGTGTCTCCAAGTCTCTTCCACTCAGTCCTCCCAAAGATGACAAAATCCAAGAAGAGGAGAGCATGAGAGAGGAGGGAAGCGTGGTGGCAATTTCTGCACGCTCACTTTGGTCCCAAACCAAAGCCAGACTAAGCCCTACTTAGGAAACTTGCCTCCAAGAAACTTTTCTCCAATGCAACAGAGAAGTGCTTTGTTGGGTCAGAACCGGGATTAAAATAACTAGGCTAGCCCACAGCTTGAACCCCATCGCTCCCCTTTTTCCAATTCCTCCCTCGCTCTGCTGAGGCAGGTCCACATACCAAATATTCTCTGCATGTGCAAAGCCCGAAGCAAGAGGGGAAGATCCCTGACCTCAAAGAGGCTACATTCTAATACGAGAAGATCAGAACATGAGTGATCAGAAGCACCACCCTAAGTATCTCACTCCAATTTTCTTACACTACTTTCCTCCACAAACCCCAGGATCCAAGCGCACTGGCCTACTTGCAGTTCCTGAAACAGGACACTCCCTCCTCCTCCTCCTCCTGCCCTCACCCTGGCTAAGCCTCCTGCCCGGAATGCTCTGCCCACTCACCTCCAGGCCCCTTCCAGATTCAACTCGAATCCCAACTTCTACCGGAGGCTTTTCTTGGACTCTCCCTGTTCCTTGATGCCTTCCCTTCTTAAAACCTCCCATCTACCTTGTTTATTTTCTGTACATATCTAATTATTTATGTGTTGTTTCCCCACTAGAATGAGAACTCCTTGAAGGGAGTTTTTTGTTTTCTTTTTGCCTCTTTTTGAGGGGGGAGAGGGGATCCCTAGTACTGGGCACAGAGTTTGGCACCACAGTAAACTCTCTGACCTACTTCTCGTATACTCTACTCATCTTCGGATATCCTGCCTCCGAGCTTGCTGATTTACCCTTCTCTACTGAAATCTTAACTGTCCTTCAAAAGCCCAGTTCAAACAGCAAATATCAGTCTGTCCTGGCCATCTCAAAGATAAATGATCTCTCCTACTTCTCAATCCTATTCAGCAGGCAGGGGGGAGCCCCTGAAGGATCCAAAGGAAAGACCTCATTCTGGCAGTTTTATGGAAAATAGATTAAAAAGGGGAAAAACAAAAAACAAGACTTATAACAAAGGTCTTTGTCATAGATCCCCTTTTCATGAAAACTACAGATCCTATCTCAAAACAATGCTTTTAAAAGTATTAAAATAAAATACACAGGATAAAAAGGAAAACTAATTATATTGAAAAACATCATTTTTAAAAAATTATTCCAGATAATCCCTGATCCAGAAATAATGAAAGCCTAAAAAAACAGTAAGATAGAGAGAGAGGCAGCTGGACCTATAGAAGGGCAAGATTACCTAGAAAGGGGCAGCAGGATCTAGAAAAAGGCAGCAAGTCTTAGAACAGGGGAGACTTGGGCTCAAGTCCTCCTTGCGATGTGATGGCTTGGGTAAGCCATCTAAATATTGAGTACCTCAAGCAACTCTCAAAGACTAAGTTGCAGAGCAGATATCCTCTACCTTGAGAAGAAATTCTATTACTGGAACACCAACTAAATCACAGGTGCAGTATTTCTCCCTCCCCATATAAGACTGAAAGAGCTAGGAGAATAGTAAGGGAAACAGAACAAGTAGAAGGAAAAGGGTTTGGTTTTGAGGAGTTTTTAATTGAAAACAGATGAATTTATAGATATGATGAATGTAAAGTACTGGTAGCTCATTTAGCTGTCAGAAATTCAGAAATGTTAGAAGAGAAATATAGACATGGGAGTCATGTACTCAAAGCCAAGGGAAAGACAGACTAGCCAAGAAAAAAGGGTCAAAGACAGAGCCTGGGAAAACCCCCATTTCAAAGGTAGGAAAAGAAATCTGAAGGAGAAGATGGGTTACGTATAGTTCTCAGGAGGAGAACATTTCAGAATAAGAAGGAAGCCTGAAAAAAGACCAATAGATGTGACAATTGGGAGATTCCTGGTTTCCTTGGAAACAGCAGTGTCACTAGAGTGTTAGAAAGGAAAACCAGATTCCAGAGGGCTGAAAAGGGACCAAATAGGAAGAAAGTGGTCTGAAGTCCCACATCAGTGAAGGCTACTCCTTTTAGAAGTTTGATCTTTTCAAAGTATACTTTCAGAAGGTAACAAGAAGAAATGAATTTGAAAAGCCAGGTTTGACCAGTAGAATGGAGATTCCCCAAGGGAGTCAGAAAGGGATGCTTAAATGAAGGGCATTTTTCATAGCACTTTAAACAGAGAAAATGTTAATAGAAATATTTCAAAATAAAATGAAAAAAAAATTGTGCAAAATAAGAACTGAGGGATGAGAAATAATAATAATCAAACCAGCAAGGGTTAATGAGGGAAAACTGGATGTGTCTCCATACAGCTCAGAGAAAGCAGAAAGAAACACAATGTATAATGCAGCCTCAACTTAGCTGTCCTCAAGAATAAAGCAATTTGCAAAACTCCCTTTTTTTTCATTAGCTAAGTGACCTACTCCAGGATCTGCTCTAATCAGAAGGAGAGAGGTTCTAAGCTCAGCTTTTGGAAAAGGGCACACTTCCGTTGTTCCAAATTCCTCCCATCTCACACAGCAATAATATTACATAGAATCTAAGACTAAGAAGATGACCTTAGCTCTGGAATCTTACTCCAGTCCCACCAATTAGTCCTCTCCCAAATACAGGTAGACAGGTTGGGGAAGAGGAAGAGGAAATGTATAAAATGAAGCTACTGACAGTGGCTAGAAAGAGCTAGAGGTAGAGACAGAGATGGAGAAAAGACTTGGAAATAACATAAAAGAAACTAATTAAATATATAATAAAGATGACACTAGGCCTGTCCATAAGTGACAAATCCTGGTATTCAATAATCAAGACCTGATAGATTACTTAGGTCTCATTTTTCTTTCTAAAAAAGGGTGGGAACTTTTTAATCCTTCTGGAGATCAAAATATTTTATACAAAGCTATGGATCTTTTCCTCTTTGCAGAAGGCTATACTCCCAAACTGAGCCTAGGTTCTAATCAATCACTCACCTAACTTCCAATTCTAGCAAGGGAAAACAAACCAGTTCAATTCCCTTCCCCACCTTTTCTCATTATTAATAATTTGTATAGTGTTTCATATATACATATGAACTCATCTGATTTTCACAATAATTTTTGTGAAAATGTGATGAATATTACGTCTTACAGATGAGGAAGTTAGGGCTAAACAGACTGAATTCAAAATTTAAACAATTAAATTTTAAATCTTAAAAAATTTTAATTACAAAATTGAATTACCTGCCCAGCATTTTTTGGGATCAAATGAGAAATCATATCTCCCATGTCCACGGTATCTACTATTTTAAGACAGGGATTCTTAACCTTTTTTGTATCATGAACCTTTTTGGTAATTTGATGAAGATCAAGGAATCCTTCTCAGAATATTTCTAAATGCATGAAATAAAATACATAAGATAACAAAGGAAATGCATTACAGTGAAGTACAGTTGTCAAAATACTTTTAAAACAAAAAAGTTCACTGATCTCAAGTTAAGAACTTCTGTTCTGAGATGTGAAATAGTTGATAAAATTAATTCCTCCTGAACTTCCAGCTAAGGACAAGGGTCATTTTATCCATTGTTAGCCTACAAGTCCATGGTACAATTGGATTAGGAATCAAAATTCTTTTTTAAAAGTTCAAGTTGTTAAGGAAGAGATTGCTCAGAAGACATGGGACCAATTCCATCCTAATTGGAAAAGTCATCCAATTAACAACTGTGGTTTTAACAATAATAATAAGTAACATTTAAATAGCTCCTTGAGATTTGCAAAGTGTGCATATATATATATATATATTTGATCCTCACAACAACCCTGTGAGTTAGATGATATTACCTCCCTTTTATAGATAAGGAAACTGAGGAAGAGAGAGGGTAAAGGACTTGTCCAGGGTCATACTATTAAGAAAGTGTTGAAGGTGGGATCTGAATCTTAGTTCTTCTGATTCCAGGTCTAGCACTATATCTCCCTTACACCAACTATCTACTTATTTTTAAAAAGCAAAAGCACTCTGAAAATAGATTTTACAAAATGGTAAAAATCTACCAGTTGGTTAACACTAATATAGTCATCCACATTAGGTATTGCAAGAATCATTATTTCGTACTGACCCCCAGATACCCACTCTCTGAGACAATGCCAGTGTCCAGGGGTGCCACCCTCTCACCTGGCTGCTCCTTGGTACCTTTGATGTAGAGCAGACATATGCTGTAAATGGTTTGTCTGGAAGAAGGGATAAAAGAGTACTGAACACAGAGTATAAACTTTAGATCTAGGAGAGATATCCAAACTTCCATCATTTTTCAAATATAGAAATGAGGTCTCAGAAGTAGAAAGTGATTTGCTCACAGGTAGCCAGATCATTAATAGCAAAGGACAGAAGACTCAGAATCCCTCACAATCCAGTTGTTCTTTCCACTGCACCAGGTAGTGACCTACACTCTCAACTAGCCTCCTTTGTGACCAATGGTTTACATTTATCAGTATCAAAAGCACTGTTTTTAGCATGGAAATAATCTGTTCATTCAAGAATCCCATGGTCAATAGCCTAGTTTTTTGGCCACATGGACTAATTAAGAAGCCCTCTTCCACCACTATTTTGACATTCAAGAGGAAAGTCCATCAGATAACTTTGAAGCAATTAATGGGAGAAACAGTGTACAGTAGGCCCATAAGAGATGACATAGGAAGTATTGAGCTGTAATGGAAAGAGCTCTAAATAAAAGTTCGAAGGCTTGAGTTGTCTTAGCTTTATTCCTTTACTTGCTGTGTGATCATGCACAGCTCATTCACCTTTCTGCTCTGTCAAACAACCACATTATCCATAAGCTCTAACAACCTCAGTCTGCTCCCTCCAATACCAGATTTCCAAGGAGAGGAAGGATGCCTCTGTTACTGAAAAGGAAGAGCCTTGGAGGGAAGCAGGGAGGTGAGGGGAAACCTTGAGGGGCCGTGTGGTCAGGCACCGATTACCAGAACAAAAACCTAGCTAGAAGAAACAGAGGGTGCCAATCTGAGTCAGCACATGGGGGAGGGGAGGGGGGAAGAGAGGCTGCTTGAAGTCTCTTTTCTGGGCAGCCTTCAGACCCACTCTAAACAGACAGGGAGTATCTGCAAGGGAGAAAGAGACAGTCTCAATGATGACTGATGGTGGTGGGGGGGATGACAGTGATGATGAAGAAGAAGAGCATTATATGGTGCTTTAATGCTTGCAAAGTATTTTATGCATGTTATCTCATTTGAACTTTTCAACAATCTCAGGAAACGGATGCTTTATTATTCCCATTTTCACCCTATTGGAAGCACATGCCCACACACACACAGTCTCATACACCCTCAAATAATTCCCAGACCTATCATGATGTGCTAGTAGAGTAAGAGTCACACTCCAGGGAAAGCCGCCCCCTCCATGGGAACAGTATCAACATACTACCCTAGAGTGCTCCCACCTCCACGCAATCCTCTCCTCCCCAAGAGATTAACTCATTCAGCTGACATTTACTGAGCTGATACTGCCACTCGTCAGCACAGCACTTTTTTCCAAAGGATTTTTCAATCTATTCTCCCACTGGATCCTTCCATCCACCAAAGGGTGACCTGGCTGCAGCAGACTAGGCATTACTGACCTATTTTATGGAGAAAGTTCCTGCCAGTTAAGGTTTGCCTAAGGTTATAGTCTGAGAAGTTCAATTTTGCTGCTGCCAAAGGTTCTAACTAGGGGTCTGTGGATAGAGCTTCACAAGGTTTGTAATCCTAGGGTGGGGAAGGGAGGAGAGAGAATACATCTTTTTTTCTACTGACCTATAACTGAAATTTAGCATTTTCTCTAATCATGAATGTAAGTAGCAAAAATATTTTTGAGAAAGGATTGCTAGTCTTTACCAGACTACAAAGGAGCCCATGATACACAAAAGAGCTTAAGAATCTTCATTTCACAAATGAGGAAATTGAGGCCCAGTGGAGAAATGGCTAGCCCAAGATCATAAAGACAATAAACAACAGAGTCAGCATTCAAATTGGAATCCTCAAGATCTCAAAAACTAATGGAGCTAGGACTCAAATGCCAAATCAAACGTTCTTCTAGTCTAGCAGATTCCACAAATAATTTACTGAAGGAGGCTAGGGGAAAAAAAGAAAACATCCTAAGGTCCCACATACTATAGCACATAAATATTCTCCAAATCTACTGGAAAATGGTTCATTCTCAATTCAAAGTATGATGAAGGAAGACATGGTTCCTGACTTAAAAAAGCAGGCAATCCAATATCAAAGTCTCCATATAGATCTTAATGGACCAGAACATTGTGCTGAATGAAAATTCAGGTGAATTTCAAAATGGTGGTAAATGTAGAATCTTAACAGTTAGATTACCAAAAAATCAATATCACAAGTATAAAACAGGAGAAGCATGATACAAAAGTAGTTTATCTGAAAAAAAGTTCTGAGGGGTTTATTAGACAAGTTCTAATGTCCTACATGTAATAATAGTATGATATGGAGTCCAAAAAACTAATGCAATCTTAGGGTGGAATAGAGGGATGGATTCCAGAAATATGGGGTGACCATATTGAAATACTGTGACCAGTTCTAGACACCATATTTTAGGAAGGACATTGCTAAAATGACCAGGACAGTGAAAAGCTTTTGAGTTCACACCAAATGAAAAATGGCTAAAGAAATAAGGGGATGTTTAGCCTACAGAAGAGAAGACTCAGAAAGGACACAATATTTATCTTCAAATATTTTAAAGAACCGCCATGTGAAAGAAGAATCAGTCTTGCCTAGAAGAAGGAACCAGGAATGAGAAACTAAGAAATTGGAAATAGACAAATATAGGCTTGACATAAGGGAAAACTCCCAAACAGTGCAACCCAAAAGTTCATTGGAGTGAGTGGGAGGGGAAGAGGGGAAGAGCAAGCATCCATCATTGAAGGAGCACCAGCCCTGGTCTTCAAAGCAAAAGTGAGGTGACACTCATCAGGCATATAAAAGGCATTTTTCCTAGACATAGATTGAACTAAATGGGTCATTTTAGGTCCCTTCCAATTGTGAAATTTAATGAGTGATGGAAGTTTGCAGTTTGCAAGAATGAACAGACCACTACCCTCTGGATCTCAGTGAAACAAGAAGTGAAGAAGACTTTTTATCCCAAACTTTGTTGACCTAAGTGATATGGGAAACATGAATAAACAGTCTGTAACCTCAAAGAATTTCTGATCTCAGGGTGCCTGGGGTGGAATAAATGAGAACAGGGGTTGTGTCAGAAATATAAACCATAAACACAGAATACAAAAAATACATTAAAAACATAGAGAACTCAAAAGAACGGTAAATTTTGTCATTTCAGATAAGAAAGGAATCAAAGAAGCTTCAAAGGAATGAAAATGGACCTTAAAGTCCAAATTCCACATCATGAAAGGAAGAGATAGGAAGTGGACATGGGGTAAAATGAGAAAGAACTGTGGAGGGAGAAGAGAAAGAGAAAGAATATGAAGATTGCTAAGTGGAAACAGACGATACATCACTTTGGCCAGAATTTAAGAAAGGCACAATAAAAATCCAGCTGAAAAAGGAGGTTGGGGCCAAGTCTGGCATTACTAAAAAAGGTGGAATCTGATCAGTAATCAACAGAGAATCACAGAAAGTTAAGCAGTGACAGAATCAGAGCTGAACTTTAAACAAATTCATCTAGCAACAATCACTGTTAGTAGAAGAATCAGAAGATCACCATTTTTTTTTGGGGGGGGGGAATTTTTTGAGGCAATTGGAGTTAAGTGACTTACCCAGAGTCACACAGCAGGAAGTGTTAAGTATCTGAGGTCAGATTTGAACTCAGGTCCTGCTGACTTCAGGGGTGGTGCTCTATTCACTGTACTACCTAGCTGCCACAGAAGATCACAAATTTAAAGCTAAAAAGAAATTCAGAGGTCCTTAAGTTTAACCCTTTCATTTTATAGAAGAGAAAACTGAGACCCAAAGAAGCCAGGTAACTTCCCCATGTAGAGATAAGTAGCAAATCCAGCAAATCCACTTTAAAAGATTATAAAGGACTATAGCTGAGACTTGACTGGGTTGGAAATGAAAAAGAAAAAGTTCTCTGCTCTGGCCACAATGAACTGCAAAGAAGTTGCTAACATCAAGATGATGATAATGCCCAAACCTTCAAACTCAGGTTATTAGCCTTCTGGCAATTATTATTGTTGTTGATTCTCCAAAAAGAGAAGCCTAGGAAGACTAACCAGAAGGAAAAAGGAGAGAGATGGGGCTGATCCTGATCAGGGTCATTCCTTTTAAGGCAGTTGTCATCTTCAGAAGTCTTCCCCATTTCCACCTAGAAGACCACTTGTTCCACTATTTTTGTCCCCTTAAATATACAAACCCCACTGTTTCCCACCAGAAAAATGCCAACTTCTGGAGAATAAAACAGAGCCATTAGACCTCTTAGTCTGGGATCCTTTAGCTGAATCTACACACATAAGCTAGATCTCAAGACTGAGTCCAATATTTACCTATTTATATTCCCAGTTCCACAGAACTGTTTCACTAGTCCATAAGGTTAATAGACCCAGATGGCTCTACCTCAGATTAAACTTTATCTGTTACCAGTTCTTCCCAAAATAGGATTTAAGAAGCTGAGAAGTAAATTCAGTAGTGAAGCTCTAATTCTAGAGTGTTCCCCGGCTTGGTCTGAGTTTTCTCACTGGCTAACGGAACAAAGCCCACTGATACATGTGTTATCGTCCGCACTCCAACCAAGCCTACCTCCTTCTATAAGGGAGTAAAGCAAAGCAAAGGGATGATGGGAAGGAAAGTCAAACTACAGAAAAGTCCCTGACCCCAGCCTGGCACAATTGTGAGGAAAGTTGGGAGCAGGTGCAGTAAAGCACAAAAGTTCTCTGGAGGGACAACAAAACACCGAAGTGGATGCTAGACCCCCAACATCCTCCAAGGACTTGTTTCTCTCCTCTCTGGAGACTAACACCAAAGATACTCTGCCAAGTGAATATTCAGATCATAAACCTTGTGGAAGAGAGGAGAGGAGGAACAGTGCATTAGACTTTTATTCTCCATTCAACAATCCTCAGTGAGAGCCTACTTCCCACCATATCCAGTCAAAAGTGCTCTCTATTACCCACTCTGCCTTTTCATGCTCTGAATAATCTGTTCTGACCTATTGAAATAACTTTATTTCCCATGACTCCTCTCAATAGACCATCTTTTCTGCTTGGAACACTTATTCCAAGGACCATTCCTTTGCTCTTATTTCCGCTGCTTTTCCAAAAGTTCCCATTGTCCAGATCAAGTCCTGTTCTTTCAATGAATCCTTAAGTGGTTGTCCTACCTTTCAAAGAATTTCCTCCTATATTTATAGATTTATAGAACCAGCCTGATTCAGTATTCCTTTATATACTTGTTTACATGATCTTCTGATTCATCAGTTAAATTTATTTCCCTAATTAGATTATGAACTCCTTGAAGGCAGGGTCTTCTTTTGTATCCTTTATAATTCTAGGCCCAATAAATGCCTACTAATTAATTCAGATTTTCATCCAGATGGTTCACTAACCTTTGATACCCAACTCCTCACTCTGCCTGCTCCACCCCCCTTCTCTAATCATACCCTAGCAGAGAATGTTTTAAAGCTGACCCAGAGTAGTCGCCAAGGTAACTACAAGCAGCTGGTCATGTAGGGAGTCTTCCCCCCACCCCAGGGGAAGAAGTAGAGAAGGTTTTTATTCTCCTCCTTCACCAAAAGAGCATTAACGACAAATATGTAAGAGAAGTGAAAGAAGAAACCTTGTCTTCCCCTCAAGATAAGATTCTTACTTAGATCTCCATTGGAAAGGAACAAATCTTTTCAATAATCTAAACGTGAGGAGCTTAAACCTAAAATAACCTTTTCTCCTCACCCATCCCTCAATGGCCGGGAGAAGCTTTCAGGTACTCTCTGTGCCGGTTCAGAAACAGTAGGTGGGAATGAGAGACGGCGGGATGAACCCTTCCTATTCTTCCTCCAGAGCACCTCAGGCTGGGCATGTGGCGTGGAGGCTCCTTTCAAACCCAACTGCATTCCTGGGATGCTCCAAGTTCCATAAATGTGACCTCCAATCCCAGAGAGCCCGGAGACTTCGGGAGGTGGGGGGAGCCTGAGCTGGCAAGAAGCCAGACAATATAGTCCTTCAGAAGGCAGCCAGAGCCTCTTTACCCAAAGAGACCTTCCCTCCGTGACTCAGTGTGTCTTCTGCTGCTGGCGGCCTTCTGGAAGGTTTCTTCTAAGAACTACAAAAACAGGGGAAGGAGGCCTAGGTTGGGGTGAGGGGAGAAGAGAGGGGAGAGTAAAACTATCCCAAGGGCAGGGGCCAGTGCACAGGCTCCTTCTGGCAGAGTTAAAAATAAACTCTTCGCGCTCCCTGCCCTGCCCCTCCCCTCCAGAGGCCAATGAGCCTTGGCAGATAAATCTCTCCCTTCGGAGGAAGTGAGGCCCCAAGGGTAGTGGGGCAGCGCGGGAGAGAGGTCAGCGACACACGTCTGGCCCAGAGCAGGAGGCCCTCGATTCTCACCTCCTGGCCAGCAGAGCAGCGTGCCCCCAACCCAACCCCTAACCCCGGGCTCTCTCCAGCTCTGCCCACACCTACCTCCAAAGGGATGATGGGAAGGAAAGTCAAACTACAGAAAAGTCCCTGACCCCAGCCTGGCACACTTGGGACTGGCCCTGCCAGCAGGCCCAGACCCGGACCCCCGGCCAGGAGGCCACCGCCGCAGCGTTTGGCCCAGGGAGGTGAGGCCAGCGGGAGGGGACTCAGAAAGCTTCTGCCACAGGGACTGGCAGGCCCCCGTGACGCAGGGATCAGGCTGCACCGTGCCTGGGCCCAGTTATTCTTGGAAGCCTTCAGGATGAGGTCACACTCGGAGGGCTGTAACCTGAAGCCCATTCCATGGTGGTGGTGAGGAAAGTTGGGAGCAGGCGCAGGAAGGGCCCGAGTGGGAGCCCTCCCCGGGGAGCAGTCCTGAGCCAGGGCGAGGAAAGCCCCCCGGCTCTCATCCTCCTCCCACCCTGGCAGAGCGAGCTTGTTCAGGGTGCACATTACAGAGTGGAGAGGTGACCCAGCTGCTCCCAACCATCCTTCCTCCTCTCACCCTTGGGGGCACTTGCAGGGGCAAGGCAGACCCAACCAACGTTTTCAACAGAGCTTGTCGGGAAACTCCAGCCACACAGTTCTCTTCCCAGCCTTCAGGGTTGTCACTTGGTCCAACTCTACTCTATAGGGTCAAGTAAGGAGAATGGAGAGGAGGAGGGGAGAGAGGCAAGGCAACGTACAATTCAGCAGCCTGGCAGGAGGTAGCCCAGGAGGGAATCTCAGGGGCCAGGCTGTCAGGGCAGACTGCAGCGGTGGCAGATTTATTTTTAGCTGGCTGGGACAGAAGGGGGCGAGTAAGACAGTCCCTCAGCCCTGGGCAGGAGGCCAGCCTGCAGATGTCCAGTGGGCTGGGAGCCCCGTAACAATCTGGCTATCAGAGCAACACAAAAGTGGTCAATACACCAAACACACGGCGTGATCCTGACTGATCTTTCCACAGTACAAGACAAGCCAGAGTCCTGAGCCAGCATAAAGTCACAAAGCCAAAGATTCCCGTCTTGCCTAAAGTCCAATAGAATGATCCCTCTCTCCGGTCTCGCCTCTTCCTTACCCAGACCCCTGGCTGGCAAGCTGCAACTTCACAACGGGGTCAAAAAGCAAGGACCAGCCAAAATTACAGTCCTCAAAACGACAGAATTAGTTCTGAGAATCGGAAGGGGCCTCACCTGTCAGTCAACTAGTCCAGCCTACACCTGGACAAGAATCCCCTCTAAAACATCTCCAAAAAAAACGGTCATGTCAACATCACCTTGGGAAGACCTCCAATGAGAAATGGTCATGCAATACTCGCTTAAAGGCTCTAATCTAAAGGAGCCCATCACCATCCAAGGCAGCCCTTACTACTTTGGGTTCTAAGCCTTTTTTTTTTTTTTTTTTTTTTTTTTTTTAAATCAAGCTCAAGTCTACCTCTCTTCAACATCCACCCGCAGCTCCTAATTTTGTCCGGTGGTTCCAAGCCTGATTTCTCTTCTAAAAATGATTCCTTCCAATATTTGAAGACATACATCCCGTGCTCCAAAAGTCTTTTCTGCTCCAGGTCACAAACCCTAAGCTTCTTTAGCTGATCTCATTAAGGCATGATAAGGTCCCACTTCCTTTCTTCTTTACCCCCAACCCTTTAGAAGAAAGCACAGGAATCCATAATGGGTATTTTGATGTAAACTTCACTCTTTGTTCAAACAACTTTCCCTGGCCAAACCCTCTCTCTAGTATGCTCTTGTCACCCTGAACCCTTGAAGTTTCCAGTAAGGATGACCAAGGCCCTTCATGGTGGCTCAAGTTCCAAGGGGTTAAGAAAACAGTTATCTAAGAAAGGAGGAGAAGCATCACTGATAAGGATTGATTCTCAGGGATACTTCACAATCTCCAACACATGCTAGCTGATAACCTATTCTTTGATCTAAGAAACACAGTACAATATTGAGAAATGCCTTCATAGCCAACAACTGACCCTACATTACTCTCTACTCCCCACTCCCTCATCTCCAAATTTGAAGATTAGGATCAAGACTTATGACCAAGATGTACCACTCAAAAAGACTGGTTTCATGAAGACTATACCATTTTTTTCCTTCCCCCTCTGCCCAAGGCCACCCAGCCCATCTGGAAAACCAACAGTTTCACAAGACACATATTCCTAGATGTTTGTCTAGTCAGTTTAATTCTCCTTGTCAAGATCTTTCGAATTTATTTTACATGAGAATTTGGTGATGGAATAAGATTAGGGGAGTGGGGGAGAGGAGAAGAAAATAGAAATATCTTTTCTTATCACATAAATCAGGTATACAACACAAAGCTTACCAGATTAAAATGTCATTGGGAAATATTAAACAAAATAAATTAAAATGCAATAATTCATTATCATTATTATCAAATGCATTATTGATATATAATTAACATATTAATATAATGAGGCAGATAGATGATACAGTGGATAGAGTGCTGGCTCTGGATTCAGGAGGACCTGAGTTCAAATCCAGCCCCAGATACTGAATAGCTATATAATCCTGGGTAAGTCACTTAAGTCTGTTTGCCTCAGTTTCTTCATCTGTGAAATAAGCTAGAAAAAGAAATGGCAAACCACTCCAATATCTGTGCCAAGAAAACCCAAATGGGACCACAAAGAGTTGGATACAACTGAAATAAATGAACAACAAATTAATATACTTTATCAAAAAAAAATTTCTAAGTCAATATACACTTTGCAAGAGATCCCGACGTATAGTTTTGAGGCTCCATATTTCTATTTAAGTTTGACATTTTGGAGGTTTCCATTCTCCGCCATGGTAGAAGACCACCATTTAAAGTGATCTCACTACAAAGCATGGAAGCCACTCATATACCAACAAAAAAAACCAATGGGCAAGTTTTCCATTCCTTCATAATTGTTACATCTCATCTTCTGATAAAGGAAACATTTTATTTCTCCAGGCACTCACTGATATCTGTAGCTTTAATCCTATAGTCTAGGGTCTAACTTTCAAATTAATTCATCTATCCTAGATATTTTTTGAAGATCAGGTCTCAAGCACTGTTATGCTCAGAATTCATAACATGCAAAAGCACTGAAAGGTCTCAACCTGGATCCTGTGTCACAGGATGCCAGCAGGCCAAATGCATCAGAAAAAAACCAAAGACAGATCTGACCTACATACAATAGAATTTTTGGTTCTCAAATTAAACCACTGGAAAGGTCTCAAGAAAATCTAAACACTATGTCTTCCTCCAAATTGGCCTCTATCTTGGTGGAGGGGAAGGGAATAAACATTTCTATAGTACATACTATTTGCTAGGTACTAGGCCAAACTCTTTTTCATATAGTGCCTCATTTGATCCTCAAAAGAGTTAAGTGTCATTATTCTCATTTCCCAGTTGAGAAACTGAGGCAAGTTGAGGATCACAAAAATCCCGAAGCTGGATTTGAATTCAACTCTTCCTGACTCCAAGCCTAGCTTTGTTTCCATGGCATCACCAGCTGCCAACTGCTTGTTATATTCACATTACTACTCCCTTTCCCTACATTCTAAATGCATAAAATGTTTAAACAAATTTAAATTTCTTTACCCAGCATAGGCCTCCCTCACTTAGAACATGTTCCCCTAAACTTAGCCAAGTCTTATACCATTCCTCCCAAGGCTCATCTCAGTTCTACCTTTCCAGAATACGCTCCCTCTTGTCTGAACAGCCCATGGTAGACCACACTACCCTATTAGCATTTTAAGCATATCTACTGCAGAGTGGGAGAGTCAGACTCAGAAGGCTGCTTTATATATATTTTAGTATCTCCCCTCCACCCCCCTCATTGCTACACACAAAGAATTAGCCAAACTTTAGATGCATCTCCATTTTGCTGGGTTAGTCCTCAGGAAGCAGACACAGTACATGATTGAGACCATTCTGAGACTTACCAATATTGTAGAATGCTCTGGAGCTTTACTTCTGCTAGATACAACTTTCAAGTAGATGAGACAAGGTCATCTCTAATCCATGTTGAAGCGCTGAACATGGTGGGATATCAGGCCCAAATCTGCCACGGTGTAACATTTATATGCTATTTCTTTACCTCAAATCTTAACTAGCCTAAATCATTGAAATGGTGTAGCCTTAGTCTGACATAGACCCATTAAAGACCTTAGCTTAAAAAGGTCAAGATTTCCTCCCATTGCATCCAGGGCTGTCATCCAGATCTGTATCTTGCCACTGGTCCCAAAGGCTCCTGAGGAAAAAGTGAGGCTGGTGACCTTGCACCCTTAAATCCAACTCACTTTCATGTCATGACATCTCCTCTTCGATATGATGGAGAACAAAGGACAAACAGCACCACATTTGCATGGCTGTGTGTATGTAATATGTATGATATAGTAGGAGGAGTTTGGGGCTAGAAATTAAGAAACAAGAGGTCTAGTCCTTGCTCAGCCAACTTACTATATGGCTTTGGGTATGTCACCACCTCAATGAGCCTCAGTTTCTTCTACTGCTAAATGGTTGGACTGGAACACTTATCAAGTCATTCCCAGTTCTAAACCTATGATGCCATAATACCACTGAACATTTTAGCATTCTGAGATTTTCGATTAAGTTAAGGTATTTCCATTTAAAAATCTATAAAGAAAAAATAAAGAGATAGCTATAGAAAGAAATAATGGAAAAAGAAGAGAACTGAACGTTCTTGTTTTCTCCAATCTATGCCACAGGAAGACAAACAGAGACATGTTATGACAACATTCTGGAAACCTATAGTTTATGAAGCAATAACATAGTCCAACTAATCAAAAGAATAGTGACAATAGGAATGGCTTTAATTAAGTGTGTCAAACCAGTGTACAGGAATAATTACTAAACAATTGGTAGGAGGGGCAAGAGAGGAGAGAACAGCTGAGGAACCAGAGAACCCCATCTGTGAATATAACCAAATGAGGCACATGTGATTTGGGACTAGGATTATCACCAACCAGAAGAAAGGAGTTCAGGAGAGTTATGTTTTAATCATCTTGTCACAAACTAGCACTGTGACTTCAAATAAGTCACTTCACTTCCCAAAAAAGTGATTCTTTTCATCTGTAAAATCCAGAAAGGCAGACTAGAGAGGACAGAATAGATCCACTGACAAAATGGATCACTAAAGATTCCTTTCAGTTTAAAAATGATAGAATGTGAGATATTTAATGAAATTTATATGGGCTGCCACCTCTAATGGAAATTTTAGTCTTGAACTAGTTAAAAAACAATCTCTATGATGGATTTTTACAGAAAAGCTTTTCAAGTAGGAACAAGAAAGAAACAAGAAGGAACAAGAAGGATTTGGAGTTTGAGGATCTCCCAGAGTTCAAACTTCAGTTGTAGGACTTGCTACTGATATGACTAGACAAGTCCCTTATTTTTTTTTCTTTCTTTTCTTCTTTCCTTCCTAATTGGAATTAAGTGACTTGCCCAAAGTCACACAGCTAACAATTATCAAGTGTCTGAGGCTGGATTTGAACACAGGTCCTCCTGACTCCCAGGTGCTCTATTCACTGCATCATCTAACTACCCAGCCAATAATTTATTTGCCCCAATCTCCAGATCTTCATCTGTAAAATCAAGGGATTGGACATAAATGGCCTTTAAAGCTCTAAAGTTCTGAAGCTATGATCTCTTGAGTTCTGGTTTAGAAACCACCTCAAATTTTGGACAATTTCCCATGACCTTGTCAAGACTCTTGTCTTGTGGGTTCCTCACCTACATTTGAAGTAACATCTATGGTGAGAACAGTGTGTGTCAGGCTCAAGGGGACCAGGGTTCAACAGTGGAAAACACCCTTTAGCATCACAGCAATGACTGAGGGGCCTAGTTGGGCAAAGTTAGTGACAGCTGGGGGAAGAAGCAGGAGTTTCAATATTGGGGGAGGGGTCCTAATCTCATTTTAAATGCTTATTGTCTTGGAGCCTCAGTTTTCTTGTCAGTAAAACAGAATACTTTCCTTACTTGATTCATAAGAGAGTTACATGAAAAGCAGTTTACAAATCCTAAAACAATATTTAAGTTTGAGAGGTTTGCTTTTTTGGGGGGGTGGAGGGGGAAGGATTTATTTAGGAACTAAAGTCAGATCTCCTATAGCATAGTCAGAAAAATCAAGGTTTTGAGCTAGGAGGAACCTCAGAAGTCATCTTAATCCAACCCCTTCATTTACCAGATGAAGAAAATTGAAGTGACTTGTCACATAGCTTAGAAGGACCAAAGATAGAATTCAAACAGGCTTGCCAGGCTCCCAAGTCCCTCTCTCTAGAATGATAGTAGAGGAGAAGGGGGGACATAGTCAGCAACAACAAGGAGGATATGACAAGATAAGACCACAATACCCACCAAAACACATTTAAAGGTTAGTTAGAAAGGAAGGAGCAAAGCTGGTCAATTTTTTTTTTTTTAAGACATCCCTTAACAGGAATGAGAAGTCATTAGACCACAGACAAGATTCAGAGCATCATAACAACCTCAATTTCCCATGAGCAGGCATTGCCACAAAGGGGTTCATCCATATCAACTCTACTCACAAAACGCACACTTCGCTAATAAGTCAAGCAATACTTGGGGAGCTTCCCGTCTAACCCTTCTTCTCACCCCAGACTTTCTCCCAATTTATCAGTCAAGCTAGGGCAATTACTTTGCTCTCTAAACTTCCCAGCTTCACAACACAAGATACTAGTTTAAAATATTATTTTCCTAATCGGCACAAGATACTAATCAAAAGCCAAGATCTTTCATGTGTATTTCCAGACTACAATTCTTCGAACAAGATTCCCCCTTTTCCCTCATCCCCCTGTAATTATGTCTTAACCAATATTTGGATATGGTGTAGCTGTTGACATTGCTGCCACTTTCCTGATGCCTCACCCAAGCTTTCTTCCTCTGTTATTAAGTTTTTACACAATGAAGTGTGGGAAATGTGCAATTTAACAGTTGAGTCAACTCATGAGATCTAGAAGCAGGCTGTCTGTCAAAACACAGTGACTTCATTCTCCTCACCCACTTCTAACCTGAAGAGAAGGATAAATTGTACTCATAAAAACCTATTGTGCTAAAAGTGTCTTTTAAACATTAGGAGATTCTTCCTTTAGAACTACAAGAGGAAAAAAAAAATTTCAAAGGAAAAGTTGCTTTCCTGATAATTAGGACAGAAATTTCAATCATCTTCTATATAAACCATCAACACTTGCTTGCCCTCCCCCCCAAGTAAATAAATAAAGTTTTCTAAGGCTTTTGGTGAATTATATAAACCCTCCAGGGCTTTTATTTTTATAAGGGCTATTGTTCTGATATCTTTATATATTATTTTCATTCCTTAGGGAAAAGAGCAAATAACTCATATCCCTAAATAGCTGATAGCCAAGCTCTCCTGGAAAGAAGAATTTGTCCAGGCTTAACACTCTAGTCAAAATTTGCATTCTTCCACAAAGTCATACCTCTAATTTCTCCTCCCCCACAATTGGTCTGAGAAAGAAAAGGGGTTTAAAAGACAATCTGAAAAGAGAATCGATCATTGGAAGTTTTTATTTTGTCCCTTAGAGAAAATTGTCCTTCCCAACTTTCAAAACTCAGAACCTATCTTCAGCTTAGATGGAACTACAAAAGAGAATGTGAAATTTGTTTGTCCAGTTTAAGAGAGAAAAAAAAAAAAACACTCATCTTTTGAATTAGTCAATACATCACATCTACAACCAATAAATCTTTTTATTCACCAGCTCTCAGAGACGAAATAATGCCTACTCATACAAGAGTTTACACATACTTAAAAAAAAAAAAAAAAGAAAGAAAAAAACTATTCTGAGAAGAAAGGGTATTTAACACTAATAACAAGTGCCATCAAGCACCTCACAGTCCACAAAGTGTTTACATCCATTATCTCATTTCATAATTTCAATGATTCAGGGAGAGAGGGATAGTGAACGCTATATTTTATATTTCAGGAAACTGAGGCTCAATGTCACTAATTGAGGAAGTCCCAAAAGCCAGGACTCAAATCCCAGGTCTTCTGTTGACTCTTTCCCAGGACAACACAATTGTTTCCTCATACAAATACGGACTTTCCCCTCTCCTCCAACCATCAAGATACCTATCAAAAACAGATCAGAAGATGAGGTGCTTCCTCTATGGGGAGAAAATTCACTATGATGATTCCCCTTAACCTGCCCCTGGCTCAGATTAGAGGTTGCTGTGTCCCAATATGAGATCTCCAAAGCCAAACTCCGTGCCTCACAAGGTTACCTTTTTTTTGTGCCTCCCGATTTCTGTCCCTCCATTCTCCTTCCTAGTGGAGGGACATGTGCAATTTAACAGGTGAGTCAAATCTCTCAAGTCTGAGTTATCAAGAGGAAAGGCTTCCTCTCATCCCATATACCTCCTCAGGGTTTTACTAAAAACTTCAAAGAGGCCAAGTCAAGGTGTAAATAATAATTTTAATCAATGGAACTACGAAAAGAGTAGATAAGAGTATCAAAGTCTCCCTCTTTGCAGTGGTATGGGATTTGGGGATGGACACTGAGAAAGGGAAAAGGCATACTGGCCAAAACAAATCACCCTCCCCCACCCATGGGTCTAAGGCGGGGTTCCCCCTCCGGAATCTCCGGTCTGGCACTTCTCTGGGCCAATGCATTTTAAGTAAAAGACAGAAGACTTTTACTCTAGAGGGCAAGGGAAGTGAAATCACACATTCCGGCTCCCAAATAAGGAAAGAGGCAAAATAAACCTCTACGATCCGACTTCTCCAAACCAACCAACCAACCAACCAGCTCAATGAGTAAAGGGCCTTTTGTGCCGGCAGAGAGAGAGAGGGAGGCAAGGGGAGGGGAGAGGGGAGGAAGAGGAGAGGAAGGAACGAGATAGGGAGAGGCAGAGAGGAGAGATGGGGAACCACAACCCTTTAAAATCACTTCCTTGAGACCGATTACGGGTGTTAAAGCAGAAGCGATCCAGGATCTGACCACGCAGATTCAAATGAAGCCCGCTCAAAGCCCAAAATGGCATAGCCCTCCCCAGTCTCTTTGGAGTTCGCCACTAAACTAACTCCCTAAGGTGACCGGAAACTGTCCCGCGATCACAGGGACACCAAAAATCTGCTCTGACCTTCCCCTCCCCCAAAGTCACACACTCCATAATAACTACCAACAATACCTCAGACAACACCCCCTCTTTCTCCCCCCCTTCCCCGCACCCTCTCTGCCCTTCCCCCTCCTTATCCCGGGGGCTCCCAGGAAGGAGCTGGGGGAGAAGGGAGAGTCAGGTAGATCTTTTTAAGCAGTTCCCGGCTTCCCTCAGTAAGGTGGCAGACGTCCCCTGGAGTCCCCTTCTCCTCCTCCCGGGCCCCAAACTTACTTTGAGAGCGAATTTCTCTCCGGTCTTCTTGTTGAAGATCTGCAAAACTTTCCCGTTGATGCCAAGCCCCAGGACCTGGCTGGTGACCTTGTAGTTATCCGTGATGGCATTCTTTTTTATCTGCAAGCTCGACTTGACATAGAACTGGGGGAACTGCTGGGGGGGCTGAAGGGGGGGCGGCGGCTGCGGCTGTTGCGGCGGCGGCGGAGGAGGCGGCGGCGGCGGCGGCGGCAGAGGCAGCACCGGGGGCTGGGGCTGGGAGGGGGGCTGGGATTGTTGGGGCGGGGGTGGCGGCGGTGGGTTGGGGAACAGCACGGGCGGGGTCTGGCCCGGCGAGTTAGACAGCATGGTGCCGGGAGACCGGGGAGCAGGAGCAGGAGGAGGAGGACTCGGGGCCGTCTCCTCCTCCGGCCCTGGACGGGGCCCCAGCCAGCTCTGGCCCGGCTGGGAAGTTTGCTCCCCAGCGGCGGCAGAGCCGGCTTCCCCAAACCAGCTCAGCCCCGGCTCCAGGCTCGGCCCGTCCGCGGCTTCGGTCGATCGGTCCGTCAGTCAATGGGTCCGGACGTGCGGGCTCGCGCCTGCCCCCCGGGGGGCCTGGCGCTGCGGGAAGCCGCGCGGGGACGGCTGGGGGCCGGCCCGGGGGAAGCTCGGCGCGACAATGTATCCAGCCCCGGGGCCCGGCGGCCGCGTCAGAGCCTCTGCTTCGCCGGGGACGGCCCTTAAAGGGGAGGGCCGTAGGGGCGGGGTTTGGAGGATGCAAGGGGGTGGTGGAGTGGAGGTGGGACGGCCGAAGAGTATGTGTGGGGGAGGGGAGGGGGAAACCCTTAAAGGGAAGGATCTGAGACTGGGGCTGGAGTTAAGCGGCCGGGAGATCCTGGGGAGGGAGAAGCGTTAGAGAAAATAGAAAAAAGGCCTTTTAGGGGCCGGGTCTACACAAAGGGAAAGTACAGCTTCCGAGTAATTCCAGTCCAAGCCCACTTTTTATTCAGTTGTGTGATTCCAAAGCAATAGCTGGGGGAGGGGTGGAGACCCTGGACAGCTCTGGCGGTGTAAATTGGGGGGGAGGGGAGAGGAGCGGGGGGAGATCTCTTTCAGCTCGAATATTCTATGGCTTTGTGACTCGATCATAACTGAATCCGATAAAAAGGAAACAAGAAGATGTCGAGAATCATAGGCATTGGAACTGGAATTGACCTTAGAAGCCATCCCATCCAACCTTTTATTTTACAGAGGAGGAAACTAAACCAGTGGAGGGGAATGAGTGACTTGGCCAACATTACACTAGTAAATATCAGAGCCGGGTTTCAAACCCAGGTTTTCTACACCCAAATCAAACTCCGCAAGCTTTTAAGGAAAAGGAAGGGGGAAAGCAGGTATCTGGCGGAAAGGGGAATGGTTAAAGAGAGAGAGAGTTTCTAGAGGGACAATAAAGACTGCTGGACAGTTCAATAGACATAAATACCTCAAGTGAGGAAAACGCTGTCCTAAGGTTAGTGGTAGAATATTGACTTTGATATCCTGAGATCTAGATTCAATTTTTGCTTCCTGTCATCTATCTTTTTCGTTTACTTCGTATGAGTCAAAACCTCTGGGAGCATCAGTTGCCTTCTTTTGTAGAATGAGAATACCAAGAACATACCAGAAGATGAAGTTTTTGACTTTCAGAGCGATACTTTTGAAACACTATAAGAAGAAAATTGACTGTGATGATTTCCTTAGCCTCTTTCTCAAAGAGACAGGGGTCAGGTGATTTGCCTCTTTCACAAAGGTACCACTTTTGTGGCATCTGACAAAATCTTTGCAACCTCTAAATAAAAATATAAGTGATTAAACTCAAAAAGCTTGGTTCTGGCCCTAAAGGAGTTTACAATCTAGCCCCAGAAGTGTTAGGGTAATATAGGACTGTATAAGATAAGGACCCTTAAGAAGGAGATAAAGTCAATAGAATGATAGAAAGGAGAGGGAGCTTATTTTTGGTTATATAGAACTAAAAGGCTTCATAGAAAAAGGAGGTAACTGAATTGAACTTTAAAAGATGGACAGAATTTCATTGAAACGGATAGGTTTGAATGTAATATTGCAAATTCTCGAATTCTTTGGCCTTGTATCCTAGCCCCTTTCATATACTAAATGCCTTATATATAGTAAGCACTTAAATGTTTGCTCTGAAATGAAAAGCTAGATAGATGGCAGTGGGCCTGGAAGAAGTTATCTAGTACAATGCCCCAGGGATCCATCCTTGGCCCTGCTGAATTCAAGTTAACAAGCATTTATTAAGTGTACAACTCTAGGCTAGAGATATAATGACAGAATGAAAACCAGTTTCTGCCCTCAAGGAACTTACATTAACAGTAAATCCCTTAATTGTCCTTTTCCCATCCCTTCTCTTCATTAATTGATCCTGGCCTGAATATTTATTTTTGTTTTGGTGACATATATTGACAGGAGAATCTGAAAAAGTTCTTCATACTTTTGCGCTGCCCTAGTCTCACAAGAAATGATCTTAAGACTTTGTAGTCCTCCTTCTTCCTCTTTCTCTGCTTCTGCCTCTGTCTTTGTCTCTGTCTCTATCTGTTTGTCATTTTACATGAAAAAACTAAGACAATGTGCAAGTTAGATGATGGTTAGATGATAATGTGAGTTAGATGAAGGCATAGATGGTATGCATGTCACTTTAACAAGTGAACAAAGGCTGGGGAGGATAACTAAGATGCTCATTCATAGTAGTGATATCCTGAACTAGACATGTCAGAAATATGGACCAAATCTAAGATGAAAATGAATAGCGATCCATGTGAAGTCTGATCCCTTAGATGAAGACACAGAGGCAAGCCACAACATAATAAATGAATCTTGAAGTGACTTAAAGGCATCAAGTGAACAAGCACAAGACTAAGGAAACATGGCTAGACAAAGACAGTTTCTGTGAAAAAGATCTGAGGATTTCAGTGGACTTCAAGTTAGATATGAGTCAAGAAATATGACATGATAGCCAAAAAAAGCTAATGCCATTCTGGGATTGAAAAGTTTCATGCTGTGATTGATGGAAAGAGTTTTGGCTATGGTGGTAGAAGGTCTGCTTTAAATTTCACTTCTGACCACTTATTAGTCTAACCTGGTTCCTTTCTGCCTTTCAAGTCTTTTTATGTTTATATCCTCCACATGTACTCTTTGATCCAGTGACCATGACCTCCAGGCTGTTCCATGAATAAGATACTCCATCTCTCAGATTGAGCCATTTTCTCTGACTGTCACCTATACCTGAAATGTTGTTCTTCCATTCTAATGACTGACCTCCCCAACTTCCTTTAAGTCCCAACTAAAATCTGAAATTTTTGTTTAAAGATTTCTTTAACCCCTTTTAATTTCAGTGTCTTCCCTCTGTTAATCATTTTCTTTTGATTCTGTGTCAAGCTTTCTTTATATATAATTGCTTGCATGTTGTCTCCCTCATTAGATTTAAGTTTTTTTGAGGACAAATACTATCTTTTGTATCCTCTGTGCTTAGCCTGGCATATGGAACATAGTAAATACATAATAAATATTAATTGATAGATTATAATCTTGGGCAAGTCATCTCTTTGGGATTCGGTTTTCTCATGTGTAAGAAGGGAATAATAACACTTGTACTACTTGGGGAAAATGTTATATACTTTGCAAATCTTGCTGGGCTTATATATAAATGTGAGTAATCATTAATAATAATTGGTAAGCTACATTAAGAGAAGCAAAATACCTAGAAGCAAAAAAGTAATAGTCCTTCTATCCTCCTGAGATAGATATCCCATTTTTTGGAATGACATTGATAAGCAGGAGCACATCCAAAGGAGGGAGACCAGGTTCATAAAGAAACAGAAATGCTCTACTAGGATCTGTTGAAGGAACAAGGAATTTTAATATTTTTTTTGGTTTTTTGAGAGGTAATTGGGATTAAGTGATTTACCCAGGTTCACACAGCTAGTATTAAATGTCTGCGGCCAGATTTGAACTTAGATTCTCCTGAACCCAGCTTTATCCAGTAAGCCATCTAGCTGCCCCAGAATAAATGATTTTTAGCCTAGCACAACCTAAGAGGAAAATTGAACATATGATCTTCAAGTACCTAGAGAAAAGTTTAGAATTGTTCTGTGTGTGACCAAAGGTGGCAGAATTAAGGCCATCAGTGAAAGTTGCACCTTAAAGGCTGAGACAGTCTTTGAGCTTTCCTCTTGAAATCCGCAGCTGGATCTTTTACTATCCTCTGCCTCCAGGAGTGGATAGAGGATATTACCTACATCTTCTTTCAGGCGCTGACAGCCTCTCTGCTCTATGTCCTGGGAACTGCCCCCTGATATCAAGGAGATATCCCACTCAACTGAGACTCATGGGAGGCCCAGGTGCCAGCTAGCCTTGAGATAAACAAGTTACCCAAAACCCCACGGGAGGATTTCTGCTGGAGTATAAAGAGTTGATAGGTTGTAAGGTTTACTAGGGAGAGGGCATACATATAGTGCAGAGATCATGTCCTAACCAAGAGATAATTTAGGTAACCCAGTGAGTAGAGTGCTAGGCTTTAAATTAGGAAGACATTAGCATAATACCTTGCACATAATAGGTACTTAATAAATGTTTATTGAATGATTTAGTTCAAATCCAGCCTCAAATACAAGTCTTGTGACCTCTGTGTCCCTCAATTTCCTTAAGTATGAAATGAAGATAATAATGGCACTTACTCCCCAAGATAGCTGACTGTTGGTAATATTTATAAAATACTTAGCACAATGTATGGCACATAGTAGGTACAAAATTTGCTTCCTTCTTTCCTTCCTTTTTTAACCCCAACTGAAGTGTAATGTGTGGAAAAGTTACTAAATAAGGAATCAAAAAATGGTCAGGTTCTAGTTCTAGTTATGGAACTTTTTATCGGTCCTTATTAAGAGATTCAAGTAACTTGATTTCTGAGCCTCAATTTCCTTACCTGTAAAATGACTATGAGTCTTCCTGCTTATCTCAAAGAGTTGTTTTGAGGATCAAACAACATAGGCAGGACTAGTGTTATTATGCCAGCTTTACAAATGAGAAAACTGAAACTCAGAAAGGGAAGTGTCACTGGAGTAGCAAGCTGTGGAGTCAGAATTTGAAGTCAGGTCTCCTAATCTTCAAATCATTTTAAAGCACAGAGAAAACTAGAAATGAATAAAGGTACCTAAGACATCATTCCTAACCAAGTGCACATAACAATATAAATACATACTCAAATATCATGGGGATCCATGCATGTAAGCATATGAATAATGTATCTGATCCATGTATGGAAGAATGATGAATGAGAAAAGCTTAGGCTTTCTGTTTCATCATTTGACCTAAATCTCATTTATAAAATGAGGCTATTGATACCTGTTTTACTCATCTCTCAAGAATAAAATCAAATTGGAAGATCCCATTAACCCTAGATTTAGGCCATGCTTTAAAGAATACCTAATACAAGGTCCCTGGGAAGTTGTATTTTAAATATATATATAAATAAATGCTTTAGAAAACAAACTGTCCAGGGAGAACAAGTACTATGAGGGGCAAGATGGTCCATGATAGAGACCTATTTTTGAAACCAGGAAGATATGATTTGAAGCACTGCACCTGTTTGGTGCATCCTGACTGAGGAACCCTGGGCAAATCAGTATATTGCTTAGTATTCTACTCTCAAAGATTACATTGCAGAAAAGGTGTCAGCTTGCTTTAGTAGAGGAAATTTTCCTGCTAATGAAGACTAGACTAGTTCTAGTCCTTATCCCTCCCACTAAGCCTCCCATATCATCTATGCAATAATAGGTACACAGGTAAGGATTATTGTGTCCACACTCATCCACAGATTTTTTTTGGTGAAATAATTTGCCTAAAAAGCCACAGGTTCAGTCAGAGAGAAAAAACTAAAAATGAAGGTTATCATGTTGAAGCTTCCTTTGGATTCAAACTGGAGAGACTTTTAAATAAACTCGTCACTTTCAAAATGTTTCTCAGCCTTTTTTAGCTCTGCACACATGTCTAATGAACACACATGTACTCATTCACATATGTGCACATGAGAAGCAACCTGAAGTCATGAAAATAGCACTGTTTGTAGTAGCAGAGTCCTGAATTCAAATTCTATCTCAGATCTTTACAATATTGACTATGATCATGATATGTCAATGAGTCTCAATTTATTTGTCTTTAAAATGGGAATAATGACACCTGTAGTATGTGCCTTGAGAAAGAGTAATAGAGTGGAGGGGGCAGCCTAGGAGTCAGAAAGATTCCAGTCACATATCACCTCTCTGCGCTTGGAGACTACATTATAAAGTTAGATATGGATGGATGGAGGGTTGAGTGGGTGGGTAGGTGGATGGAGATATCTATCACTTTCTGGTTTGCAGAGTGATTTATGTATGTCACTCTCTACCCTATGAGGTAGGTGCTATCATTACCCCCATTTTACCAGAGTAAGTGATTAATAATTGCTTGTTGTTTTTATTTGATTTTTAGGCATATAAACTGTTCTCTTGATTTTACCCAAACTCTACATATTACCTTCCATAAAAAAAAAAAAAAAAAAACCTCTCTTTTTTTATCTAAGATATGTACTTTTTTTTGGCAAGGCAATTGGGATTCAATGACTTACCCAGGGTCACACAACCAGTAAGTGTTAAGTGTCTGCACAAACCTCTTTCCCATTGCTTCCTTGATGTATGTAGGTGGTTCTGGGCTATCGGAGATATACCAGAATGACTTAACAAGACAGAAAGGCTCATTTAAAGATCCAGTGACCCACTACTATATCCACTGTATGAAAACCAACCTAAATTTGAAGAGGTTTAATTCCAAGTGGGCTACAGGTTGATAGAATTTTTTTTTTAGCCACAGTAGCTGCAGAAGACTGACTGCTAAGGTGAGAAGGCATTAATTTCTGAGTTGGCGGAGAGAGCCTCCTCCAGAGAAATTTTATAGGCTTGGGTAGCTCAGTAGTACAGTGTCTAGAAAATGAAGCTTGGAGTCAGGAAGACCTGAATTCATAATCCTGCTTCTAACACTTAAAAATTGTATGACCTTGGCCAAGTCACTTAATAGCTCTGTACCTCAGTTTCCTCATCTATAAAATGGAGATGATAATAGCACCTATCTTACAGAGTTTCTGTAAAGATCAAAAGATAACATATAATGGTGCTCTCTATATTTTTAATGTATTTTTCCATCATCTTCTATTCTTCCATCTCCTTCCTACTCCAACGCCTAATAAAAACACAACAGGAATTGACAAGAGCTGAGAAATTCAATTCAACAATTACTTCTTAAGAAACTGCTTACTACATATGTAATAAGCATGTTCAAGGTGGGAGAAGACTATATTTATCAGGATACCTAGGCCCATATTAAAACTGATGGGGGTTTTTTGATCTTTGAGACAGTATGCCATTACATAGTAATGGAACCAGCAAGGAGACATCTGGAAAGAGGAAAAGCAAAGCAATGATCTTTAACATTCAGGTCACATATTTATTTTGAATTAATTATGGCATATAGTATAAGATTCTGACCAAAATGTAATTGCTGTCAGACTGCTTTATAGTTTTTCAAGCAATTTTTATCATATAGATAGTTCTTTTGTAAGTTGTTTGTGGTTTAGAATTTATCAAACACTGGATTGTTAGTTCGATCATTTCTGATTCTCCCTTGTCTAGATGGCTTTTGCATTTATTTACTATACTTTTTTTAGCCCATACAAATTGTTTTATAACTGGTAAAAATAATTTGAAGTCTAGTACCCTTCATTTTTACCTTTCCCCCTATCATTTCCCATAATTTTCTAGCTCTTCTGTTTCTCCAATGAAGTTTTTATTATTTTATTGATTTTGATGACGTATCATTTTAATATTTTGGTTGACATAGCATTAAAATTGTAAAATAACTTTGATAGTATTGACATTTTTATTATATTGACACAGATCAGCCATGAACACTGAATGTTCTCCCAGCTATTTAAACTTTTTTTTTTTATTTATTTAAGAAGAATGTGTACTTGAATCTCTACAAGTACTTCATGTGCTTTGATAAACTGATCCATATTGAATGGAATTTTTCATTCTAGTATTACCTGAGCAGACCCAATTTAACTCCTAATTGACCAAAATAAGTGAACCAGAGGAAAATGGTATTTTCATATACCTTTGAAAATCCTTTCCCTTCTCCTTCATTCTATGAATCCAACTCCAACTAGATCCATATCTGAATGCTGCTGCTTATGTGTGCAAAAAAAAAAAAAAAAGAGTAAAAGAATAAGAAAGGGATTCATATAAGGAAACAAAAAGAAGGGAGGGAAAAGAGAAATAGAAACCTGGTAACTCCCCCCACACCCACATCCACATATCAATCTTGAGCCCTAAATAGGGGCAATTACAATTATATAAAGTAATTGAAAACAGCAGCTAAGCACAGGAAAAGACAGGTGGAGAAACACCAGACCATATTCAATATAATCTCAAGATTGTTGTTCCTATATTGGCAGCTTAATTACTACTATCACCCTTCAAAACATATTGGAGACCCTGCCTAGATAAACACAAGATCTGAATAATGCATTATAGAAAGAAGGAATAACAGATTTTAATATACAAAGCATTTTCCCTGCAACAATTATTTGAAGAGTCAGGATAAACATAATTATTCCCATTCTTCATATGAGGAACCTGAAACCCAAAAAGATTAGATAGCTTAGCCATGATCACAGAGTATCACTGTTACAATTTGAACTCAGGATTCCAAATTCAATGCAATAAATCAGTAAATTGTTACTCCTATCTTGGACATTACAATTCAGACCTGAATGAAACTCTTTGTGGAAATCAATGTTATTAGCCTAAAAAATAGAGTAATGGATCAGTGAAATAGATTAGATTCACAAGACATAATAGCCAAAGAATATAGGAATCTAATGTTTGACAAACCCAAAGACTCCAAGTTCTGGGATAAGAACTAACCATTTGACAAAAATTGCTAGGAAAATTGGAAAATAGTATGGAAGAAACACCTAACATCTTATAACAAGATAAGATCAAAATAGGTTCGTGATTTTAGACATAAAAAATGATACTATAAGCAGATTTGGAGAACCAGAGATAGTCTACCTCTTAGATTTGTGAAGAAGGAAGGAATTTATGGCTAAAGAAGAACTAGAGAGCATTATGAAATGGAAAATGGATAATTTTGATTATATTAAATTAAAAAGGCTTTGTACAAAGCCAATGCAGCCAAGACTAGAAGGGGTGGAGGAAAAAGGAGGAAATTTTTACATCCAAGAGTTCTGATAAAGGCTTCATTTCTATAATATATAGAGAAATAACTAAAATTTATAAGAATATAAACCATTTGAGGAATGCCTTACAAAAATATAGATTGTCCAGATTAACAGAAGAGGAAATAAATTTCTTCAATAGTCCCATTTTAGAAAAAGAAATAGAACAAGCTATTAATCAACTCCCTAAGAAAAAATCTCCAGGGCCAGGCGGATTTATATGTGAATTCTATCAAACATTTAAAGAACAATTAATTCTAATACTATACAAACTATTTGAAAAAATAGGGAAAGAAAGAATCCTACCAGATTCCTTTTATGACATGGATATGGTGCTGATACCAAAACCAGCTAGTGTCAAAACAGAGAAAGAAAAATATAGACCAATCTTAAATAAAATATTAGCAAAGAGATTATAGCAAGTTATCTCCAGGATAATATACCATGACTAAGTAGATTTATACCAGAAATGCAGGGCTGGTTCAATATTAGGGAAACTATTAGCATAATTCACTATATCAATAACCAAACTAACAACAATGATATGATTTTCTCAATAGATGCAGAAAAAGCATTTGACAAAATCCAACAACCATTCCTATTTAAAAACATTAGAGAATATATGAATAAATGAAGTTTTCCTTAAAATGATAAGTAGCATCTATTAAAACCATCTGCAAGCATCATATAGAATGGGGACAAACTAGAACCATTCCCAATAAGATCAGGGGTGAAACAAAGTTGCCCACTATCACCATTACTATTCAATATTATACTAGAAATATTAGCTTTGGCAATGAGAAGAAAAAGAGATTAAAGGAATTAAAGGAGGAAACCAAATTATCACTCTTTGCAGATGATATGATGGTATACTTAAAGAACCCTAAAGAATCGACTAAAAAACTACTAGAAATAATTTACATCTTTAGGAAAGTTGCAACAAAATAAATTCAAAGGAATCAGGGATATTTTTATGTATTACCAACAAAGTCTAGTAATAACAGATACAAAGAGAAATTCCATTTAAAATAACTGTAGATAATATAAAATATTTGGGCATCTACCTGCCAAGGCAAAATCATGAACTATATGAACACAACTATAAAACCATTTCCAAACAATGAAGTCAGGGTGAGTAAATATAATAAAAATGATAATACTATCTAAATTAATCTACTTATTCAGTACCATACCAATCAAACTCCCAAGAAATTATTTTATAGATCTAGAAAAAATAATAACAAATTTCAACTGAAAGAACAAAAGGTCAAGAATTCTAAGGGAATTAATTTTTTAAAATGCAAATGAAGATGTCCTGGCTATACCAGATTTAAAACTATATTATAAAGCAGCAGTCATCAAAACCATTTGGTACTGGCTAAGAAATAGAGTAGTTGATCAGTGGGATAGATTAGGTTCACAGGATAAAGTAGTCAATAACTATAGTAATCTAGTGTTTGACAAACCCAAAGACCCCAGATTTTGGGATAAGAACTCACTATTTGACAAAAACTGCTGGGAAAATTGGAAATTAGTATGGCAGAAACTAGGCATTGACCCATACCTAACACCTATCTTAAAGATAAGATCAAAATGGGTTCATGTTTTAGACATAAAGAGTGATATTAAAAGCAAATAAGAGGAATAAAGAATATTTTCACACACAGATCTGTAGAAAAGGCAGCAATATATGGCCAAAGAAGAAGCAGAGTTCATTATTGAACAGAAAAGAGATAATTTTGATTATATTAAGTTAAAAGGTCATTGTACAAACAAAACCATTGCAGACAGGATTAGAAGGGAAGTAATAAACTGGGGGAAATTATATTCAAGAGTTCTGATAAAGATTTCATGTCTAAATATATGGAAAATTGACCCAAATTTATAAGAATTCAAACCATTCTCCAACTGATAAATAGCCAAAGGATATGAAGTATTTTCAGATGAAGAAATTGAAACTATTTTTAGTCATAAGAAAAAATGCTCTAAATCACTATTGATCAGAGAAATACAAATTAAGAAAACTCTGAGGTACCACTACACACTTCTCAGATTGGCTAAGATGACAGGAAAAGATTATAATGAATATTGGAGGGGATGTGAGAAAATTGGGACACTAATACATTGTTGGTGGAACTATGAATTGATCCAACCATTCTGCAGAGCAATTTAGAATTATGCCCGAATAACTATCAAAATATACATATTCTTTGATCTAGCACAGTTTCTACTAAGCTTATATCCCAAAGAGATCATAAAGGAGAGAAAAGGACCCACATGTGCAAAAATGTTTGTGGCAGCTCTTTTTGTAGTAGCAAGAAACTGGAAACTGAGTGGATGCCCATCAGTTGGAGAATGGCTGAATAAGTTATGGTATATGAATGTTATGGAATATTATTGTTCTATAAGAAACCATGAGCAGGATGATTTCAGAGAGACCTGAAGAGACTTGCATGAAGTGATGCTCAGTGAAATGAGCAGAACCAGAAAATTATTCTACATGGCAACAAGAAGATCATATAATGATCAGTTCTGATCTTTTCAACAATGAGATGTTTCAGGCCAGTTTTTTATGATGATGAGATCCCTCTACACCTAGAGAGAGGGAACTGAGTATGGATCACAATGTAGCATTTTCATTCTTCTTATTATTATTTGCTTGCATTTTGTTTTCTTTCTCATTTTTTTCCCTTTTTGATCTAATTTCTCTTGTGCAGCAAGATAACTGCATAAATAAGAATACATATATTAGATGTAACATATGTTTAGATGTTTAACATATATTGGATTACTTGCCATCTGGGGAAGGGCTGGGAGAATTTTGGAACACAAAGTTTTGAAAGGGTCAATATTGAAAAATTATCCATGCACATGTTTTGAAAATAAAAAATTTTAATTAAAAAAAGAACACAAGCCATTCTTCAAGTGACAAATGGTCAAATGATATGAACAAATAATTTTCAGATAAAGGTAATGGCCTCATTTCTAAAGTATATAGAGAACTGACTCAAATTTAGAAGAATATAAGCCATTCTCCATTGATAAATGGTCAAAGCATATGAACAGACAATTTTCAGATGAACAAATTAAAGCCATTTCAAGTCATGTGAAAAAATGTTCTAAATCACTATGATTAGAGAAATGCAAATTAAGATAACTCAGATACCACTTCACACCTCTCAGATTGGCTAAGATGACAAGAAAAAATAATGAAAAATGTTGGAAGGGATGTGGGAAAACTGGGACAATAATGCATTGTTAGTGAAGTTGTGAATTGATTCAACTATTTTGAAGAATAATTTGAAATATGTCCAAAAGGCTATCAAATTGTGCATACCCTTTGATCTAGCAATGTCTTTACAAGGTTTGTATCCCTAAAAGATCATAAAAAATGAAAAGGACCCACCTGTGCAAAAATGTTTGCAGCAGCCCTTTTTATAATGGCAAGGAATGACTGAATAAGTTATGGTATATAAATGTATTGAATATTATTGTTCTTTAGGAAACGATAAGAAAGATGATTTCAGAAAGGCCTGTTTAGACTTATATGAACTTATGCTAAGTGAAATGGGTAGAACCAAGAGAACACTGTACACAACAACCAGATTATGTGATGATCAACTATGATGGACTTGGTTATTTTTAACAATGAAGTGATTCAGGTAAGTTCCAATGATCTTGTGATGAAGTGAGCCATTTGCTTCCAGAGAGAGGGCTGTGGGGATTGAGTGTGGATCACAACATAGTATTTTCACCTTTGTTGTTGTTATTTCCTTGCTTGTTTTTTTCTTTCTCATTCTTTTTTCCTTTTGATCTGATTTTTCTTGTGCAGCATGATAAAAGTGAAAATATGTTTAGAAGAATTGCACATGTTTAACTATATTGGATTACTTTCTGTCTAGGAGAGGAGGGAGGAAGAAAAATTTGGAGCTGGGGTTTTGCAGGTATGAGTGTTGAAAAGTATCTTTGCATTTACATTGAAAAATAAAAATATTATAAGAAAAAATAAGTTATTAGCCTAGCAATATAAGAGGAGGGCTTTTTCTTTTTTTCTGGCTGAGTTTATAGCATAGAGAAATGTGTTTGTGAATGTGAATGTGGGTGTTTCAGGGGGTTTTGAAGATGGGATAACAAGAGAAGAAGCAAGATAGATCATTGGATTATAGTCAGGAAAACTTGAGTTTACATAGCTTCAAAAGTCTCTTCCAGTCTAACTCTATGATGCTAGGGGCAGAAGTCACCAGTTGATGGTTTTGCAACAGTCAAAAGTAGCAAGCTTTACAAGAGTCTTCTTAATTACGATTGTGCTGGTAAATATTTAACAATCAGCTCCTCAGGGGAAAAATGAAAGGACAAATTTCTAAGTTCAATTCACATTATTAACATTTTATCCATCACTTTCTTAAAACAAAACAATCAACAAAACAATATAGCAAGGTCTGGTTTGTAGTGTTTGCTGATTTCCCTTTAAATGCTTTTGCTGAAAATTTGACTGCTGACTGGAATCTGTTCAAGATGGCCCCAGCACATCCCTGTTCCTAGTCATCTGGTCTCCTGGGGATCTGTTGACCTGCCTGGGATTCTTCATTTTCCCTAGTCCCACTATCTTTCCATTCCCTTATCCAATCAGTTGCTAATTATCTGTTAAAAACCTGCTATTCACCCACCAGGCCACCACTCCAATTAGGGCTCTCATCATATCCTGCCACATTACTTCAATAGCCACCTGAGTTTTCTGTCAGCCTTCAGTTCTTCTCCTCTCCAACTCAACCTCCACACAAACTGATTCTTCCTAAAGCACGGCTCTAAATATGTCACTTCCCTCCACGAATATTTCCTATTGCTTTCTTTGGTCCTAAGAAATAAAATATACCCCATTTGACAATTGAAACTAGTATGAATCCATGTTATCCCCATTCCTTGTTATTTTTCTTCACATAATCCACATTCTAGCCACACGATCCAATTTGCTCTTGTTCTTGTTGTTGTTTTGGCAAGGCAATTGGGGCTAAGTTTTTTGTCCAGGGTCACACAGCTAGGAAGTGTTAAGTGTCTGAGGTGGAATTTGAACTCAGGTCCTCCTGATTCCAGAACTGGTGTTCCATCTGTTATGCCGTCTAGCTGCCTTCTATTTGCTGTTTCTTGTACACAGATGAAATTCCATCTCCTATTTCAATGTCTTTTTCCTCTGTACCTGGAACTTGCCTATTTACTTCTGTCTTCTGGAATCTCTGACCTTTCAAAGCCCAGATCAAGTCCAACCTCTTGCATGACACTTTTCATAATTTCCCTCCACTCCCTCTGGCTACCATTTTTTTTTTTTCTGTGTTTCAGGCAGCAGATAGGTGGTAGAGTAAATGGAGTTTGACTAGTCAGGAAGATTTAAAGTCTCAGACATTTACTAGCTATGTGACCTTTGGTAAGCCACTTAACCTCAGTTTCCACATCTATAAAATGGAGTTAATAATTGGTTGTTGTCCTTTGTTCTTGGAGAGGACCAAAATGACATCACTATGTTGGAATCAAATTAGAGTGTGTCCATCTATGGCTGATTAGAATAGTATCCTCTCAGAAGGCTCTACCATGGTCAGGCACAAATGGTCTGCATGAACCACATAATAATATGTGGAGGTTAATAATAGCACCTAATCTCCCTGGGTTGTTTCGAGAATCAAAATAATATTTGCAAAGCCCCTGGTACATAGTAGATGCTATTAAAAAATGTTAGCTATTATTATTTACTTATATATGTGGGTTTTTCCCCTCCAGGTAGAATATTCACTCTGAGAGCAAGATTTGTTTTCTTTTTCTTTTTTATATCCCTAGGGTATAGCACATAGTAGGGAAAAAAGAGACTCTATGCCAGTCAGAATGCAAGCCATAGGGAGAGGGATATAATGTGAAATGAACACACACATAGTCCTATACAAACATTTTATTGAAAGCATTAGGGAAGCTGCTCCTGCCAAAATGAGAGTCAAAGACATTTAATAAGACTATTTAAGCATTAATGGATTTGAGGTCTTAGTAATTAAGTAATTGGTTTTTAATTTTCTTAACTATTGAAAATTTGAATATGACAAAACCTAAATGTAAGGCGTTTTCTTTTTTGTTTTTCTCCCCCCTGATCCAACTCAACCTGTATCAAGAATTACTTCTCCCCCCCCCATTTTTTTCCTCTATCTTAGTTTCTGAAAACCACAATATTTGTCAATTTTAGGGATAGGAGGAAGTTTAGGAAGACATCTGGTCAATAGCATTATCTGAACCGATAAACCCCTTCATCATAGGCAGGCAGGTCTATGATTTTAAGAATCTCAAGGGCCTCATATTCTCTCATTGCTAGCCCTTTCCATGGCTTACAACTATTAGTGAGGAAATCCTAGGGCCCACATAATTCAGATAAGTTTCTCTCACAACTGAAAATATGTTGACCATAGTTAAGTTAGTCCATTTTTCTCAGCAAGCTGAATATCCCTTACCTTGAGACATCTTTAAAACTCCAGTTAGAAAAAGAAAAGGTTCGGGGAAGGAGTTGGTTTCTATATTTGGGAAAATTGGCAGACTAGTTGTCCTGCTCAAAACCAGACCCATTTCCCATGCTACCAACTTTCCAACAATGACAGAAAAACTAAATTAAATCTTCCTTTATGTCTTTCTTTGTAACCCCAGCCCTGAGCATGGTGCCTGACACATAATAAATGCTTAATATTATATAAATTGTTTTTAAAGAAACATCTGCTCTATGAATAATGAGTCAGAGGAAAATGACTAGCTCCCAAAAGGGAGAACCATGTTTTTTGCCTCATCAGGAAGTATCTTGAGGAAGTGGGCTACTAAAGACAGCAAAGCTGGCCCTAGAGTGTCCTTAGAAGTCCCTAGAATGTTTAGGATGAACTTAAGTACTCTCTTTGTTTCAGGTTGAGACAGATGTTCAATCAACATGAAAGGTTCTTGCCTGTATAGTATTTTTCTAAGAGTGTTGAACATTTGTTGCCCACAAACCGGAGAATCATTGACTTCTAAAACTAAAGGGGACTTTAAGGGGTGATAACTTTTATCCTTTACCTTTAGAAATCTTTATATTCTATCAGAGACATCTGGTCTTTACCTTGAAAAGGAGACTCATCTCCTTCAGTAATATAAACCCAGAGATATAACCAAGAATTCCTGACCTCAGATAAATTCAATTGCAAGCAGGAGAAAGTCAACTGTGTGACTATTCTTATCCTATTTGAGATTAAGTTTTTTGTTCTTTGTTTTTATTTTATTTTATTTATTTGATATTTTTCCCCAGTTACATTCAAAACAATTTTTTACATTTGTTTTTTAAGACATTTCTCCTTTATACCCACCCACAATTAAGAAACCACATGTGAAATTATGCAAAACATTTCCATAAAAGTCAAGTTGTGAAAGAAAATATACATCTCCCATCCTAATGAAAACAAAAACTCTCAGGAAAATTTAAGTTAAACAAGAAAGAAAGAAAAAGAATGCTTCTATCTGTATTCCAACACAATCAGTTTCTTCTCTGGTTAAAGATAGGATTTTTCATCATAAATCCTTCAGACTGGTCGTGGATGATTGTACTACTGAGAATAGCAAAGTCATTTACAGCTGGTCAGCCCAAAACATTGCTATTACTTTGTATATAGTATATTTCACTTTGCTTGAGTTCATGAAGGACTTTCCAGGCTTGCTTTTTCCTGAGAGCATCCTGCTCTCAATATTACATCAATAATATTACATCACAAACACATACCACAGTTTATCGAGCCATTCCTTAATTGATGGGTATCCCCTCAATTTCCAATTTTTTGCCCTGAGAAAAGAGATGCTATTAATATTTTTTGTACATATAGATCATTTTCCTTTTTTTCTTTTCCAAATCTCTTTTGGTATTCATGCCTAGTAGTGGTATTGTTAAGTAAAAGGATATGCATGAATTTATAGCCCTTTAAGCACAGATCATTTATTTTAATCATTTAGCAATTGGAGCTTAACTCTTATTTTTTATAAATTTGACTCAGTATCTATGGAGGCCAAGGAAGAGCACAACTCCCTGTGTGTCATGGACTATGAAAGAAGCAATAACTAGTATTAGAGAATACTAAGAAGATTTAGTTAAAAGAAAAATAATTTTCAGTGAGCATGAAAGGATGGAAGAAATGTCACCAGAAGAAATCTAGTCTGAAAGGGAGTATAACAATAGAGGAGAATTTCAAGGGGTACAGAGAAAGGGAGGGCAGAAGAATTTAGGGACTGGGGTCCCTAGGTTCAGGTGAGTCATATTAGCCAGGAGAAAGTAACACAGTGTGTGGCTGCTTTTAGATAGTATGAGGTACAAAAGAGAAGGTTAAGGCCCTTGCCATTGCTGCTTTCTGTTGCCACTGAGGCAGGGAAGAGCAGGCAGGAGAAAATGCACTTTTCCTCAGAATAGATCCCTATGTTTCCTGTCTTGGGGCATAGTCCCTCAGTCTCCCTGCTCTAAATAGCACTCTGTAACTGATTTTATTAATAGGGCATTAGAAGACTAGGGTCAGTGAGAATATACCATCTTCCTCCTGATCCTGCCCTGATCCTAGCTGTTCCATAAGGTGTGAGTCAGAGTAGTCTGTAAAGGAGAGGTGCAAGATGGTCACAGGATCCTGTGAGTTGAAACCACACACTCCAACAGAATTCTGTCTAGGGAATAGTAATGGGGCAATGATAAGAATGATATGCTTCCCCAAATTGGTACTGAGGAAAAAATCTCTGGATACCTAAGATTAAGCATAGCTCTGTGTGAACTATCAAAAGCAGAATTATTCATCGCTTAAATGTAAGAAAATCTAATCTGTTCGGAAACCTGTTCCTTAGAGTTTTTTCTAAATCTGAAATCAGATTGAAAAGTGATTGTCATATAATATTGTTGTTGCCGTGCGGTACTCAAACTTTAAAAAAAAAAAATTGATAATTCTTTTTCAGTACTTTCAGTATTTTGAGCTGCATTTAAATATTGTAACTTAATTGTTTTCCTTTGTACTTCTATGTATTTTTTTATGCATTTAAAAACAACATTCTAAGAAGTAGGTCATAGATTTCATAAGACTATCCAAGAATTCCTCCTTTTTTCAGGGACTTAGAATTATAGCCCTAAGCAGAACCTTGAGGGTAACTCAGTCCAGATCTGAGAGTGTGAGTGTAATTAAGAGAACCCAGGTATTTTGTTTTCTAGGACCAGAAATGTGCCATTCAAATATGGCTTTTGCAGTCCTTAGCCCAGAAAAAACTCTAACAAAAAGGATGGGGCCACAGTAATTTCCCCCACTTCTTCTAGAAACCAGAATGTCTCTACGGGACAGTAACTAGAAAATATATTCAAAATGAAAGTAGCAGAAACCTAAGTGGCTTCATAAGAAAGATTTGGAGAGTTGGGTATAAGCAAAGGTTAGGGATGAGGATGGGAATGGAGGCAAAGAGGAAGGAATGTAGGGGAGAGCACTGGTTTGGCTCAGTTTCTGAGCAGGGATGCTTAGGGAGTCTGTGGTTGATGGGCTGCCCATGTCTTTGGAAAGAATAGCTGTTTGGCACCAAGGCTTGCTTCTAGCCTAGGGAGGGAGTAGTTGGGAGGGGAAGTGGAAGAGCAGAACCAGCAGAAGCTGAGGCAACTCAACCTACTTCTTCCTGGTATGTTACTCCTCCATTCAGGTCAGGAGCTTCTTGCCTGGAGCAGGGTATTTCTTCATAGCCTCGGTATTTGGTATAATTATGGCAGCCTCAGTCACAGAGCTGCCTCTCCGTCACTCCCCAGGAATCCGGCTCTTGTTTATCATGAATATGCATGGTTATTACAGAGCTGAACAGCTCCCCTTCTCCCTACTGGTGGATGGGCCCTGAGTCCTTTGTGGTTTAAAGAAGAGACAGCCTCCCCAGAGAAGAATTGACTACCTGGTGAAAGGAGAAGCCTGGAGTTCCTAGGGACCCCCTGCTCTTCACAGTGCTCCAGAAGTCACTTCATGCCCCTTAACTTGGGCTCACCTCAGTGAAGAATAGTAGACATGAGTCAGAAAACCTCAATTTACTTAGACATCTGTGTGGCACTTTAGAGATAGGAGGAAACTGTAGAAAGAGAAACAAATGAGAAGAAAAACCCCGACTGGGAAAATAAGAATTTATCAGTTTGATTCAATAAGTATTCATTGTACTAGAACTCTGAGATGCTTACTCAAAAGACGAAGAGCTGGGAAAAGGAGAAAAGGAGAGAAATAGAAGTCTGAGCTCTGCCACAAATTTGGTGGGCAAGGCAACTGTGTCTTTGGACTCTCATTTCCTCTTGTGTAAAGCGAGAAAATTGGGGAAGATAATCTTATCATCATCTATGACTTACATGAGAAGGTAGGACAGGAGAGAAAGTCCTAGATTCAATTTTCAGAATATGATGATCTCTTCATTTCTACCTCTCAAAATCCCAGATTTACTTCAAATTGAGCCCCAGTTTCCCCTTCTACAGAAGGCTTTTCCAGGTCTCCTCAAAAAATTTTGAGGAGTATCTTCTCCAAAAATAATCATGTTATATTTATTTTATATATACTATTCAGTGTACCTGAGACATCAGGCTAGCTTTAGTCAGGCCTGGCCTGGAACTTTCTAATAGTTTTCTCAAGGGAATGAAGAGTTTTATTTTGTCTTTGTATCCCCAGTACCTAATGCAATGGCTGGCACACAGTAGGAGTTTTTAAAAATGTTCATTGCACTTTGTAACTATGCCCATACTCTCAAACCATGCATACTCTTTGATCCAGCAAACACTACTAGATCTGTATCCCAAAGAGATTTAAAAGGGGAGGAAGGGTGCAGATAATTTATTTGTGCAAGACATATTTATAGAAGCTCTTTTTTGTGATAGCAAAGAATTGGAAATTAAGGGGATACCCATCAAATGAGGAATGGCTGAACAAGTTATAGCATTTGATTGTGATGCTATAAGAAATGATGGACAGGATTATTTCAGAAAATCTGAACTCATATGAACTGATACAGAGTGAAGTGAACAAAACGAGGAGAACATTGCACACATTAACAACACTGTGTGATGATCAACTATGACAGACTTAGCTCTTCTCAGCATTATAGTGATCCAAGACAATTCCAAAGAACTCATAAAGAAAATTGCTCCAAAGAAAGAACTAATAGTGTCTGAAAACAAAGCAAAGCATACAATTTTTTTCTTTCTTCCTTCCCTCCTTCCCTCCTTCCTTTCTTCCTTCCTCTTCCCTCCTTCCTTCCCTTCTCCTCCTCCTTTTCCTCCTCCTCCTCCTCCTCCTCCTTCTTCTTTTTCTTCTTCTTCTTCTTCTCTCTTTTTCTCTCTCCCTCTCTCTCTCTCTTTCTTTTCCTTCCTTTTTTCTTTCTTCCTTTGTTCCTTTCTTTTTTGTTCCAGTTTTCTCCCACAAAATGACTAATATGAAAATGTTTTACCTGCTTGCATTTGTATAACGTATATCATATTACTTACTATCGCAGGGAGGGGAGAAGGATAGAATTTGGAACTCAAAACAAAAAAAAAAAAAGTTAAGATTGTTTTAACATGTAACATGGAAAAAAATAAATATTGTTAAACTACTTTAAGAAATATTCCAAAAGAGAGAGATCAAGTTTTTAAAAATGCTCATTGAGTGATTGATTAGAGAGATTGTTTTATAATGCTTTGTAGATTAACTTCTTTATAAGCTTCAGTTTCCTTATGCATATAATGAAATACATGTACTAAATGACTCAAGGTCCCTCCAAACTCCAGATATATAATCCTATGAGCTTCCATGGAGAGATCTTGCTCCATGGAAGCTGATCTAAACAAATATTTCTTGCCTCAGTTTCCCACAAAAGAGCTTCTGAATCTAATTCTTCATTCCTTTCTAAGCAATTGAGAAATCCAAAACACACCTGAACAAGATGACAGGAAAAAATAATGATGAATGTTGGAGGGGATGCGGGAAAACTGGGACACTAATGCATTGTTGATGGAGTTGTGAACGAATCCAACCATTCTGGAGAGCAATCTGGAATTATGCCCAAAAAATTATCAAATTGTGCATACCCTTTGATCCAGCAGTGTTTCTATTGGGCTTATATCCCAAAGAAATACTAAAGAAGGGAAAGGGACCTGTATGTGCCAAAATGTTTGTAGCAGCCCTATTTGTAGTGACTAGAAACTGGAAAATGAATAGATGCCCATCAATTGGAGAATGGCTGGGTAAACTGTGGTATATGAATGTTATGGAATATTATTGTTCTGTAAGAAATGACCAGCAGGATGAATACAGAGAGGACTGGCGAGACTTACATGAACTGATGCTGAGTGAAATGAGCAGAACCAGGAGATCATTATACACTTCGACAACGATATTGTATGAGGACATATTTTGATGGAAGTGGATTTCTTTGACAAAGAGACCTGAGTTTCAATTGATAAATGATGGACAAAAGCAGCTACACCCAAAGAAAGAACACTGGGAAACGAATGTGAACTATCTGCATTTTTGTTTTTCTTCCCGGGTTTTTTATACCTTCTGAATCCAATTCTCCCTATGCAACAAGAGAACTGTTCGGTTCTGCAAACATATATTGTATCTAGGATATACTACAACATTTCAAACATATAAAGGACTGCTTGCCATCTAGGGGAGGGGGTGGAAGGAGGGAGGGGAAAAAAATTGGAACAGAAACGAGTGCAAAGGATAATGTTGTAAAAAAAAAAAAAATTACCCTGGCATGGATTCTGTCAATATAAAGTAATTATTAAATAAAAATTAAAAAAAAAAAACCACACCTGAACAACAGAAAATTAGGAAGAATTAGAACTATAAATCTATCAACATACTAACAATACCAAAGTAACAAAGCAAGCTTCCTTATACTTATATACAATGTGTATATATTCATATATAGCACACAATTTAAAATTAAGAATGAGACATTGTTTGTCCTATTAAAGTAAATTTGAAATGGCAAAATGGAGCCTTGGAACTCCTCAGATCTTGTTACCTTTGGGATAACTGCTCTTTTTTGCCTATTATGTTTTTTTTTAAATAACTTTTTATTGATAGAACTCATGCCAGGGTAATTTTTTACAACATTATCCCTTGCATTCACTTCTGTTCCGATTTTTCCCCTCCCTTCCTCCACCCCCTCCCCCCCGATGGCAAGCAATCCTTGACATGTTGAATAGGTTACAATATATCCTGGATACAATATACTTGTGCAGAACCAAACAGTTTTCTTGTTGCACAGGGAGAATTGAATTCAGAAGGTATAAATAATCAGGGAAGAAAAACAAAAATGCAAGCAGTTTCTATTCATCTCCCAGTGTTCTTTCTTTGGGTGTAGCTGCTTCTGCCCATCTTTGATCAATTGAAACTGAATTAGCTCTCTTTATCGAAGAGATCCACTTCCATCAGAATACATCCTCAAACAGTATTGTTGTTGAAGTATATAATGATCTCCTGGTTCTGCTCATTTCACTTAGCATCAGTTCATGTAAGTCTCGCCAGTCCTCTCTGTATTCATCCTGCTGGTCATTTTTTACAGAACAATAATATTCCATAACGTTCATATATCACAATTTACCCAACCATTCTTCAATTGATGGGCATCCATTCATTTTCCAGCTTCTAGCCACTACAAACAGGGTTGCCACAAACATTTTGGCTCATACAGGTCCCTTTCCCTTCTTTAGTATTTCTTTGGGATATAAGCCCAGTAGAGACACTGCTGGATCAAAGGGTATGCACAGTTTGATAACTTTTTGAGCATAGTTCCAAATTGCTCTCCAGAATGGCTGGATGTGTTCACAATTCCACCAACAATGTATCAGTGTCCCTGTTTTCCCACATCCCCTCCAACATTCCACATTATCTTTCCCTGTCACTCTAGTCAATCTGACAAGTGTGTAGTGGTATCTCAGAGTTGTCTTAATTTGCATTTCTCTGATTAATAATGATTTGGAGCATATTTTCATATGTCTATAAATAGTTTCAATTTCTTCGTCTGAGAATTGTCTGTTCATATCCTTTGACCATTTATCAATTGGAGAATGGTTTGATTTTTTATAAATTAGAGTCAATTCTCTATATATTTTGGAAATGATTGGCCTATTATGTTAATCTGATCAATTCTCTGGAATTCTCAGGAGGTCCTTGGGTTCCTACAGAACCTATAGAAGGTTCCTACAAGAGACCTTGGCTATCAACTCTGGGCTTCTTCAAAAGAGTTTCCTCCAACTTTTCTCTTTCCAAAATGGACTAATTGCCACCATCCTTTCTCCCTCCAAAAATGGCATTCTCTGAATGAATTATCAGGTTTCAAAGACTAGATAGAGGGGTATCATGGTATGATGAGACAATATGACTTACAGGAACAGTTGCTGAGCTAAGAAGCCTGCTATATAATGGAAAGGCTGATATATTTGGAGTCAGAGGATTAGAATGCAAATAATACTTCTACTATTGCCCACCTTGGGACAAGTTATTTTGCTTCTCAAACCTCACAGTCCTCATCAGAAAAGGAGAGAGAGTTAGATTAGAATCATCTCTCAGCTCCCTTCTAGCTCTGTATCTGGGATCCCCTGACTTACAGCCATAAGACCTGGGATGAATGTGAACCCCCCAAAATACCTTGTAAGTCAATAACCTTACTGAGTCTCCATATTCTCAAATGCAAAATTAGACTAAAAAAAAAAGTAAAAGCTTTCATTAAGTTTTTATAAATCTTAAAGTGCTCCATCTACATTTCAACTATTATGATCATCATTAAGAAAGAGAACACACTGTAATAAAAAAAAAAAAAAAAATCTTGGACTTGGAAGCAGGAGCATCTAATCCTGCCTCCGACACTTGCTAGCTATGGGATCACCTACAAATCTCTTCATTTCTCTGAGCCTCAGTGACTTCCTTTGTAAAATAGGGATAATAATACCAGTGATAATCAGGGTCATTGTAAGGATGGAGTGAATTAATGTAAAGTAAAAGAGGTTACAAAATTTAAACATTAAGCAACAGTTACTATTTCCTTTCTCTTAGGGTTTTTGTAAAAAAAAAAAAAAAAAAAAAAGCATTGTAGGAATACAAACTATTATTATCTTTCCTTCCAGTCAGAATTCTAATCATTGCCTTGGGTTTTTCAAATGCATCACTCTAAAAAAAAAAAAAAAAATTCTACCCCGAAGACCACAATAAGAATCTAAGTAGCATCTACAGCTGAAATATCTTTTTTTATCATCATCATCATCATTAGCAGCAGCAACAGCAGCAAGTAAGGTACTGCCGTGGATAGAGTGTTGGCTCTAGAATCAAAGGACCTGAGTTCAAACCAGCTGCTGGAAATTTATCATCTGTGTGACCCTGGACAAATCACTCACCCTGTTTGCCTCAGTTCCTCATCTGCAAAATGAACTGGAGAAGGAAATGAAAAACCACTCCAGTATCTTTGCCAAGAAAACCCCAAATGGGATCACAAAGACCCAACTGAACAAGTAGTTGTAGCAGCAGTGGTTATTTTTGTTACCCCCTCCTTAAAGGTGATGTTCTTCTCTAGGAAACTTTTGAACTTCCTGAAAACATAAATTCCATTTCTTCCCTTCTCTTGTCTTATCCTTTTCCTCTTTTCTGCCCAGAAAGTCCAATTAACAAGCTAGTATGAAAATTGGGTCATTTGTCACCACTTTCCTAAATGCCAGAATGCTGCAAATGAAAATGTCAGCTGCTTCTCATTGTAAGAACCCGAAGCTTCCTTTGGCCATAACCCCTGCTTATCAAGAATCGACCCTTGCAGAGGACAAAGGACCTGAATAATCCACCAAGCCTACTGGGTGGCAGGTGGAGAGGCGGAGAAGAAGAAAGAGACCCTTGAAATCAGAGGGAAAAAAAAATCCAAGCCCAGCTAAGGGCCTCCACACCGGAGGCAGAAGGCAATTTAAAGAGAATACTAGACAGGAAATTGAATTGTGTACATAAGATGGCTGGAATCTGAGCAAATTTATTACAAAATCAGAGTTTTTGGTGTCTTCCAAAAGCCAGGAAAATGAGAAATAAATGCCAAAAGATACTTTCCTTCTCTGGATATCAGAAACTCTCTGATAGCTCCCTACATTTCCAATCTGGGGAGAGGTCAGGGATTAGGAACGTTAGGCAAAGAAGGATGAAGTGGGAGGATGGAAGGAGATTGAAATCAGTCCTACAAATAATGAAAACCAGCGACCTGGCCTGCCTTCTCACCCCCCCTCCTCCCAGATGTAACAGCTCAGGATTTGGTCTGCCACAGTTCCCCCTCCTGGTTTCTACATCTTTGGGTATAGTTAGAGGAGAAGGAGACTGCCAGTTGTTTCTTCTTTGGGACTTTTAAGCAGTTTCATTTCCGGTTTCTCATGTTTATGATATAATCATCATCATAATTATAATAATAATTCTGTAGTCTTACCTTCTATTTATCTACGCCTATCCAATGAGGGGTTGGGAAGGTGGGATGGAACACTCCCTTCAATCCTAACACCTAATACCTGTGGGAATCTGCTACTATTTAGAGCTGAAAGAAAACTTAAAGTTTATTAAATCTAGACCCTTATCTTTTCAGATGGGAAACTTAGTGCCACCAAGGAAGATCATACAGCTAGTAACTGACCAAGTTAACATTCAAGAGTAGGTCCTTTGATATTAAATCCAGTATTCAGAATTCCACTAAGGACCAGTGGGTGGCAATTACTAGATTCATGGTTCAGAGCAAAAAAAAAAAAAAAAAAGTAAATGGGTCAATGGTCTCCTCAATGGGTCAAGATCATCACAGAAACATTTTTGAGCACCCCCACCCTTGTACATCCTAAAGCAGTTCTCAAGACCTCTTGTGACTGAAAACTCAGAGGTATTTTCCCAAGCTTGAAAATGTGTAAGCAAGGAAATCATAATAGAACAAGTCTCTTCTGCCTCCAAGCCAAGAGCTATAACCATGAAGGGAATTTCCAACCTTATGGGGTAACTCACAAAGTCATTAGGAAAAACCACAACTATTTTGCTGAGGAAAAAATGTGCAGTCAGTCCCTACAAATTTGAACTCCTGAACAAACCAGAAAGATCTATATGTTTTATCGCTGAGACAAGTCTACGTAGTATTCAAGGTCAGAATAGGGCCTACATGGTCAATGTCCTGTCCTAAAGAGGACAGGATACAGGTATGGAGCCACTCTTTTAATTTTTTAAAGTAGTAATGGGCTTTCCTGGAGGACAAAGGTTGATTACTTAACTGACTCAGGGGAATCTGCTGAGAGTGGAGGGAAGTGGGGGTGGGAGCTATTATCTTGATGACAGTTCCTGACAGTTCTCCACAGGTCCTGCCCTTCCCTTTGGGGATTTGAGGACAGGAAGAGTATGGAAGGAGATGGTTATATTATCATTACTCTATCAACAAAAAGCAAATAAATCCCCCCACCCACTTCAAAAAAAAAAAAAAAAAAAAAAAAAAAAGACCAGTCTTTCATTTAGATAAGAGAGAGGCTATGCAAACAGCTTACATTTAGATAGACACCATGACAACCATTTCCTACTGGCTCCTCAGCTTCTAGTTTATAATTTCTTTCTGGTTCCCCTCCCTATTTTTCCGGCCATTTCTATGAAGGTTGATCAATAAAGAGGGCAATGTGAGCTACATCCAGAGCCAGAAAGACCTGGCTTAAATCTTACTTTGCCACCACAGGAAAAATATTTCTCTGAATCTTTGTTTTCTCACCTATAAATGGAATGACCATACATTAATACCCACCTCACGGGGCTATGGGGGGAATCAAATGAGATAATGTACATAAAGTGATTCACAAACTTTAGAGCATTATAAAAAATGCCAACTGCTATTATTATCGTGATCCTCCCAACCCATAAAAGTGGGTATCCACCAAACAGAGCCTGAAACCCTTATCTCTGATGTGCAAAGCTGGCTGGTGCAGGGGGGAAAATAGGTGAAATGTGTAACTATGTCAATCTTGCATGCTCTTATGATGAGAGAGGGCAGCAATTTCATATTGGGGATTCATACACAAAATTCACTCATTATGGCTCTGGCAATAGATTTCTGTCCCAGGATCTCTTCTCTTCTGTCTCTATAATTTCCTCATAGAGATTTGATTAACTCTATGCAGATGACTTTCTCCCAAAGAAATTTGCATATGTGATTTATATGTACATATATAATATATGCACGCACATGTATATAGACACAAATGTATATGTATATAATACATTGTATATGTGTGTGCACATGTGCGTTTGTATACATTTGATGTGTTATACATATATGTGTGTTACGTGTATGTATATCTGTCATGTAAGTGTGACTGATATATAGATATGAACACAGATATAGATATATCTTCATCCCTTTGGATGGTAGAGCTAAGCAACATTTCGACTCAGAAAGATCCGAGAATCTTATAAAAATCTTAGAATCACAGAGCTAAAAGGGATCCTCTGAGTCAATCTCTTACAATCTCTACTGGAACAAGAATGCACTTTACAGTATACCAGACAGGTGGTCATTAAGTTTGAAGACATCAATTGAGGGGAAAACCATTATTGCTCCAGGCAGCTCATTTCACTTTGGAGTAGCTCTAACTACTCAGAAGTGTTCTGAATCTGCCACCTTTGCTCTTTATTCTGTTCTCTGGAGCCAAGCAGAACAATCCAATCTCTCTTGCCCATGTCCAATACTCAAAGATAGCTATCATGCTCCTGTCCCCAAGTCTTTTCTTCTCTCTGCTAAACATTCCCAGTTTCTTCAGCCAGTTCCTCTCTTTCTTAAAACATGGCACTTGGAAATGTATGCAATACTCCATATCTAGTCTGACCAGAATAGTGGATAGCTGGACAACTACTTCCTTATTCCCAGAAGCTTTAACTCTCTTAGTGTAGCTTAACATCACACTAGAATTGTGTTTTTTTTTTAAATACTGCATTATCAACCAATCAATCAATATTTATTAAGCACCTGATGTGTATCAAGCACTGTTTTAAATACTAGGGATACAAAAAGAAAAAAAGAATGATATTTTCAGTCCTCAAGGAGCTTACAGACTTACATTGTTGGCACATAGCATACTAAAAAATCTGAAAAAGATCTGAAGGTTTTAATGACCTGCAAGCTGAACATGAGTCAATATTGTGATGTGATCATTGAAAAAGTTAGTGTGATCTTAGGCTTAGTTCAGCTTCTAGGAATAAGGACATGTTTATGTAGTCCAGCTGTACTCTACTCTAATGAAAGGAAATATGGTTCCTCCAAAAGATCTGAATGGTATAAAATCCTTTTTTAGTTGTTGTGATGATTGGGGAGTAGAGGGGGGGGAATTTCAGTGTAAACAGTATTAGCATTGCCGATTTAAAACTGCTTCTGCCAGTAGCTGCCTGTCCACTAATCACTGCTCCCTGGGTCACCTCCTTAGGCTCTGTTCCTTATTGCCAACGTGGTGGTCTCCATGTTGCCAGCCCAACCCTTCTCTCCCTCTTCATGGACACAGACACTGGCGAAGTTCTTCAATATTCTCACTGCTTACCCATTTTCTAGAAGGGGAGAAAAAGATGTTTTCTATTAGTTCCATCCTGTGTACATGAAGTGAGCCCCATTACCTTCTCTGAGATCTCTCCTAGCTCTAAAGTCCCTTAGGACAATATTTAGGATAATGTTGGAATAATATTTTGATATAAAATCACAGGTTCTTCATTTTATGGGATAGTCTCAATTTCAAGTATATTTTTAAAAATACTCTGAGGTTTTATAAGTATCCTCTGTCATACCATGCTCTCCAATCTCTATGTTCTGAAAATATAGTCCCATCATAGTCACATATGGAATATACAACAATTCCAACAGCTAACATTTTCATAGGGCTTTAATGTTTATATACATCATTTCATTTAACAAATCTCTTCCCCTCTTTGGCCTTTTGTTTCTCCCTCTTCAAAATGAGGAGACTGGAGGAGGAGATCTCTTAGACTCCTTCTAGCACTAGCATCATGGGGAGAAATTTTAGAATATTATCATTTTATTAATAATTCTATATCTTTTAAAAATAAAGTATCACCACACTCTGAAAAGTAAAGCATTTAAAAACCATCTCATGAAAAATCAAGATACAGGGTTGATCCTGAGAAGGAACTGAGTGACATTGGTGTTCTTTTTTATCCTGTAGGGGCTGACTGAGAATTACTCAGGCTCATAACAGAACTGGATTCCTTAGACCCTGTCTCACCTCAGTGCCCTCAATCAATAGTCCCATCACCTTATTAACATCCTTTCCCCTTCCCAAGAGACCTATTTATTCTGTGGTTGAATCTCTATCCACAATGACCTACCCTGAACAGACCTAGTTCACCTTTGTCCGAGAAGCAAATGACTATGGAATTCTCTTTTTATTGATTCAGTATGTGAGAAGGTCCTTAAATGATGTCTAGAAACAATGATTATCCATGAATGTTGTGAGGAGTATGAGAAATTAGGTTTTCACAGATATTGTCAAAACAGGATGAAGGGAGGGGTGAAGTATCTTGTTAAGATATCACCAACCAAACACTGTATGAGTCAAGGAACTGGCTAAAAAACAAAGGTTCTTACAAAGGGGCCCAGTCTGAAACTGGCCCAAACTGGCTACAGTCAATGACAGAGCACAAGATTTTTGGCAAATGGAATGGGCAAATAAAGAGGATTGTAAATGGAACCAATTGTAATTTTGATTGTAAATCTGACCTAATTGTAATTCGAATTGTAACCCAACCAATAGTAACTAACTTTGACTAAATCCCCCTAATCCAAACCTTGAAGGGAGGGATAAGGAACTGAACTAACAGTTCAGTTAAAGCTTACTCCTGCTTCTGCATTTGGCTGAGTCTCTGCCCATGAACATATCCCCTTCTCGGGAGAATCACTGAATAAAAGATTCTCCTCCCATGCTAAAAGAGTGTTGGTTCTAACACTGTTCCTGGATCAGCTTACAATTGGGGAAATAGTGAGCAGTGGCGGCTTGTCCAAGGCTTATTCCCCAACCCTGCTGAGTTCCAGAGTCTTTGACAATATTATGAAACATTCAGAAATTAATGGGAAGACCCAAATGAACTGATGGAGCATGAAATCAGCAGAACCCAACCGCTATAACAAAGTAAATGGGAAAACCAATAAGATGAAATTGAAGGCTGTATTATTATAAAAACCAACCTGGGCCTTGAAAAAGATGAATAAATTCATCTGTCTCCCTTCATTGTGTAACAATGGACCAGGACTGCCCAGAAGGACTGGAGTTTGCCTTTGCCCTCTTCCATTAAAAGAACTAATTCTGGCCTCATAAACAGGCCAGGTTCCTATTTGAGGGAGCTTAACCTATAAGAAAAGAGATTCAAATTTTTCTTGTTATTGTCTTACAAAATTACTCAAATGAGATATCTGTAAAGCTCTTAGTACTATGCTGGGCACTTAGTAGGTACTATATAAATGCTTATTCTCTTCCTCTCCTGACTCTCTTTCTATATTGGAGCCCTGAGGGAAAACTGCTGAAAGAAAGCTTAGGTTTGTCTTAAGTCTAAAGTCTTCACCAAAGAGATAAAAAAAAAAAAAAAAATTATTCAAAGTAAAAAGTAGATCAGGGATGGGACAGCTATTTATTTTCTCCATATTAAAGAAATGTTCAAAACATAAGAGAATAAGCTCACCTTGACAAAAACTTTAACTATAACAAATAACCCATAGACCTTTAAGTCCTATATTTTCTGGGAAAGTTGGTAGTTTTATAGTATTAAAATATGGGGTATTTTATGGGATTGTTGAATAGGTATTTCACAGCTCTGTGTTATCCAAACTCTTAGAATTTATATCTTCTGGATAACTGTATAAATATGTGTACACATATTAGATGTATTTCAATGTATTTAACATGTATTGGACTACCTGCCAGCTGGGGATAGGGGGAAGAAGGGGAAAATTTGCAACAAAAGATTATGCAAGGGTCAATGTTGGAAAAATTACCTATGTATATGCTTTGTAAATAAAAAGCTTTAATAATAATAATAATAATTAAAAAAAAAAAAGAATTCATATCTTCTGGCAAGTTGGACCATGGCTTGGGTTCAAATTCCTATTAGTGGTCCTCTTCTCCCAGAAAGCTATGGCTACAAAAACTCTTCCTATTACCAGCCAACTCCAGTAAAAGGACTCAGAATCTCCTAACTTCTTCAGCTGACAATATTGCTTCCAAGGGTAGAAATGTCCAACTTAGAATAGATGCTCAAAGAAAGAAAGGAAAGAAATATAAAGCAAAAGAGGCAGTCAGGAGCCCAATTCCCAAATCAGGCTTACCTAATCAGTAGATATGCATGCATGACCACTACAGCTATCTAGAATAGGAGGTGGGAAGGAGAGGGTTTTTTCCATTCTTGGTGAGAAATTTCCATTGTAAGAATTCAGGAGTGAGAGATTAAACAATAGAAGAATTTACCTCCCTTTTAAAGAGTCCTGAATAGGTGGTTCTTCTTGGCTCAAACTGGCCCACACTCACCGACACAGGAGAGTTTTGACACTAACCTATGTAACAAGGGACTGATAAGAGAATTGTTTCATTATCCAAAAACACAAATCCTTCAGTTCTGAGCTACATATGTGCCTAAAAGTGGTTAAGAGAAACTAGTTCAGCTCCATGCAAGCTCCAATAGAATGTGCTCCAATCAGAGCATATGGGGGAGTGATAATGCAGCCATTATATTCACAAAAGATGGGGACCATGGTATGTCTCTGTTGACATGCCACTTTTGCAGAATTACTTTTCTTTTTCCTCTTTCCTTTTAATACTGATAGCTCTGAAAGTCAAGGAAAGTGGGGTAAGAAGGAAAGAAATATATATTTTAAATGAAGATAGTATAAAAATAAAATACAACAATAATTTTTTTTTTTTTTTGAGACTTGACCCTTCTTAACTCTGGCCAAGACTGGAAGTGTAGCAACCTCTAATAGAATTTATTCCACTATTGGAAGCTTGGAAGCTTTGACTTGCTCTGTTTTTGACCTGTGTCAGTTCTCCCCTCCTTAGGAAGCCAGGTGCCCCAATCTCGTCCCACCCCTGCCCTCAGTTAGGGACTCACCATATCACTTAAAGTTCAAATACCTGATTAGTTTAGATTACTGAAGCTCTTAACTCTGAAACTCAAGAAATCCCCTAGTCTCAGCCTTATCGATAGCAAGAATTACAGCATGGATCATCATGTCCAAGGATAAATTTCAAAATAATGTTTCCACCACTCAGGCAATGCTCTTCTTTAAAATAACCAAAGCAAATATAATGGGAAAAATCTGGGGCTTTAGAAACTGAGGACTTGTACATATTTTAATGTGATGTTAGCCAAGGAACTTCCTCTCTTTTGGTCTCAGTTTTCTCATCCATAAAATGAAAAGATTAGACTAGATCCCATTGTTTTTGACTATTAGAAAGCCTCCGTGGCAGAATTCTCCCTCTGTTCTTCAGGCTTATTTTCTCCATCAAAAGAGACTCCTCAGGGGTGTGCTGGAGCCAACTCTGAGATTATTGTAGATTATTGTATTTTCAGTATGAGAATGTTTAATTTAGAAATCAGAAAATGCTATAAATCAGGCCTTGATGGTTTTGTTGATTGCCTAGACATAAGAAAGTGTTAATTATGTGGATTAAATTTAAAACATGTGTGTGTGTACATTTCTCCTTTGGGTAGCTTGACTGTTAAGTGTTTACCAGTACACCTTGAATTGCTCTATAAACATTGCTTGAGTTTAGCAGCAATGGAGTAAAAAGCTCAGAGAATGACGTCATCACCAGATTGGTGATGTAAGTGCTGAGTAGACTGACAACAATAATAATAAACAGCCAACATTTATATGATGCTGTATGGTTTTCAAACTGTTTTACATTGATAATCTTATCTGAGTCTCACAATACCCCTACTCTTTTTCCTTAAGAGAATTCTCTAAAAGAACAATTACTTCCAAGGAAGTAAAATGGACAACAATCCCATCTCCTACTTAGTGAAAAGGCGTAGGGATGATTTGGTTCCCTGTTGTTTTTTTAGAATGGAGGGAAACAAGAAGGATAGGAAATGACTGAAGAATGCTAGAACCACTTGAAATGTATGTAGGTGATTTGGTTTTGTTTAACCTAGTTAGAACCAGAAAGGCAAGAGATCCTTGCCTTGAAACATTCTTTCACTTACTCATCAAACCCTGACGTATGGAATGAGGGAAAAGAATTCTGAAGTGAGTTCTTAAAGCCCAGAATTCAGATTCTGATTCCCCATTTACTCTCTATAGACCCCAGAGCAAACAATTTACTTTGTCTCAGTCTGTTTAAATTTCCTCATCTGTAAAATAAAATTATTAAACTATCTGATCTTTAATAGGAACATCAAACTTTGAAATTCTATCATTCTTCAAGAGGTATGTGTAAAGAAGGAATTAGTGACCTAGGCTCAGAATCAGGAAGAATCTCAGAATCAGAATCAATAAATTTCTGATAATAAATAATAATAAAAAAAAAAAAAAAAAAAAGACTATGTGACGATAGGCAAGATATTCCCAATGCATGTACAGGTACCTTCTGTCCCATCCTCCATCCAGGCAACTCTGTAAAACTTTAAATTGCAAAGAAAGTGAAGTTCTATATTGGCAGAAAGGTTTTGCTCAGTGGGCATTCTCATTCCAGTGAAATCACAGTCGGAGTCCAATAAAAAGTTTTCCTAATGCCTCTTCATTTTAACATAGAAAAGCAGCTTTCACCTGGGTGGAAGCTAGAGAACCTCTGTTAAAGTCCTAATTCTCCTGCTTACACCTGGAGGAGTCCAGGCAGTCACTTTACTTATCTAGACTTTGGTATTTCCCTCTATACAATGAAATGTTTTCTCATGGCCTTTCCTGTTCTACATTTATGATCCTAGAAGAATGCAAATGTTACTGGGAAGTCCACGACATGTATCAGAATACTTCACAAAGCTATTTACTACCTTTTCTTGAATAAGATATGAAACTCCTTCAACAAGAACAAGGCTATCTTAGATACTTGTTGCCTTGCTGATATGACCTTTTGTTCTGGGATCAATAATAAAGTTCTAATTTCTGAGTTTACCCTTGGGACATGCCTTTAAAAGAATGCTCACTGGGACAGAGGAATGGGAAATAGAGGGAAGGAATATTTTTCTCTTCTCTCTCTTTACTATTTTGCTTGATGATCTCATCAGTTTCTGTGGATTCAACTATAATCACCATGCAGATGATTCTCAGATCCATTTGTTCAGCTCTGACTTCTCTCCTAATTTTCAATCTTTCATCCAACTGCCTATTGGACATCTCAAACTGTTATGTACTGTAGAGGTATCTTGAATTCAACTTGTCCAAACCAAACTCATTTTATTTCCCAACTTCTCTTTTACTGCTGAGGATACCATCATCCTCCCAGTCTAGAAGATAATATGAAATAAGAGTTTATGACTAAACAATTGATAGAGAGGAACACACAAGATAAAATGAACAATTTTGGTGATAAACAATTTTAAAGTTTTTGTATAAACAGATGAAATGTGGTTAAAATTTTAAAAGAAACCATTACCTGGGGAGGAGGGGGGAAATTGCAATAAGTTTCTCTGGTAAAGTCTAAGATATTCTAAGATATATATTCTAACAAAAATAATAATACATTCTAAGTTATATAAGACAATGATTCAAATGACTCAATCATTCTTCAACAGATTAATAGTTAAAGGCATGCACTGTCTAATAAGTTTTTGTGTATAAATCCATATTGCTTTCCAGAATGAATATAGCTTTTATCTAGGTATAACATTATTGGTCCTATACCCAATAGTGATCAAATAAAGAAGAAAAGGTCCAATATGTAAATATGTGTATATATTTAATAACTCTTTTATTGCCAGTCAACAATTAGATACTAAGATAAAAACTAGTTGGAGAATAGCTCCATGAATGAATGGAATGGAATATTATCATGCCAAAAGAAATGAGGAAATGGAAAATTTCAGAGGCAATATGGAAGACTATAAAAAACTGATGCAGAGTGAAATTAGCAGAACCAGAAGAACAATTTATACAATGACAACCTATTATAGAGAAAAGCAAATTTGAAAAACTTTTAAACTGCCATTCTGAAAGACAATTAGATCAGTGAAATGATAAGCAATGAGTTCAAAAAGATGGAAATGAAACTGAGAGATGATGAACAGAAAATGCAGGAAGAAACCTACATTTTTGTACACAGCTGAAGGGGGAGTTTGTTTTGCTAGACTATATAGATATGCATTGAGGAATTAACTTTTAAGATTTGCTATTTATTTTTATTTTTCTAATTAATCTGTCCCTCCATTGAACAATTTTAAAAATAAATTATTTTTAAAGGAACAAATACCTACTAGGATAATATTATTCCCCCCTTTTTTACAAGATTAACTGATAAATCAGAGAAGTGTTGTAGTTGTAATTTTGCTAGTATTTAATAAAGTATCTCATCCTATACTTATAGAAAGTATGGATAACACAAGTTGATGAATAAAAAAAATTGTTGAATGATTAGATTCAAACAGTAAACATGAAAAGTTTTTGCCAATTTCACAATAGGATTTCAGGGAAAATTTGAAGGCATCTGGGCTCAATTCTGTGTTGCTTAACATATTTATCAAAGTAATTTGTGTCCACACCATGCCCTCTTAACTTGTTATTTACTCTAGGGGCCAAGATGATGGAAATTTGGGGTGCTTAGAGGTCATCAAGCCCTTTCCCATTTATTAGAGAAGCCATGAATTCAGAGTCAGAGAAAGCACAAGACAGATCTATTTGATGCCTCTAAGAACATGCATCCTGAAAAGGAAGCACCCAGGAACAGGAAATAGAGAAAGGTAGCAAGCTCTCTGCTTTCCTCCTTCACCTTTGAGACTGCTTGCCAGGGGCTATTTGGGTATAAGGAGTAGGGAGTGCCCGAGACATGCTAGAAGCAGGGACCTATAGTGTCCAGACATTTCTGTCACTTCCAGTGCCATTAACCATCCAGACCTTCACTTTTGCTGACTTGGAGCATTGTACAGGACAGCTAATACCAAGATTGTAAACAGGACTGTATGCACAACTAACTAAGATTGTGGGGACCAGAGTCACAAATCAGATCCTGAAAAGGAGCTACATCCTAGAGCTAGCAGCTTTCGTAAACCTTTCTTTCTAGTTGATCAGTCAGAAGAATAGTCTTCTCTCAGGACCTTTACCTAAGTAAATTCCTGACTGCAAATATTTAGACATGCAATTCTTTCTCCTGATTTTTCCATAACGCTAGAAAGCTGAAAAAGAGCTCATCAGGAAGAGGTTTCAGTTAGTAGAGATGATTTGGGACAATTTCCCTTTGATTTTCATTTGTATAATAAATAATGTAGCCATTGGAAGCCTCTTTCTTATAAATGTAGGAAGTAGAGGATTACAAGGAAAAATCCCAGATGGGATGGGATGGAGACAGAGCAACTCAGAGATTTTCCTATTTTTGGTCATTTTGGAGCTGTGGATTTTAATCATTTAAATCATCATTTAAAACTGACCAGTGAGGGGTTTTCCTCCACAAACCTGAAGCATGCTATAACAATAGAGGGAGAGGACCTCTTGCGTGTGTCAGAGAATTTGACAACACCATTAGACCAATAACTTGAGCATAGTGCCACCTGGTAGGCAAATTACTTATGTAATATTTATATAATGCAAAAAAGGTTATTGTTAAATCCTCTCAATCATTTCCAACTTCCTATGACCCCATTTGGGGTTTTCTTGGCAAAGATACTGAATTGGTTCACCATTTCTTTCTCTACTCATTTTACAGATGAGGAACTGAGGCAAATAGGATTAAGTTACTTGCCCAGGGTCACTCAGTGTATGGTTGCACATACATACATATATAAAATGCACTCATATATAATAGATATGCATCATCTATAAAGTCTCCCAGTTAATAATATTAAGTTGTTCTTGATGCTCTTTGCTTTTAAATCACATTCATTTCCCCAAAAAACCCTATTCCCCATTCATCCTCCTTACTTACATAGGGAGTCTTCCCTTGTAACAATTTTTTAAAGATCTCATTGGATAATTAACAAAGTAACACCCGCCTTCCTGTAGACTAGTGGAAAGTGACACATGAATCCTGTATAGGTTGTACGTATTACTGCAATGACTCAAGTATCATAAAAAATATCCACTAAGTATATACCTTCCACGTGTGCCATTGTAATGATATAAATAAAGACATATAAGTTATGTTTACCAAACCTGCAAATGGCAGAGAGCTGGGAGGGATAGCTAACACACTGACTGATAAGAGTCAGGATCCCAGCCTCTTGACAGGCTAGAGAATTGGAGTGACTCTAATAAGATGAAATTCAATAGGAACAAATTTCAAGTCTAACTGATGCTATTTTCTAGAAAATGATATGTCTTTCTACTTACTAGTCTCCCTTGCTTTCAAAGCTTATAGGATCATGGATGATCCTATCCAAACTCAATCTAGAAGCAATGTTCTTTTACAATGTACTACAATGTAGGGAATGGGGAAGATTTAAAATCTCTGTGATTGACAAGACAATGGAGTCCATTCATTTGTAATTTCCATAAACTCTGCTTAGAGGAGATTCCCCAAAGGTGATTGCTTTAACCCAGTTTAAAGTGCTGATTCATCAGCAGTCTCATTTCATTTAGGATCCAACCTAATTTCTTTTGAGTCCAGGACATTTAGGGCAGTGCTAGAGGTTCACTATGTTGTATCTGGAGTGGTGAGAAATAAACTAAGATGGACTTTCCTTCCACTGGATCTGGCCCTGCCCTTCACTAGGGAGCTGAGCCAAGTTTTTTCTTTGCAGGAGAAATAGGATGCTGATCATCTTGTTCCTTGCCTAAATGCATCCTTTCAGAAAATGAAAATGTGGGTGTCAAAAGATTCCGGTTTGATCGGAGGGTATAAGTGAAGGAGAAAGGAGAGGAAGATAATTTTCCCAAAGCATATTAATCCCTGTGATGTCAAGCCAATCAGTAAATTCCCCAAAGGCTTGTGACTGTTATTCCTTTCTTCTCCCCATTCTGAAAATGCAAAATGTGAAGTTTTACCTACAAGCCATCAGGCAAATATTGGTTGTCTGGTACAATTCCATGTCAGGAAGACTGTCCTAGCTATTAGTTCAATACTTGAGCCCTTGATGGTGAGCTAAAGTGACTCATAGATCTAGAGAAAAACTTCATCATATCCTACTTTGACTATATGTGTGTTTTATCTGTTATTAGGCTATATGGATATACACCCTTCCCTCCCTCAGCCTCTGTCTCTTTTATGCTTGCTTTGTTTTCCTGCCTCCAAAGCTAGAATTTCTCATTTAAAAAAAAAAAAATTTGATTTTTTTTTCAATTACAAAGTATTTATTTTCCCTCCTGCCTTCTTATTAACTGAAAAAAAGAGAATGAAAGAAGGAAGATAGAGAGGGAGGGAGAGAAGGAGGGAGCAGATCCAGAGAAAGAAAGAAACAAAGAAAAAAGAACACCACTTGAAACAAATATGCATAATCAAGCAAAAAAAAATTCTCTCATTGGCCTTGTCCAAAAAATAAATGTATCTTTTTGTATCTTGAGTCCATCATCTCTCTGTCATGAGGTGGTTAAGGTGCTTAATCATTAATCCATTAATGTTTTGTGATCATATGATCAGAAATCTCAAGTCTTTTGAATGTGTTTTTTTATAAAAGAATATAATATAATATAAAATAAAAGTTGATATCATACAAATTGTTCTCTTTAGTCTGTCCATGTCCCTCTACATCAGTTCATATAAGTCTTCCCATTCTTTTCTGTAATCATCAATTTCAAATTAAAAATTTGGCACAATATTCCATTCATTTATATACTATAATTTGCTTATCTATTCCTCATATATTTTTCATTCTTTTGCTATTACAAAAAAGTTGCTATAAATATGTCTGTATGTGTGGGTCATTTTCTTCTTTCTTTGGTCTTTGTGGTGTATAAAGATCTAGTAATTTTATCCATGTTTAATGACTTTGGGGTAATCTAATTCCAAATGGAGCTAGATTCCCATGATTGCAGCTAATAATTACTCAATGCTCACTGATACAAATGGACTTTAAGATAGGAGTCTGTACACTGTCAGAGACAAGACCAAAAAGGGCTACTCATTTATAAGCCTAACATGAACCTGAAAATTGTGCTGAAAGCAATTATCCCCTACTTAACTCTGGGTCCAATGGACCAAAGTCCAAAGCATTTCACAGGCTGCTAACATTCGACCCCTTTTGAGAGGCAAAAACTATGTAATTGCTAGACTCATGGGAAGTCCCCCAAACTTTTTTGTTTCCAGAGGAACAAGTAGGGAAAAAGTGACTCATTGATTCATCACTTAATAAATATTCAGCTTCTTCCTCTGATGTGTTCCTCATCATGGCATCGAGGTAACTATGGGTTCTTGAAGGCTGCGCCAATAGAGTCCAAGGTTTAGTAAGCATTTCCAAACTGAAAAAAGCCTCAGATTTTATCATCTGTTACCTGAGGACCAGGATATTTACTTAGAGTTAGGAGGTCCTTAAAAGTCAAGCCCCTTGTTGTTAGTCCAAGCCCCTTATTTTTATAAATGAGGAAATCTAAGGCCCCTTGAGGTTGTCCATGGACCAAAGTTGCATAAGGACAGAGGCAGGTCTTTGAAGCAAGCATTCCTTTCACTGTAGGATACCAAACCACATGGCAAAGGGAAGCTATCCAAATGATTAAGCCATCCAGTTTTATTTATCTATTTATTGTTGCCTATAGTAACTTACCAAAGGCTCATAAAGTCTACTTCAGTAGGGACAGGTTAAGAATTGCTCTTATAGGAGAGGCAAGAGGAGAGAGAAAGAACTCTCACCAATAAAACCATGGCTCTTTTGAAGTTAAAGTTCTAAGACCATACAAATCTGGGAATTTAGTAATGTGGGTGTATCAAAAGGCCCTCACAAAGTTGTTGAGGAAGGTAACCATTCCTACATGAAAAGTGAAATATGGTAATAGTTGGCTAAATCCCAACTCAGTTTTATGGATTCAGGGGAAGGCAATGCATGTTGGTAACAATATAGTTAGTTACTAAGACATGGAAGAGATGGAACTTGGATAGACCTTTAAGGATGAGTAAGGTTTGGGCAAGTGGAGCACAGAAAAAGTATCCCAGATCAGAAAGAGGGGACGAGTAATGTCAACCGTGACACAGAAGACAAAAACAAATAATGTGTGTTTGCTATAAAGCCAGTGGACCCGTCTCTGACTGAAAGGTCCAAGTTAAAAACTCAGTTCAGCAAGCATTTATGAAGTGCTCACAGTACAGACATCTTGTGAAGCAAAAATACAAAACCAAAACAGTCTCTACCTTCAAGTGGTTACATTTTGTTCAGAAAGACATCATGTACACAAATGAATAAATGCAAAATAACTGTACAGCAATTTCTCAGGGAAGGGAAGGAAGATCTCTAATAAGTGGGAGAATCAGGGAATCAGCCTTGTAGGCAGTGATACAAATTCCCACATAAAAAGGCATATAGAAAGAACATTTCAAGTATGGGTTTCTGGGGAAAGAGAGAAAGCTCATGCAAAGGTGTGAGGTAGGAAATGGATTGTCATGTATAGGGAACATTTGATACACTAAAATAACCATAATAAAGAATATGTAGCAAAGAGTAACAAGAAATAAGTTTTAGAACAGAGATTGGAATTAACTGAACTCGAATGATAAACAGAATCTGGATTTTATCCTACAGGCAATAGGAAAACATTGGAACTTCTTGAGAAAAGGAATGACATGATCAAACTTGTTCTTTAGGAATATCAATTTGGCATCTGTATGGAGGATGGATTGGAGGGGAGAGAGACAAAGTCAAAGAAACCAAATAAGAGACAACTGAAGTAGTCTAAGTGAGAGGTTCTGGTCAAATAACCAGAATGAAGAATTTGAATATTATCCATTAGTCAATTAAAAGGAAATCCTTAAAGGTTCTAGAAAAAAAAAGTGGCACTTTAGGAATATTAATCTAATATCAGTGTGTAAGATGAATTACAGGGCAGAAAAACACAAATCAGAGAAATCAATTAGTCCATAGTCATGACTCCTAGGTCATGAGTATAATATGTTATAAATGAGTATAACTGTATAACATGGTGACAACAAGAATGGAAGAGGGATGCAGTAAGGGACATTACAAACGAATAAAAAAGTTTAAGTTGATGGGTTCCATATTATGACCTCTATCCCTGTGTTAGAAATAGCCCACAGGGATGTGCTGGAGAGAACTGGAACTATTCTGTGAGCTGATTGTTAAGCTTAGAGTGTGGGTATCTAAACTTCAGATATCAGCGAAGAAATCAAAAGTTAATTTGCTGTTTTCTTGATTGTTTAGACTTAAGTAAAGAAAATGTTTATAATATAGATTATACTAAAGTCTATCCACACTCATTATAATTCTATTTAAGATTTTTTTTTTTTTACTGAGGCAATTGGGGTTGACTTGCCCAGGGTCACATAGCCAGGAAGTGCTAAGTGTCTAACATCAAATTTGAACTCAGGTCCTCCTGACTTCAGGGCTGGTGCTCTATCCCCTGCTCCACCTAGCTGCCGCTCTAGCTAATAAGTCAGTGGATATTAAAAGATGCTGAAGTGGTTGCCATTTCCTTCCCTAACTCATTTTACAGTTGAACAAAGTGAGGCAAACAGGGTGAAGTGATTTGTTCGGGGCCACCCCGCAAATAAGACCACATAGATATAGAGAGCTTGATTCAAAACCAGGTCCCAGACACTTTGCAGCTAGGTCACATTTGAATTTACAAAGTTGTCTTCTTGACTCCTGACCCAGCACTTTCTCCACTGCACTACCCAGCTACCCCTCCAGCTAATAGGTCGGTAGATATTATCAGAACAAACTATTTAGGCCAGGGGTCCTCAAACTACAGCCCGAGGGCCAGATGCAGCAGCTGAGGACGATTATCCCCCTCACCCAGGGATATGAAGTTTATTTAAAGGCCCACAAAACAAAGTTTTTGTTTTTACTACAGTCTGGCCCTCCAACAGTCTGAGGGACAGTGAACTGGCCCCCTATTTAAAAAGTTTGAGGACCCCTGATTTAGACCATATTAAATGTATCAAAAATCAAAAGAAAGCCAAATTTGGAGCTTTATCAGAGTAATATTCCCACTTCACACTGAATCCACTCCTAAATTGCTACATAAAGCAACTCACAGAGGATTTGGGACTCATAGCACAGTGCAGGAGAGAGTTGAATTTGGGGTTTAAATCTTGTTTTTGGAGTTTAAATCTTATCTAAGTCACCTGTATGCCTTCAAGCAAATACCTTCAGAGTGATTATCCCTATGATTGGATAATATTTAAATTCTTCATCCTGGTACTTTAACTGTAATCTCTCCCCCAGCTTAGTTCAGTGCTCTCTTAATTGTCTCCCTAACTCTCCATAATTGTTAGTCTTTTTTGACCCTAAATCTGTGGTCCCATGATACTTTCCAGTAAGAAGGTCTAGTTGAAAACTGTAGTAAAAGGAGGCTAAAGACAGACCAGAAAGCACTTTTGCCACAAAGGTGACACAAGGAAGCCATAAATTCTTCTTCCTTCCCCAGACATAATCTGTGGTCTATGTCTAACATTGCCCTGTGACTTTGGGTAAGTCTAGAAGCCCCAGTTTTGTCAACTACAAAATGAGGTTATTGAAACTTAGACGTTCAAAAGCAAATCACAGGCCCCATCCCATTGCTGATCTCTGGAGAACTAAGGTTTGTTGTTGTTGTTTTGTTGGTTTTTTTAATTAAAGCTTTTTATTTACAAAAAATATCCATGGGTAATTTTTCAACATTGACCTTTGCACCTTGTGTTCCAAATTTTCTCCTCCTTTCTCCTATCTCCCTCCCCTTGATGCAGGTAATTATTAAATATGTTGAAATATATGTTAAATCCAATATATGTATACAATTATCTTGCTGCGCAAGAAAAATAGGATCAAGAAGGAAAAAACTGAGAAACAAAACAAAATGCAAACAAATAATAACAAAAAGAGTGAAAATGTTATCTTGTGATCCACACTCGGTTCCCATAGCCTTTTTTCTGGGTGTAGATGGTTCTCTTCATCACAAGATTATTGGAACTGATCAGAATCATCTCATTGTTGGAAAGAGCCACATCCATCAAAATTGATCGTCATATCATCTTATTGTTGCCATGTACAAAAGCTATTGTTTTTCCAAACCAGGCCAGTTTTTCCCTCCAATGGCAGCCTGGTGGCCCCTGCCCAGCAAGGACTCACCATGTTAGTGTTAGATTTATTTAAGTCACCAGATACTGAAGCTCAGAACTCCCAAACTCAAGTGATCCACCAGCCTAAGCAACCGCAATAATAGAGATTATAAACTTTGTTCAACTCACTACTTTCCAAAACAACATTTTCTACTTTGGGGCAGCTTTAACTTGGGGAAAATTCTTCTTTTATCAAACTGAAATCTGCCTGACTTTCTCCACTGCTCCTAGTCCTGTACTATTCCTTGTCTCTCCTTGGCCTTCCATGAACTTCAGCTGGGAGGAAGGGCAAGGTGGCAGATAGCCTCCCTTTTCCCACCCCCTCCTTGCAAAGGGAGGGTAAGAAGAGGGAATAAGCTGGCTGCCTGAGGGTCACTGCTGGTGTCCAGCTGCCTCTTATACAGGGCACACGATGGTTAAAAATAGGGCTTCAAGCTCTGTTCTCCTTGGGTAAGACTTTCTAGCAGGAGCTCTGTCAATCACCAGCTTGCCCAAGCCTCCCCCTGGCAGTCAGTTCTGGGCAAATGGAAAGGGTGACTTCCTGACCACAGCCCGAGGATCGTGGCAGCCACGAGACCGAAACTCACGGGATGTCTCAGCGCTGACTTCAGAGTAACAGGGATGCCAGCCCTAGGCAGGGAAGGCTGGTCTCCTGATGGGCCAGCCCTCAACCAAGAGACTCTCCTCCCATCCCAGAAGGTCTGGGCGCTCCTAGCCACACGACCGACCGCAGTGTGAACAGTGGAACGACAGATGCTAAAGTTTAGACTCCTAAGGCTGAGCCAAAGATCACCGAGGACAACTTTCAGCTCTGAGTAGCTAGGATTTTATGCTTCCTCTCCTTTTGAAGAAATCAGTGGCTACATGGTAGGTGCCCCACTATGCGTTTTATTCCAGAATGGAACACCAGAGGGAGCCTATGCTCCAACTCAGTGACTTTTCCAGAGAGTCCCGGGTCTTTGGATTGGAGGAACCTTGACTTTTGTCACTTCTACTTATTCCAGGTGGCACAAGTCAGTATCTAAACTGTTGCTCCCATCTTTATATAATCCAGATACAGATACTCTACCACCACCATTGGCTCTTCACCCACACAACCATACTGGGAAGCAGAGGGGAACACTCAATCTGGAGACTTGAGTTCAAATGTCTCCTCTGCCACTTCCTAAAGAAGTTGAGTCTGGACCTCGGTTTCTTGAAAAAAAAAAATGACCAATTAAACTAGAGCAGGGTTTTTAACCTTAGAGAAGTTGAGTCTGGATCTCAGTGTCTTGAAACAAAGACCAATTAAAACTAGAGCCAGGGTTTTTAACCTTAGAGAAGTTGAGTAATGTCTCTGGACCTCAGTTTCTTGGAAAAAAAAAAAAAAAAAGACCAATTAAACCAGAGCCAGGGTTTTTAACCTTACCTTTGCTATGTAATGGAACGCTTTAGTACTCTGCTGAAATATGTGGGCTAATAGGTGGTACAGTGGAAAGAGAGTCAGACCTGGAGTCAGGGAGACCTGAATTCAAATGTGACCTCAGACACTTACCAGCTTTTGGACCCTAGGCAAATCAATTCACACTGTTTGCCTCAGTTCCTTATCTGTAAACTGAGCTGGGGAAGGAAATGGCAAACCACCCCAGTATCTCTGCTCAGAAAACCTCAAATGGGTTCATGAAGAGTTAGAGATGACAAACAACAATGACAAAGCATGTAGACCCTTGTCAGAATTTTCTAAATAATTAAAAGAAATACCAAATTCCTTTAGAGATTAATGAAAATAAAATAAAATAAAATATATATTTTCTTAACCAAAGTCAGGTACATCCCTGGACTCCAAATTAAGAAGTTCTGGACTAGATTAGCTCCAAGGCTCTTGAAGATCTAAACCCTTATGATCCCCTATTAGTCATCTTAAGAGTTCCCAGAAAGGAACTATAAGAAAAGTCTTTCTTTTTAGGTAAGAAGAACCAACCAAAGGGTAACTTGGATTTGTTTTATTTTTTTTTTAAAGAAACAGATGTTTCAATTGGAAAATAAATACAAGTGGATTGATTTTTTTCCCCTTTAGGCAATTGGGACTTGCCCAGGGCCACACAGCCAGGAAGTATTGTGTCTGAGGCCAAATTTGAACTCAGGTCCTCCTGACTTCAGGGCTTGCACTCTATCCACAACAGATTGGGTTTCTTAAAAAATATATATTTTAATTTCTTTGACTCCCAAGATCCTACAAGTATGTATATATCACAAATTTAAAGATAGAAAAGTCCCATATATACCAAATTATTTATACCAGCATTTTTTTTAAACAAATAAGTTGCCCACTAATTGGGAAATGGTAACCTGGATTTCTAATCAGATGTGCCTATGAGGACATTAACTTATACTAGAAAATGTATTTTATCATGTTCTGGAGATGCCAAAAGCAAGCCCCAGATCTGGCTCCCATTCTCAAAGTGCTCTTTCTTAAGTGACTTCCTTCAAGTCTTAGTTAAAATTCCATTTACAAAAAGTCTTTCTGATCTGACTTAAAGCTAATGTCTTCACCTTGATGTTGCCTCCAATTTACCTTGTATCCATCATGTTTTATATAGTTGTCTACATATCTCCCCTATTAGGATGTAAGTTCCTTGAGGATAGGGACTAGTTTTGCCTTTCTTTGTATCCCCAGAGCTTAGCATAGTGCCTAGCACATAATAGCTGCTTTTAAAATACTTATTGATTTGACTAGTTGATTGATGTGGGCAGCTTCAAAACAGCAGTGCCATATTGGAATTTTATATTGATGATGTCCTGGAAATTGTTATAGAACACATAGATGTGATATTGGTGTACTATGTGTTCTATATAGATGTATACCAATATCACTGGCAACATTCAACATCTGGGAGACCCCTAGAAACAATTTTAATTAGTTCTTAAACCACTTTAATAAATCTAATACTAATTGAAAGCTAAGACAACCAGTGACAGAGGATAAAGGAACTACCAAAATCATTCTCCTTTTTTGGTTACTCATCCATATCATGGTCCCTAACTGTGGGTATACTCCTAGGCTCTATCCTCGGACCCTCTTCTTTTTTCCCTAGTCATTCTCTCACATTTTATTCTCAACAGCTATTCTTTGGATTTAATTATTACTTCAAAACAAATGCCTATTTGGTCTCTAGGTCTCATCCTTTTTTAAAAAAAATCTTCATTATACATCTTCAGCTGCCTATTGGATATTTCAAACTGTATGACTCATAGACATCTCAAACTCTAGGTAAACGAAATAGAGCTAACATATTATCTCTCCTCAAAAATCCACCTCTTTTCTGAACTTTATTTCATTAGCCAAGAATAAAGAGACAATAAATATTTTAGTGTCTACTGTGTGTCAAGCACTATTCTAATCCATTTCTATCATCCTTCCATTTAATCACCAAGAGTTATAATTTTCCCATTATCTTTGACACCTCATGAACATAATCAATTTGCCAAACTTGTCATTTCAATCTCCACAATATATTTCATACCCATCACCTTTTCTCAACTCATATGGCTATCATCTTGACTCAGTCAGCTGACTGATCAACAGGCATTTATTAAATTCTTACTATATGCCAAGTATGACAATATAAATACAAAGAATAAAATAATCTGTATTCACAAGATATAGTTTAGGACTATTTCAATAGCCTCTTAATTAATCTTGTCTCAAGTTTCTCCCCTTCCCAATCCATTACCCAAAGAGATGCTTGTCATTTGCCTAAAGTGCAGTTTTAATTAAGTCACTTCCCTATAAAATAAATTCCAATAATTTCCTATTGCCTTTAGAATTAGAATTAGAAACTAGACTTTTTGGTGTTTCTCACGACACTGATTTCCCATCTCTATATCTCTGACTGGCTGTCCCTTAATTCCTGGAATTAAATTCTTTTTCTCTTCTTTTTGTAATTAGTTTTTTTTCCAATTACAAAAATTTTAACGTTAATTTTTTAAAATTTCTAGTTCCAAATTCTTTCCCTCCCGTATTTCCTCCCTGAGATGATAAGCAAATTGACAAAGGTTATATCAGTCATGCAAAACATATTCCATATTAGTCATGTTGTGAAGAAAACACAGACTAAAAAATTTAAAAAGCAAGAAAAATCAAGTAAAAAAAGTATGCTTCAATCTGTATTCAGATTCTATCAGTTCTTTCTCTGTAGGTAGATGGCATTTTTCATGATGAATACTTCAGAAGTATTTAAGATCATTGTATTAGTTAAGAAAAAAATAAAGCATCCAAAAATTGATCATCATACATTATTGAAGTTATTATGTATAATGTTCTCCTAATTCTGCTCACTTCAGTCTGTGTCAGTTCATGTAAATCTTTCCAGGATTTTCTGAAAGCATATTGCTCATCATTTCTTATTACACAATAGTATTCCATCACAATCATATACCACAACTTGTTTAGCCATTCCCCAGATGATAGGCATCTCCTCAATTTCCAATTCTTTGCCACCACATAAAGAAATTCTATAAATATTTTTAATATAGATCTTTTTTTCTTTGGTCTCTTTGGGATACAGACCTAAGAGTACTATTGTGGGTCAAAGGGTGTGCATAGTTTTATTATCTTTGGGGCATAGTTCCAAATTGTTCTCCAGAATAATTAGATCAATTTACAATTCTACCAAAAGACATATATATATATATTTAAATTTGACTCCCTTCTCTAAATATTTGAGAAATGAGGCCTTCATCAGAGAAACTTGCTATAAAATTTTCCTCTAGTTTTCTGCTTTCCTTCTAACTCAACTGTGATGACTTTGTATGTATACAAATTCTTAATTTAATGTAATCAAAATTATCCATTTTACTTCCCTTAATGTTATCTCTTATTTGGTCACAAATTCCTCCCTTATCCATAGATCTGATGAGTAAATTATTTCCTGCTTCTCTAATTTGCTTATACATCATCACAACTTTATGTCTAACTCACATACCCATTTTGATCTTATTTGATATACAGTGTGAGATGTTGAACTATACCTAATTTCTGCCACATTGCTTTCTAGTTTTCCCAACAGTTTTTGTCAAATAGTGAGTTCTTGGCCCCAAAACTTGGATCTTTGTGTTTAACAAACATTAGATTATTATGGTAATTTATTGTGTATTTATTGTGTATCCAATATATTCTATTGATCCAATATTTTATTTCTTAGTATCAAATTGTTTTGATAATTATAACTTTGTAATACAGTTTAAAATCTGATATGGCTAAGTCATTTTCCTTTGAATCTTTTTCATTAATTCCTTTAACATTTTGGACCTTTCATTCTTCCAGATGGATGTTGCTATTATTTTTTCTAGCTCTATAAAATAATTTTGGTAGCTTGATTGGTATGGCACACAATAAGTAATTTTTTCTTGTGTTTGGTATTTTATTTTCCTCAATTACATATAAAAAACAATTTTTGACATTCATTTAAAAAATTTTGAGTTCCAAATTCTCTCCCTCCTTTGCTACCTAACCCCCCCCATTGAGAAGGTAAACAATTTGATATAAGTTATACATGTGTAGTCATGCAAAACATTTTCATATTAATCATGATGTAAAAAAAAAAAGTAGAGCAAAAAAAACAAAAAACAAAAAACAAAAAAAAAAAAACAAGAAAAATAAAAAAAAGCCAAAAAAGTATGTTTTGATCTGTATTCAGATCCCCTCAGTTCTTTCTTTGGCAATGGACAGCATTTTTCATCATAAGTCCTTCAGAATTGTCTTGGATCATTGTATTGCAAAGAATGACTAAATCATTCACAGTTGATTATCTTACAATAATGTTGCTACTTTGTACAATGTTCTCTGGTTCTATTCATTTTATTTTATATCAATTCATGCAGGTCTTTACAGGTTTTTCTGAGAGTATCCTGTCCATCATTTCTTATAGAACAATAGTTGAATAAGTAAAATAACTTAACTAGAATTATCATTTTTTTTATTATAGTAGTTCAGCCTACCCATGAGCAATTAATATTTTTCAAAGTGTTTATATCTGACTTAATTTGTGTGGACTTCTAATTTTTAGAATCCCTTTTTTTCTTCAAAACTGAACTCAAGTGCTGTTTTCTACAGGAAGTCAAAAGGAGGTTGCATGGTACAGGGGAAAGAACTTTAATTTAGAGGGCCAGGATTCAAATACTGCTTCTGTAATTCAAAGTATTAAAAATAAATGTAAAAAATTGTTTTACATGTAAATGAGAAAAGTATAATTATTAAAACAAAATAAAATAGGTAAGGAAATAAAAAATAATGTTCATCAGAGATACTTTCCATTATAGCAAAAAGTCTAGAAACTAAAGGAGGACCCATTAGCTAGGGAATAGTTGAAAAAATTATGGCATACTAATACAATGGAATGTTATTGCTTATAAAAGATGAAAAAGGCAAAATTTCAAAGAAACATGAATTGATGTAAAGTGAATAAATCCAGTTATAATAATAGTAGCAGTAGAAAGAAAAACAATTTTGAAAGACTTTAGGATTATGGTCAATGAAATGATTAACCAATATTCCAAAATATCAGTAATGAAGCAGTCTGTATGCCTCCAACCTGGATTCAAAATGCAGAATAAATACATTTTAGATATTACTTATAACAATTTGTTTTGCTTGACTATGCATATTTGTTATAAGATTTTTGTTTTCCCTTTTTCCTTCCCTCCCCACCCCCCACCTATGTGGATAGGGGAGATAGAAGGGAGAAAAGAGAGATGTATAGCATTTGTTTTCCCTTCCACCCTCCAAATAAGAACAGAAGAAGACAGGAGGAATTACAGACAAGCAAGATAGCTTTGAACATTACATGTTGAATTTACTACATACATAAAAAGAAAAACAAGCTCCACATTATGGTGATTCAGTTTCATGTATATGGAAATGTTTGTTTTCTTTCATTTTTATTAAGTTCAGAATTTAACCCAAAAAAGTGATCAAAAAGAAAAAAAAAAAAAAAAAAGAATGTCAGAGCTAGAAGAACTCTCAGAGATTTTCTTGTTCAACACTCTGATTTTGCTGGTGAGGAGAGAAAGATTGAGAAAAATGAGGTAACTTTTCCAGAATAGCACAACTAATATTATTTCTGGCTTTGAGGATCTTTTCATGACCTTTTGCCATGTGGTTGAGTAGGTGATAGAGATAAAAGTACTTGAGCTCTAAAAACAGAGTGACATACTAGGGATGACAGGATCCTTGGATTATAGGGGAACATTTTATTTAGCAAATAATTGGTAAATGTCCCAAGCACATCATCTCTGCAGATCCATATCACAATCACTCCATAATGAATAGCTTATCCTGTCTTTGTCCCAATATGCCATCTTTACAGAGATGCTCTGGTAGAATTTCTCTGTCCTAGCTTCTCTACAACCCATTTCATACTTGCAGTCTTAGAGAATTCTGAAGTTCAGAGGGTAAATAACTTTCCCATTATCATATATGAAGTAGATTTTGAACACAGGTTGTTCTGATTCCAAGATCAACAATTCAAATCTACACTACCAGTTCACTACCTTTCTCTCTTAACTTAACTCATGTTAATTAGGGTGCTTTGTCTATATAGCAGGAGTTGAGGCACTCACTGGAAGTATTTATCTCAGGATCTCCAGAGGACCTGGGATCCTCAAGTGAGCCAGCCATTTATAGCTCTTGCCAATCCCCAGCAGCTGGGGAGTCTCTGGATGCATCCCAGTGTTCAGATCAAATTGAAAATGCTCCTGGCTTAAGCTGACAGCTGGGGAAGTTAGGCCCCCATGTGCTACTTAAAGCCCAAACTGGCAAAGAGATGCTAATTCCTGACTTCTTAATACAGCGTTGAATTGGGGGGTGCCTATTTTCTTTCAAGGGAATTCCTTCAGCTACTTCTCTAGGGAATAGGAGGATTAACTGGATGACTTCAGCACTGAACTTGGAATCAGGAAGACGTGGTTTTGAAATTTTCCTCTGACATTTATTAGCTATGGACAAATCATTTGATGTCTCTGGTCTCAGTTTAGGTTGCATTGGATAAGCTCTAAAATGGTTTTCATCTCTGAATTTATGATGCTGTGATTTCTAGAGATCTTTTCCAGAACAATGAGTCTTTGATCACCTAACATAGTTGTCCCAAATCACCATAGATCTAGCATGCTTTGGAGAGTCTGGCTAGTTTATCAGTTTCATAACTTCTTGATTCTTCAATGGGCCTGAGTACCAGACAAAATATTTCTGATACAGCTCCCGCCCACCACTGATTGGTTCCACTTTCAAATAAAACTCATAGGTCAACCCCTGGAGAAAACCTAAGGTTAATAAAAATAAATGACATATAAAACTTGACAGTTTACAAAGCACTTCACATGTATAACCTCATAAAACAAACCTTCAATGATGTAGGTACTCATGATATCATTATCACCATCTTACAGCTAAAATAACTGAGGCTCAGAGAGATTAAATTACATTTCCAAAGTGACAAAGATAGTAGGTATCAGAAGTGGAATTTGAAACCAAATCCTTCTGAATCTATGTCAGCTACTTAAGCCTCTGGGTCTATAGTACAGGTACATCCCTAACCACTTGTTGGATATCTTTTCATTAAGTATATAGTAAGCTGGAAATTAACCCTCTGCTTGGTGTAGAACTCCTATTGGCTACCTGACTTTGCTAATTACTCAGTGTTTTTGTTTGATTTGTTTATTCCTGAAGCTCAAAAGAAGAGGTGTATTTTACTTAATTCTATTACTTAAGGACTAAAAAACCCCAATAAAACAAAACTCAGTAGCCTGATGTTTAAGGTTTTCCCAGTTCCTGTCCCTATCCTTCAAGTTGAATTTAATTTGTTCTTTGTTCTTTTGGTTGTTTTCCATTTGTTTTGGTTTGGGGATTTTTGCTTTGCATTATTTGAATGGATATTGCCTGGTTTCTTTAGAGACCTGATACATATATGTCTTAATAACATTATGTTTGTCTTGATACATTAGTAATGTATCCTATTACATTAGTGTCCCATCACTTATTTAACCATTCCCTTAGTATTGAACATTTAGATTCTTTCTAAGTGTTTTTTTCCAATTACAGAGAGTGCTGTTATGAAAAATCTTTTTACAATTGACTCTTTAAGAAAAAATGATAATGCTTTCAGGATATGTTCCCTTAAATGAAATTACTGGGGCAAAGTTTTTTATTGTTTTTGTACCTTTTACCTTGCAGTCATTTTTTTTTTTTAATTTCTCTCCTTCATCCCCTCCTTATGCTGTCTATTACCAAGTACTGCCAATTCTCTCTTCATCTACATGTTCTCTTGGTTTGAATTTTGCTCTTGTCTCTGCTCTTCCATTGTCATTATCACCAACCATTTGCTTAGTTCAGACTGTGCTGGACTGCTGCAATCCAGCTTTTCCCTACTCAGCTATCCTATACACTTAAATAAAGAGCCAAAATGTTTTTCCCTTGCCACCTGCAGAGCCCAATTTTGCTCTGAAGGAGGCCAAAGTCACTTTCACACAGTGGCATATTGGTAAATGTTTAACAGCTAGCTCTTCGGGGTGGGTAGGAGATGTAATCACAACAGACTCTTATGTTTAATATACATTATTAATGTTTTCTCCATCACTTTTTAACGTACAGTCAACAAAACAATAAATCAAGCTCTGATTTGTAGTGTTTGCTGATTTCCTGGTGTCAATGTTCATATTGAAAATTTAACTATGCAAACAGTGGGAATTACCACCAGCTCCTTCCCTTCCTCCAGGGCTAGGCAGTAAGGACTCTGGAAATGTGGACATGCCCTGCCCTCCCTTTTCTCTAAGGTAAGAAAATGAGAAAAAAGAGCTATTTTCCCTGTAGTCCAGGAAAATGTATCTCTAAGCAGGAGGTGACTTGAAGGGTTTAATTTTAGAAGGAGTATCAAATTCTGCTGCTAAGGATTTGGAGGATTTGGGGCCAGGTCACTTAATCTCCCTCAGTTTCCTACTCTGTAAAGGTGGAAAGTTAGACTAGGTGAGCTTGACGGTCTCTCCCAGTTCTAAACTTCAAGTCCAAGTTCTGACGTTCTGAGCACATCTGCAGAGGGTAGAAGGGAGGGAGAGGCTGGTGTGTGAAAAGTACCCAAGTCAGGTGACTAGAATGATTACATGATATCAGGCAAGTGGTCCTCAGTTACTTCAACTGGAAAATAGGGAGAATGCATAGATGAAAAGGCATTTATTTGTCAAGTTCTTACTCCATAAAGTATATTCTACAGGCAACTGGGTAGTAAAGTGGGTAGAATCCAGGCAGTAGTGTCAGGATAGACCCAAGTTCCACATGTGCCTTCGCTGTGTGAACCTGAGCTAGTTACTTAATCTCACTAAGTTTCAGTTTCCCTAATTAGGAATAACAATGGCACCTAACTCTCAGAGTTACAAAGTTAAAATTAGATATTTATAAAGTACTTTAAGAGCCTTAAAATCTTATATATATGCCAGTTATTAGTATCATTAGAATCAAGGACTTGAGGAGGGGGTAGAGAAGAGATAGAATTTGGATCTCAAAACTTTTTCTTAAAACTCAAATTATTTTAACATGGGGAAATAAAAAAAATATATATATTAAAAAAATAAAGAAAGAATCAAGTCCAATGCTTCCCAGGAAAAGACAAGTAACCTCTCAGTCTCAGTTTCTCCATCTGTAAATGGAGATAATAATAGCATCTTATTCCACAGAGGATCCAGAGAGGATTATGAGGATCAAATAACATGAATGTGCTATATAATTGTAGGCATTATTTGCTAAAAGTGCTGCTATGAAAATCTTTTCGTAATTAGCACTTTTAAAATTTTGATAATGCCTTCGGATTATATTCCCCAAAACAGGAATGTTGATACCAAGGTTCCCCTTGGACCACAAGAAGAAATATGATTTTGCTGTTGGCTGAGTAAATGAAATCTCTTAACCAAGGTGTGAGACAGAAGCTGGAGGAGTTGGAGAGGGAAGGAGCTGCTCCTCCCTGTCATAAGGCCCTTCCCTCCAAGTGGAAAAAGCCAGAGAGAATCCTTAAAACATCAAACCTGAATTGATGCTGAGTGAAATGAGCGGAACCAGGAGATCATTATATACTTTAACAACGATACTGTATGAGGATGTATTCTGATGGAAATGGATTTCTTCAACAAAGAGAATATCTAACTCAGTTCCAATTGATCAATGATGGACAGAAACAGCTACACCCAAAGAAAGAACACTGGGAAATGAGTGTGAACTGTTTGCATTTTTGTTTTCTTCCCAGGTTATTTTTATCTTCTGAATCCAATTCTCTCTGTGCAATAAGAGAATTGTTTGGTTCCACACACATACATTGTATCTAGGATATACTGCAACATAGTTAACATATATAGGACTGCTTGCCATCTTGGGGAGGGGGTAGAGGGAGGGAAGGGAAAAGCCGGAACAGAAGCGAGTGCAAGGGATAATGTTGTAAAAAACTGCCCATACATGGGTTCTGTCAATAAAAAGTTATAATTAAAAAAAAGACAAAATGATTAAAAAAAAAAAAACATATCAAACCCACTCTTCTGATACATCCCCAGTTCTGCCCTACATTCATCACAAGTGATCCAGTAGCTAGAACTCTGGATCCGGGATCAGAAAGTCCTGTGTTCAAATTCAGCTTTGGACACTTACTAAATGCATCACTTAACCTTCATTTTATATTGTATATTCTCCCCAGTTCCAAGTGGCCACAATGCCATGAGGCCAGCAGAGGGTGCTGTGGGCAAAGCCTAGACCGAGCCCTATACTAAATCCTAAGGGGAAACAGCCACAAAGTCCCCAATCACCACGTGCGTCTCGGAGCTTGAGATGTGGGAGTATCTGAAGGGTGCTCCGCTTCCCTCTTGTGGCCCAGGCCCAGCTCAGCCAAGGATTTGAGACCTGGAAGGGAGTGGGGGTCCCTGATCATCAAGACAGGAATGGGTTCCTGCCCAGTGCTGCCCAGCCTGTTGCAGCAATAGGAGGAGGAGGAAAGTTCCCTTTGTATTTGCTGTGCTTGGGGGTGGGCAGGTGGGAGTGAGGATTGGGAAACTGAGATTGTGAAGCTGGGAGTAGGAAGGGACATTCAAGACCATCAGGCCAGCCCAGTCTTGCCAGAACAGGAATCATCCTTTCAATCGTGCCCAACTAGTGGGAAACTGCGGGTGGTAGTTTGGAGAAAAAAGATTGCCAAGCTGAATGCCTTCTCACCCCCGCACCCTCCTTCCCCTTCCCCCCCCCCCCCCATCTCTCCAGCCCCTGACCCAGCCTTTGTCCAGTCTGTCCAGCCTCTCCACCACTGCCGGCCCCTGCTGTCTGATGAAGTCTAATGCATGCTGTGTTCTTTGCCTAGGGCAAAGTCCTCCTGGCAGGATCCGGGCTTGGCCTGAATTGCCCCCCCCCCACTCCCCCTCCCACCGACTCTCTCCAACCTCTCAAGTCCCAGAATGAAAGAGTGGTAATCCCCACCTCCCCCCACCCACCCCCACTCCCTATCTCACCCTCCCCACACTGAGCCAGGTCCCCTTGCCAGCAGAGACACTTGAGCCGGGAGATTACCCAGGCTCACTCAATTACCAGCAGCAGCTCATGTGATTGGCATTTGTCCAGGGAGACATATGCGGTCCAGGCCTTTAAGCTGGGCACACAAGACTATTTAGTTCCTGTTAGGGCCAATGCTGGAGAGAGTTTTCCTATTGTGTGCAAGACCTGTCTGGTGCCTGACCTAGTCCCTTCCCCCCAGCCTAAGCAGGTAAAAAAAAAAAAAAATCCCACTCAGCTCTTTTTAAGGGAGAGAAAGAAGGGAGCAGGGAAATAAAAGTATAAAAAATGTCACGGCATTCTGATTTCCTCTATTTCATTAAGGCAATATTTGCTGAAAGGGAAAAATTAGAATACCTGGATATAAATATTAGCCCCGTTATTAATATTGTATTGTGGAACAGGGCAAATATCTTGCTTTGGAAGGGCCTCAGTTTCCCATTTTATCACTTGGGTCTAGGAATGGACACAAGAAGCTAGTGAAGGGGAAGCTGGGGCATTGCAAATAAAGTTGTGAACAAGCAGCACTTGTGTTTGAGGGAAAGGGAGAACAGGGTAGTATAATGAATAGAATGGTGGACTTGGATTCAGAAAGTCTGGCCATTTACCAGCGCAGTGACCATAAGCAAGACTCTATGCCTCAGCTTCCTCATCTGTAAAATGGGAGTACCTACCTCACTGGGTTGTTATGAAGCCTGAATGAAATGTATATATAAAGTAAGCTTCATAAATTGCTATGTTAGTATGAATTGCTGTTATCTGTAAAATGGAGCTATCACATAGAGTATCTACTTCACAAGGTTGTTGATGCTTTGCAAATATTAAAATGATATAAGAATGTCAGCTTTAATTATTCAAGGAGTCATCCTTGAGGAGGTGACTTAGACTATTTACAACCATACAGTAAGAAACACAGAATATATGCTATAAAACGAAGGTGAAGTGACTCAGCTAGTAAGTGTCCCAAGCTGAATTTGAACACAGGACTTTCTGACTCCAGATCCAGAGTTCTATGTACTGTATCACTTGTGATGACTGTAGAGCAGAACTGGGGATGTAGTAGAAGAGTGGTTTTGGTATGGTCTAAGGATTCTCTCTGGATCTTACCATTGGAAAAGCCTGAGCCCTCCCAGAAAGGCCTAAAATACCCCTGGATAGGATGGCTCTTATGTTTCCAATTTTACAGTTCTGTGATGTGGGGAAACCTTAGACCTCCTCCTCTGCACTGTAGCTATTTCCCACCGTTTTTCTAGGCTCAAACTGGAAACCCTTTTGGAATACTCTTAAGAGGGAGATCTAGTAGGTATCCAAAGCTGAATTTGAGCACAGGATTTTCTGTCTCCTGATCCAGAGTTCTATCTTTTGCATCACTTGTGGTGAACGTAGAGTAGAACTGGTATGTATTAGAAGAATGGGTTTGGTATCCTCCAAGGACTCTCTCTGGGTCTTACCACTGGAAAAGCCTGAGCCTTCCCAGAAGGGCCTAAAATATCCCTAGTATGATGTCTCTTATGTTTCTAATTTTACAATTCTGTGATGTGGGGAAACCTTACACCTCCTTCTTTGCATTGTGGCTATTTCTCATCATTTTTCCAGACTCAAACTGGAAACCCTTTTGAAATACAGTTGACTCTTAAGAGGGAGAGGGGAAAGAATAAGGAGTGAAGGAAAAAAAGGGGGAGGGATTTGGCAGCTGCTGCCCAGTAACTATTTCAGGAAGCCTTGTGGAACAGAAGTATGGAAGGCATAGCTACTAAGCCCAGACCCTCCACTGATGCTCTAGATCTATTTCACTGGAAACAGGAAGAGTTTGTAGCTAGTTGCTGGCCTCTCAATTCTCAGAGAGTTCTAAAGTTCCTTCCATATGCTCTGGAATCCAGTCCTTCCTGTGAGCACCTCCCCAACATTATTTAGCATGTGGTCCCTTAGAGAAGAGAAAGGGGTCTTGAGGATTGAACAGAGACAGGGGCCCCGAGTTAGACATTGGGAGCAGCTGCTTCAATCAATCGAAAAGGCACCCTGCAGCTAAGGTTAACTAGCCCATTCCACATACTCACCTCTGTTCCCCCGGACTCTTTTTTGGTATGTTGGTGGGACAGAAATAAAACATGTTGATTTAGCAACCGGGCAAAACAGTAACCAGAGCTTGCCAATTGTTGGGGGAAGCAGAAGAGAGAAAGGGAAGAAAAATTATGAGGGCAGCTAGTTCCTCATCTAGTCTTCTCCACCTGTTAGAATTGTTTGGGATACACATTTAGGGTAGGATTTGGGGATGGAAGTGGGGGGGTGGAAAGAATCTAGCTCCATCTTTATGGTGAAGAAATCCCAAGGGTGACAATTGTGTCATTCATTCTCTGATCCCATGGCCCAACTGGGCAAAGGAAGATGTGACCTTCTCATTCTTTTCACCTTTGTTTAATCCTTTATTCCTTTTTTTGTTTTTCTAAATACAGGCTACAAGTGATTTTCCAGTGAACACACCCTCTAACTTCCCCCAAGATACATCCACTTCTGCAAGAATTCAGAAAAGTACAGCTAAATTTTTTTCTGAACTATTGTTTACCTTCTGTTAGATCTGGCTCTGAGCACATGAAATTTGTGGGTTATTGTTTTACACCTAAATAAAAATACTCTTTTAAATATAACTCCTTATCTCTCACAAGATGACAATTATCAGTTATTATATTCTTTTCTGTGCCTACCATGATGCTTTCACATAGTGGAGACTCAATATTTTTTTAGCAAATAGCCTATATAACCTTAGTCACTTCAAATCAGTTGAGAAAGAATTAAATTTCAGAGTCCTTTAGTGACTTGCCCAGGATCACACTAATCTCATTAGGGACAGACATGGTTCTAATACTAGCCCCAGCAACAATTGTAGAGATGATGAGAACCTGATGCAAAATGTTTGTTCTTGATCTTTTCCTTCATCAAAGAGCTCTTCAGCAGACAGGGAATAGGGCCAAAAGCAGAACTGGGCAGAGCTCAGAGAATAGATGGATTGGATTTCCACTAGGCTTCATCCCTGATTTTGACCCCTTTGGTTCCTGATGCTTTCTCCCCACTGAACAAGATCAGAAAAGGCAGGTTCCAACATAGAGAATTTCCCAGAGTTATCCCAGTCTAGTTCCCCTGCTTGTCTGTCTGCCTGGCATATATTTTCCCATGCATCCAGAAAGTAGCTGCTTTCCATTCCCTTCTCCCTCCCTCTTCCTCCTCCTTCTTCTTCCTGTCTCTCTGTGTGTTTCTCTCTCTCCCTCCCTCTCCTCCTCCCTTTCTCCTGCCACTGGTAATCATGTTCCTTAAATGGAAGAAAAAACTGTGGGAGCCCATAGAAGTATGCTAATTCCTCCAGGAAGACTGAATTGAACAGCTGAATATTCTTTTAATTGCCACCTGCAAAGCAGTACATCCAGCAACCCATACGCTTTATGCTTAGGCATTCACAAATTCAAGAGATCGGTGGCATTTTGAAAAAGTGCAATTCAGACTCTCAGAGGATTCTTCGGGAGGTAAATGTAACTCCACATACAATGGAAAAGTCTGTATGTTCCTCAGTTAGCAAGTCTAAAAAAAGGGAAATGTCAGTTCAACCTCAAATCAGCCTTAGTTGTTAGAGCAAAAAAAAAAAAAAAAAATACTTAGGATCCATCTAGAAGAAACCCAGAGGAAAGGCTGTAGCCTATGTTCTTTCTCTTTCTTTTCCTTGCTCTCCCTTTAAATTTCTTCAGCTGTTAAAGGGACTGTTAACAAGGGCTGAGAAAAGCATTTAACTGCTCCAACCTAATCTTCAAAGTCAAGCTGAGGCCTGGGAAGGCCATGTGCCAGCCCCAAACTGGAAGGCTGATAGCCAGAGTCCCAGTTGGATGACACAGCCCCAGCAACATGCAAAATATTTATGATTTCTTTCTACCATAACACTTATGGCTATCTGACCAAGTCACGAACAGCTTTGTTGCAGAGGTTTGGGATAAATCTGTAGTGGTGGTGTTCCTCATCCCAAAACTTCCCCTTTATCCCTTTTTCTGCGTATCTAACACAGTAGCCACAGTACCCAACTGGAAACTTCAGGTTGGAGAGCAAGGTATGTAGAAACAATAATTCACAAATTCCCAATGGAATTCAAATCATGATATCTGCTAAAAAGCATATTTAATACAGTCTGCTCTCTAAAACTCATTTCTCCTGAACTTAGCAGCGGCCCAGGGTGCTACAAAAATCTCAAGACTATTAATTTCAAATCACCTAAAATTTTTTTAAATAGAAAAATTGTTGCCAAAAGCATTCTCATTATAAAAGAATCCAACAACTCCAAAACAATTAAGAGTTGAGGCTGACATCTGAATCTCAAGAAACTATCAACATAAAACTATTCCTTGACCAGATTTTGAAGTTTGAGTTTTTCCTTTTCCCTCACCCAATTCAAATCTTTGGGGGCATGACAAGAAAAAGAACAGTACAGTAAAGGAGAAATAAAATTTCTCATTCACTATAATCAAAGTAAATTTCCTAGAAGAGGTGGCCATAGTGAAAAAATCTGAGAAATTGCAAAAGCTACACTTACTTTATCCACAGGATCATAAGTCCATAGCTAGAAAAGACCTGAAAGGCCATTGAATCCAAACCTTTCTTTTGACAAATAAAGAAACCAAGGCATTGAGGGTGACTTGCCCAGGGACATACAACTAGAAAGTAGACAAGATTTGTCTGAATATAAAATCTGATGACTTCATGTCCAGCTGTGTCCTGTGCAAGCATGTTTCTCTCCCATGTCTCAAGCTATGTTGAATCCAATCCCACCCTTCTGGGAGTCTAGACAATGTATTTGTGGCTCTGCGTTATCTTGGTGACTCTGCCTTGGCAGGTCAGAACTGTATTCGTTCCTTAAATGGATATACCAAGTGTGGACTCTGAAATTAGCAAGATTAATTTTAACACACAATTGGAAAGACCTATTATCCCCAAGTGCACTGTAGCTAGAGGCTGAACCTGTAAATCAGTTCATTCAAATCCTCAGGATTGCAGCTGTGTTGGGGTCAACATAGGGCAGGGGAGGGAAGATGTTTTTTAAAGGACTATAAAAGTGCAGCCGATCCATTCTCTGTAGCTTGGTGCTGGCAGAGGACAACTCTTAATTTTCCAGTCCTGTCCCACTCCTTATTTGTTCAGACTCCAGATTACTCTTTCATTGATGTCTGTCCTGGCTGTGACTATGTATAGCAAGTTATAGTGTTTTAGTGATCTGTAATCTCTGGCTAGACATCGAAGAGACACTGATGAGATGCTGGAAAAATGCGGCTGTTGTTTACATGTCAAATGCACCTGATACAAAAGAATGTTATTTGTGCTACTCTTAGAGTACTCTGCAAAGGAGGAAGAGTATCCAAGAGCATTCTGGTACTGATCTTTTTTCCAGCTCTTGGGTTGTTAGAACTGAACAACAGATGCAACAGGGGGAAAAAAACCAGTGTGCAAAAGGAAAACTTTCTGATTCACCCAAGTGGTAGGAGTATTATTCTGTTAGTAAGTGAAGTTTAGAGTGGCTCATCAGCAGCCACCCAAAATTTAATGTTAATTATACCTAGTTAAGAATTAGGCAGAATAGAAAAGTTTTTTTTTTTTTTTTTCTCACAGCTACCCAATGACAGTTTTTATTTGTTTATCGTTGTTCAGTTCATGCAAAAAACAACTCATTAAATGTCCCAGAAATAAAAAAAAAAAACTTAGTAAGATTGACTAGCTGATTTTACTGTTACCAAACTCCTAATTTTTAGGAAAACAGATGCATCCCTGCCAAAGGAAGTTTGTTCACCCAGGTGGGTGAACACTAAAGAGGTGATCTTGATTTATTTCTGTTGCCATTCTGTGGGAAACCAGAGCTTATATAGCATAGGTTGTTTTTTTTTTTTGTTTTTTTGTTTTTTTTCAGTAACCAGATTAAATACATCTAAAGAGGTGGAGAGGCAGTGATCCCACTCTCAAAAAAAAATTAGGGCATTCTTTGGATCATTATGACAGAGGATAGTGTAATTTATAGTTTATATAGACACCAAAACCTTCTTTTGCACACATGAACTTCCTATTGGTGAAGCTTGAGCACCCATAGTGAGCTGGGCACTGTACTAAGTATACTGAGAACATGAATTCACCCATGAAGAGTGAATATTCTAATGTATGTGGTAGGATTTAATAAATCTGATGGTAGGAGTAACAGGATTAACCAATCTCATTTGGTTGGAAATCTTAGGAGTTGGCAAAGCTCCTAAAAACTGTGTATTTCTTAATAGCTTGTAAGATGACAAATAATGTGCTGGAAGGGACCTTGTGGCACACAAGGATAAATGTAGGAACAAATTTTATAATAATCTCCACCTGATTCATTAGTTAGAAAGCCATTGTTGCAATACCAAGAAACCCATTGACTTGTTCAACGTAAGCAATCTTTGTTGCAGTCACTTCTTCCCTAAGAAAGAGCTGAACATATCCAGGCTTTCTCAGTCCATGTGATTCCATGCATTTCTGTATATGAAGCTCTACCAAATGTGCTATGGGCTTTCCTCTGGTTCTATTAATAATTTTGTGGATAATATAACACTTGTTATTGCTTACTATTCGGTGTAAAGTGGGAATCCATCAAATAGGTTGTTTAATTTAATTGACCAATAGTTTGACTTGAGAGTACTATTGCTATCACCTAAATAAACTGTAGAGCTTGGTGGGTAATAAAATGTTCTAATAGCTAGAAAGGGATCCATGAGGGCAGAGACCATATTTTTGCCTTTTTTTGAAATATCCCCATCACTAAGCAGCTCCTGGAACATAATAAATGCTTAACAAAGGCATATTGTTGATGATAATGATGATCAAAGCAGATATTCAAAACCTACCACGCAGAATAGTTAGAAACTTCTCTCTCCCCATCACCATCCAAAAACCTCCTCAAAGCCATCTGTACAATAATCAGCATGCTATAAAACTGCCCACTCTCTTGCAATTTTTCAAATGCAATCAGCTCTTGAAAGGCAAAAAGGCCAAATCAAAATGATTCTACTCTGCATCATTGTCTGGATTGCAAAATTTGAACAAAAAGACCTAGCACTTCACCTTTCCAGAGCCTTGCATTTGTCTTCCTAATTTTGTCAGCTTTTTCCTACTAGCTTTTTTTCCCCACTCAGCTGAGTTTCAGTAATTCTAAAGGGCAAGTCAAAATACTGTGACACAGAAATCTCTCAAGGAGAAGGACCCAATCTAGGCCCAGCAACTGAAGAAATTGCCAGGTAAACTAAAGTAAGTCTCTTAAATTAAAGCACAACATTTCCACAAGCTATGGCTTTTTTTTTTCTCCTAAAAAAGATGTCAACAGTCTTTAAGAGCTTGCTTAGTGTGCCTTCATACTGATAACAGTTAACAGGGTGCCCTCAACTTATGCTATGTCTAGATAGCAAGAAGCTTCCCAAATAACCGACTCAAAAAGCCAGAGAACTCAGTAGGAGGTACAATGATTTGCAAGAGTTGTATGAGAAGTCTTCCTTCTGCAAACCAGTACTGGAGATAAAGTGTTTTCAATGGTGCTTGTGGTTTGCTTTTTAAAGGACTTTCTCGGCCATGCTGTTTAGCTACAAAACTCTCCTCAGTCACCAAAAAAAGAACTGGATATTCATAAAAAGGTACTAGCCTTATTTGTACCATCTCTATTTTTCCAAATAGCCATTTTGCTTTGGACACTGAGACCATGATGAAATCTACTTAAGTTTAGAAAACTACCAGTAAAGTAGTGACTCATACAGGCACTTTATATATGTTTGTTAATTGATTTCCTGAAGTCTCCCAAGGAAATCATGAAGGTTTTCAGACCTGGATAGTGTATTATGAATTATACATATGACATTTTTCTTCTTTTGATCTATCAAAAACCCAGTTTTATATGATCAATGGCTAGAAGAGAATTTCAAAACCCATTCCAGGGTTTCCCCACATTGAATAAGGGAAAGGAATTCCCTTCCAGATAATTTACAGTTACAATTCTTCATAGAATATAGTGAAAAGATAGAAATGGATTATTCTGAGAATTGACCTCAAAGAATCCAGCAAATCACTGAATATTTATTCTAGGAATGGGTGTTAGTAGGGCCAGAGACAAGAGAAAAGAAAGCAACAGAAATCAGTGGATTATTTGAAAAATGTCCCTGCTTTTCTTTCAGGTTGGCTATTTGGCTAACAATAATTGTTATTTGCTACTGTTTACATTTTCAATTGCATCTAATAAAGGAAGGAAATAGTTTGGAGTTACTTATACAAATAGTAATAGTTTTTGGATATTTTAATCGACTCTTATACAAATAAAAGATCTGTGCTTCTCAGAAAAATCTTCTCTGAATCAAAGATGACACTTAAGGCAGGGATGGAGAGAAGAGACAGATGGAAAAGAGTGGGTGGTGAAGGGCAAAGAATAATGGCAAAGCATTTACTATGCATTTTTGGTACTCCTGACACCAGTTTTCTATTATTGGTATTGTTGGTATATGTATGATTTGGGATTGGGAGGAGGAATGTTGAGGGTTGGGGTGGAGAATAGAAATCTAAGAGTCAACTTAGTGTACTCAGAAGCAGATGAACAAACCTGAGTTTTAGTGTTAATTCTGCCTCTAACATTGTGGGTGACTGAGGAATAATTGAGATGTCTTGGGCCTGGGCTTCAGTTCTCAAATGAACATTCAGGTTACCTCAAATGAAGGTGAAGAGCAATGGCTATTATTCCCTTCAAGTTTCTTGCAAATAAGTCAGAAGCACAAGAAAAGAGTAAAAAAATCTTAAGTAATGGGAGAAAAGAGTAAGACCCACAAGCCCTCTCTATATTTTCCCCATCATTCCTACTTAGAATATAGCTTCTTGTGGCAAGAGATTTTTGGTTCTACATATCATCCAATTGCCAATACTTCCTAAAGTTATCTCCATTTCCATTTTTACTCTACAACATCAATTCAAAAGGCAAAGAAATATAATTCTGGAAAGTGCAGTTTTCTAGCATGGGAATAATATTCACACTTCCTGTTTTATCTTTTTTCTTAAGATATTCCAAAATTTTGATTTCTTCACCAATGGAAAGCGATGCTAGGAAAAAATGAAGATCATAGCCAGGACACATTTTTCTATATGCTTCATCTCAGAGAAGGGGGTTTAACCCAATAAAACACACTAAACTTAATGATAAAGAAAGTACACTGACCTATAAAAAGTAATTTAATAGCTGAAACAAGGTGATTAGATAATTAGCCCTTGAAAAGTTCATTTTCATACATATAAAAAAGTTTCTGCTTTTAAAAAAGTCTTAGTTGTCAAAAACAGGGGTTCTGAGGATGTCATATTTTCCATTTTGCAGGTTTTCAGGATGATGCAAAATATCATTTATGCATATTTCCACACAGATCACTCTTTACTAGCTGATGAGTTTTGGCAGGACACTGCACAAAGGTATACTGCCATTAGTTTCTGACATTAAATTAGCTTTAAGCTTGTTGGCTATTCCAGTAACTGGAGGCAACTTGGAACCCAATCCCTGCAAAGCATTCACAGGATTTACTATCCGTTTCCCTGACATTTTATCTGTAGTGAGAGGTCTGGGTATGGGTTTACTAATCCAAGGATGTCTTAAAGCCTGAGCTGGGGTCAAGCGAGCAGAAGGATCCCAGTGAAGACATCTTTTCAAGAACTCTATAAACAAGTAGTCATCGCACCCTTTTAGTGCTGTTACCCAGTCTTTACTCCCTGGGGGACCTCGCTTCTTACCCCGGCGTGAACGCCCCCCAACAAGGACAGCTCTGCCATCTGGCTGAGTAGTCACAGAACAATACCGAGGCAGACCCTTGGAGTTGATAAAGTACTTGGCACGCTTAGCTTGCTCGAGAAGTTTTGGAGGGGGCATCCCTAGAAGCTCCATTATGCAAGCTAACTGGTCCCCCTCATCCTCTCCAGGGAAGAGAGGCTGTCCAGTCAAGAGTTCTGCAAGAATACAGCCAAAGCTCCAGACATCAATAGGCGTGCTATATCGACTTCCCAAGATGATCTCTGGTGCTCTGTAAAAGCGAGACTGGATATACGTGTACAGTTTCTGGTACTCAAAACAGCTGGAGCCAAAGTCAATTACCTTGGTCGCACTGCGGCCATGTTGTTTTAGAAGAATGTTTTCTGGTTTCAGGTCACAGTGAATGATCTTGTTTCTGTGAAGAGCATCCAAAGACTGCAAAATAGACTGAGCAAATTTGCGCACCAGCTGGATGCTGAATCCCTGAAATTTGTTCTTTTTGATCAGCTCATAGAGGTCCATGCTTAGCAATTCAAAAGCCATACAGACATGATTCCGGAATGTAAAGCTTTCTAGCATGTGAATAACATTCATGCTGCCTGTTTTATCCTGTTTCTTAAGATGCTCTAAAATCTTGATTTCTTCAGCAGCTTGTCGATGAAAGCGCTTTTCATTGCGGACCATCTTCAGGGCAACGTACTGGTGAAGTTTGTGGTCATATACTCGAGCTACTTGCCCAAAGCTGCCTTTGCCAATGATTTTCAGCACCTCATACCTATAAGCTAAGTGGTCTCGAGGTACATGAATGTAGCCTCCCTCAGCATCATCATATCCCCCATTATTGGGGCCTCCCATGACGCCATGTCTTTTCTTAGCATTTGGACCCACAAAATAAACTTCAGGATAATTGATGATTTCTAGCTTCTCATAAGGAGTCAGATGATGCTTATACTGCTTTAGTGCCTGTTCAGGAGTCAGAGGTACCACTTTTAGAGCTTTGGATGAACTACCAGATTTGACAGTGTTCAAACTGTCTGAACTTTTACCCTGAGAAATTGTGGAAGGATACTTTTCAGAGGTATTGGTTCCTACGGATTGAAAAGCATTGGTTCTTCTGTTGCCAAATTCCTGAAACAGTTGTTCCACCTTAATGTCACCTCCATTTGAGATTGGTTGAGTGTGGTTTGTTGTTAGCTTTTCAGTAGTAATCTAAAAGGAAGAAGATATATAACATTTAAAAGGCAGCAGAAAATAAAATGTGAAACTATTCAGAAAGAAAATGAACCATAAAAACTCCATAAACTCTTAAATTCAGTAATGCCCTTTATTAAAGTTAAAATGATCCAAAGGGAAGAAAGAAAAATCAATTAGAGATTTCTGGACTGGGCCTCAAGAAGTCAGTATTATTGGTGCTGATTTGGCCAATCACTTGTTATTAGACCCTAGGCTACTTAATATTTTAGTGTCTCACAATTTATATAAAAAGAGATGGTGCATCTCTTTTTAGTTCTTAAGACCTTCCATATTCTGTCTTCCCCTTGTCTATCCAAGATTATATCCTTCTAATCTCCAACATAAAACTTTTGTTCCATCATATCAGTTTTCTGTTGCTCATTCTGGCAATATTCTCTCCTCACCCCATCGAAATCTCACTGACTTTCAGAGGCTGGCTCAAATCTCACGTCCTCCACTGGACAACCTAAGACTCTCCCAAGCTCAGAATGCTCTCGTCTTTCTTTGATCTATAGAACCTACAATATTTACTTCAAAATTTAATACTAAGTGTTTTCTGCTAACCATGTTTGCATCTATGTGCATATATCATGTAATTTTTGCCTGAAAATATATAGTATATGATAATCAACTTTCTGGAAATAATCCTCTGCATTAACCAGGCTGCTTCTTGGAATACAAATAGCAGAGTATAGCTGAAAATAAAATGAACATCTTTTGCCATGGATAACGTATACAATGGATTAGTAAGAAGATATCTGGAGTCTTGGAAATCTAATCAAAAGAACTTTAAACTAAAAAGAAAGAGAAAGAATTTGCCCATGAAAAAAGATAGAATATAGGAAGGAAAATACAAAATGTAACACTCAGAGAGGTGGTCAAAGCCAAGATGCAGTGAAACTCATGTCCTCAGATATCTCCAGACAAATACAGAAAAGATGAGTAATAAGGAAGATGCACTGGCGAGTCATCCAAATGAATTCAGGCAAATATGACCTCAAAAGTCTCACACTTAATGGAGTGAGAGATCCATGATTGAAAAATGGCCTGGGAGGACATACTTTATTCAGGAAGAACAGCACAGGTTTGGAGGTTGGAAGCTCTGTGTGAACGTGTATATGTGTGTATGTGTATTTTACACACACACATACACACACACACACACACCCCTCAAGAGGGAAAGGAAAGGAAGCACAGCACAGAAAATTTGGAGGAAGATCACATAAATAGAAAAAAAAAATTGTCATTGAAGTTTACTACTGAAAACCTGGCCAGAAAGAAGAGATGAAGAGTCTGAGGAAAAGATCACAATCTTAGTATGGAAGCATCATCATAGTTGTGATGGGGGACTTTGGTTATCTTAATGTCTTCTTGTGCTTTCTTTCTCTGCCCAAACCAGAAAAGTTGATATGCTTTAAGAATAACTCAATTCTTCACAAGGTAGAGGAATTGAATACTGGACCAGAAATGATGAGAATCTTGTGGGGAAATGACCATTTTGCCTTGAAATTAGTGACAAAGAAGATAAAAGCTAGATGTTATCTGATGTGCACTATAGGTATTATAAAAGCAGACTTCAAAGAGTTAGAGAAAAATAGATTGGATTACATAAGGTTAAATTCACTAAGACAGCTAGACTTCAAAATAAAAATTAGAAGATACACAGAGAAATACTACTGAAAAGAAAAAGCAGAATTGTCTAAAGAGGAGATTTATTAACTAACCCGAGTTTTTAAAGGTTATATACAGAAACCTGAGGCAAAGACTAATAAATTAAGGATATTTTTTTTTGACCCAAACTTGAAATTTCATCAGTTTAGAGAATTTCTCATGTGTGAATTCCCTCCACATAGATGTATAGATTACTCTAATTTAGAGCCTAGAAAACTGCCCAGAGTACAGAGGAATTAAGGAATTTGTCTCGACAAACACATGGCACATTCTTTTAGAAATGTTGTTACATATGCTAAAGCTTGGAACAAACTGAGCCTGGGCAGGAAAGCTAAGATTAACAACAAAGGGTAGAAGATTAAAAAAAAAAATTACTACATATTAAGGAAAAGAGGATCAAAGAAGGGAAAAATTGCTCCTAAAATTGAAAAGTGTAATGATAACAGATTAAAGAAAAGGTAGAGTTGTTCAATCCTTTTTTTTTTTTTTTTGCAGTATAATCTGCTAAAAAGAAGCACCTTTAGAGTGGAAAGAATAGAACAAAAGTGGATCACACGTGGCACAAAATATAGAATGCCAGGACTGGAGTCAGGAAGACTCATTTTAATTAATTCAAATCCAGCATCAGACTAGCTGTGTGATCCTACGTATGTCACTTGCTCTGTTTGCCTCAGTTTTCTCATCTGTTAAATGAGTTGGAGAAAGAAATGGCAAACCACTCTAGTATCATTATCAAGAAAACCCTAAGTGGGGTCACAAAGAGTCAGACACAAATAAAATAACTCAACAAAAAAAACTATCGTAAGAAATAGAAAGAAACTACCTAGCTGCTTTTGAGGCAACTAAATGATGCAGTACATAAGCGTCCTGATCTTGGATTCAAAAAGACTCGAGCTCCAATACTGCCTCAGATACCTACTAGCTGTGTGATCCTTGCACAGAGAATCACACAACTCTCTCATCCTCAGTTTCATCATCTGTAAATGGGGATAGTTGCTTCTTAGGGTTCCTGTGAGAAGCAAGACACAGCAAATACTTAAAAGGTGCTTAACAAACTTTACTGCATTGCATATTGTATAATTGCTAGTTCTAATTATCATTATTATCAATACTCAAGAGTTCAAGTCACCAATGAACTGTACTTGGGAGCTGTGTTAGCTAAGTGACCATTAGAAGATCCTAGAAAATAGGAGAGGTCCCCCTAGATTGGAGAAAGGCAAAGGTTACCCCAATTTTCAATAGAAGAGAGAGAAAGGAGTCTATAAATTGTAGAACAGTGAATCTGACTTTAATTCGTAGCAAAATTATAGAACTTCTTATTAAAGAACCAGTAAGGGGAGATCTAGCCTTGGAAGCAAAAATCATAGCTATTTATGGTTTTATGAAGAATAGGCCATATTTGACTAACTTAACTTCCTCTTTCGACAGTATCTTAAAATCAAGAAATCAGGAAAATGCTGATATATTTTACTGAGAATAAATAAAGTTTGTGTCAGAATGTCTATGCTATTCTTGTGGAATAGGTAGAGAGATGTGGAGCAGATAACAATATACTTTAACAGTTCTGGAATTCATAGAATAGCCTGCTCCAAAGCACAATCATTAATCATTTAATGTCACAATGGAAGTGGTCTCTAGTGCAGTGCCCTTGAAATTTGTGTTCTACCCTGTGCTATATAAGATCATTTAATCAGGAATTTGGATAAAGCCTTTATATATGGCTTTAAAAGCTATGAAAATATAGCTACCTATAATTTTCAAGTGCATAGGTAATACAAAGATGAAAGATAGCAAATATTCTGGATGACAGAATCCAAAAATAAAATATCTCAACGATCTAGTAGATAGAACTGTATGTATGAAATGAAATTTAATATAGACAATACAAATTACCTTTGGATTCAAAAGAATAAACTACACAATTACAAGATGGAGAAATGTGTGGCTACATAGCAGTTTATGTGAAAGACCTAGACTTTTGGAGGTCTATTTGTCAAAAGCACACTTGGAGTAGTGGCAAAAGCACTGGATTTAGAGTTGGAGCCAGGATTCCCAGCTCTGCTACTTGAAATCTTGAGCAAGTTACTCAACTCCTCAAGTCCTCAATATCCTCAGTCTGTCAGTTTGCCAGGAATTATGTTAAGCAGTGGCAATGCAAAGAAAGACCAAAAAAAAAAAAAAAAAAAAAAAGCAAAACAAAACAAAAAATGAAATGGTTGGGCTTGAACTTAAGGTTCCTTCCAGTTTTAAATTTGTGATCCTATTAACAACATAGATGGCAACTACAAAAGCTCATTCAATTTTGGGTTGCACTGAGAGACTCAATAAATAGAACCACAGAGATGTATAAATTACCATATTGAGTTCTAGGAACCTCACTTTTAGCAAGGATATTAGTGAGCTAAAGAATATTCAGAGGACCACAACTGAAATGTTGAAGAAACTTCAGATGATGCAATATGATGTTTCCCCACAGAGAAAAGAAGATTTAAGGAGGAGATGATCACTGTCTTCAAGTATGCAAGGGGTCATCATGTCAGAAGACTCGGAAGTCTTGGTTCTCAAAGGCAGAACTGGGAGCAATAAGTACAGGTTATAAAAGCTCTATATAAGAATAGAAATACCCCAACAAGCCATTCCAGAGTGCATCAAGCTGTTTGAGAAATCAAAAGCTCCCATCAATACCAATCTTCCATGTCCTGACCCAGTTTCCCTAATTGTCCTATTCAGTTACTCTGCCTCAGGTTATAACCTTTCCCTCTTATTGTTTGATAGAATAAAGGTCTTATATCTTAGACCTTAGGTCATACTCATTCCCTCTTAATGTTTGATGGGATGAAGGTCTTTATCCATTTTAGACATCATTAGAATATCAGGAGCCTCTCTGGTACCTTCCTCCATTATGTCATCTTAGGTGCCTACCTCCATTATGTCATCCTCATCCTAGGTTCCTCCCCCCATTAGGTCAGCCCCATCCAGGTACCTCCCCCATTATGTCATTGTTCTTGTTACTCTATAAAAGAATCTTATATCTGACATTCAGGGCTGGATTCTTTGAGACGACAGTTTCATTCAGCCCTGGGACCAAACATGGATCCATTTGGTCCCGGTAAATCTCTCCATTTAATAAACTATTATATTATTCTTTCTAAAAACAAACAAACAAAAAAAAAAAAAAAAAAAAAAAAACAGTCTTCCAGAAGAGGCTAGAGAACTAAGCATTATGTAAGCTATAGAGGGGATTCTTGTTCAGGCAAGGGGGGATTCAGGAGATGCTGAGGACCCTTCCAGATGAGAGATTCTATCATTTTCTCTATTGTCTGTCTCACACTCATCCATGTCTGCTGGAACCAGCTCCCACCTGGACACAGCATCAGAATCCAGATTCCCCTCCAACACCTCCAACAACTTTGTAGGGGCACCTACAAAGGGCTCCTCTATAAGCAAAATTTAGAGAGCAAGAGAAACATAAGCAGCATATCCTCTAGTTTCTCACTCCACATCAGCCCTATAACTATCTATGGAACCTGGTGCAGTTACTTCCCCCTCATGGGATTATTCTTCTCATCTGTAACATGGAGATTATAGGATCTGAACTATATGACATCTGAGGTGCTGTTAAGTTTGAAATCTATGATCTTATAACACATCATGAGTGCTACATTGGTACCCATGAGATGGTAAAAGAATGAAAGGAAAGCACCCAAGTTAGCTGGATGGATCTTCCACAAAAGATGTGTTAAAAAACACAGGAAAGAATTGCATAGAATAAGATGTAGAAGAGCTATAATCCATGTTAATGGAGTCAATATTCACACAAATTAAAACACAAATTGATAAAAATAGCAAACTAAAGTAAATATATATTTTTTTCCTCTGTAATATATTGTAAGTTCCTGGAAGGTAAGGATGATGTCTAAACTTCTGATTCCTTTACAGCATCCAGCAAATTGCTAGCCACAAAGTAATTGCTCAATAAATATTTGGTGACTGAATATTTGGTGCCCACAAATTACAGATGATTCCAATTATTTATTGCTATTTCTAAGCAATTCAATAATAAGTTTCTGATAGAAAAGGTGGGGTTTCTTAGATTTGGTTTTGTTTTTACAAAAACTCTCTATGAGGGGGCAGCTAGGTGATACAGCGGATAGAGCATCAGCCCTGAAATCAGAGAAGACCTGAGTTCAAATCTGGTCTCAGACACTTAACACATCCTAGACAGGTGACCCTGGGCAAGTCACTTAACCCCAACTGCCTTAGTAAAAACAAACACACACATTAAAAACAAAAAAAACTCTCTGTGAGACATAAAAACTCAAAACAGATCACTAAAATAGACCTTTTTTCCTCTAAAAATCCCAACATTATCTAGCCTTCATTGGATCATATTTTATTTATTTATTTGGTGATAAGCAGTAATTCTTCTGGGAAAAGTGCCTCTGATTTTTTCATAGGTGAAAAGACTACTCAAATGAAATGTTAAAGTTATAGGTTGAAAAAGGGAAATTAAAAGCAACAATCAAGAACCATTTGTGTAAATGATGGAAAAGGTTAAGAACAGAAAAAGGAAAGCAAGAGATTGAAAATCCTGGGATATCTCAAAAGAATTATTCTTAGTATATTTTAAGGAAATAAAGCCATAATAATAATATGATTAATTTTATGCCTTTTAGAATAAGAAGTAGATTATATTTTACTTATTTGCTGATTTGGTAGATCACTGTAGACCAGGGGTTTTTATTCTAGAGTTCACCAACACCCACTCTGCTTATTTTTTTTTACTTGTAAAAAATACATGATAACTGTATTTCAAAATATTAGTTTACTTTGCTATACTATGGCTTTGTTTGAAATATCCACCCCTCCCCCCCAAAAAAAAAAAACTTCCAAGAAGGAATCTGTAGGCTTTATCAAAATGTCAAAGGCAGGGAATGGGGGGTCCACTATCCCAAAAAATGTTAAGGATGAATCCTTGTTTTAGATAAAGGCAGTGGGCCCTGAGCTAGAGTTCTGGTCTTTAGAGTCAATAGTGTGATAACCATCAAAAGATGAGAATCCAAAAGAGCCATATCTTTTAAAATGAAATTAGATCATTACCTGAGCCAAAAAAAAAAAAAAAAGCCACTGATATTGAAAATAGTTTAGCTTTTTGTAAATAAAATCCCACCTAAGAAAACACATAAAGAAAAAAAATGCCATTTTAAATAACTGCTTACAGATTGCGAACAGCTTTCCCAAATAATAGTCCTCATAAAACTATTAATTAATTCTTGGTTACTTCTAGGTCACCAATGTCTCAAGTTGTACCCTCTACCCCCCTAAAAAATGTTCTATTCTCTTAAACAACATCAGAGCAGTCATTTCAAGTATGACCACAGATGTTTTCCATTTTGGCCCTTAGTTTTAAAATAAAGAGGTGAGATATGAGCCAGTCTCAGTCCCCTAGTTCTAAAATTGTAGTTTAGCAGCAATATTAATAGAACTACAGACATTAAACAACTAAATCCAAATACATAATTGCTAGATTGTATTAGTAAACATTGTATCTACTTGGTAAGTTTAGAAAGCCACTTCTACTCTTAGGTATAATTAGGGCCTCAGTTTCCTCCTCTGTAAAACAAAGGGGTTTGAACTAAATGATCTTTTTCTAGTCAAAAATTCTAGTGTTCTATTTTAGGCATAAATTATGCTGAACTAGAGAAAGAAGTTGCCTATTGTGAATTAATGCTGAAATCCATGTATTAATGATAAAAAATTATGTGTATTTCAATCATTACTTCTTACATTTTTCATCTTAATGTTTCTCTTTATTTTTGAAAATCTTCAGGATTCACTCTTAATAAAATGGAGAAGTTGTCTTTGGGTAGTAGCCTCTAGTTTCCATTTCAGTATCCCTTACTTCTTCCTTTTCTATTCTGTTATGGGCCAGAACTCTGAAACAAGGATTCTTACAAGGTGCTAAGTCAACAGAATTGGATAAAAACAGTGGTTATCTAGTTTAGCATGGTGCTTAATAATTCTCTAGTTCAGTACATGTATTTAGTACTTAATATAGTTCCACAAGATTCACATCTATAATAATGAGTATATAACAGCCAGCAAGGACTGGACGAGATTCATTACATCTTCGGTCAGGCTCCTAGTGGCAGGCTCTCCTCCTGCATTTTTCCACTGAGAACAGGGCTGGTCTGAAAGGCTCTCCAGAAAGCTGCCCAGCCCCCGGAAGGAGATAATAAAGAATTTGGACTGTAACACCTGGCTATTCTTGTGGTGATTACTCTACTGAAAGGAAGGCTGCTCCAGAGACCTCCAGAAACCCACTAAGAACATTACATTATTCCCCACCTAGAACTCAACATACTTACACCAACCCCCAGCTCCTGCTAACCATGGTGCCCTATTATATAGGGAAGCCTCTTTGAGACACTCTGAATCACTCTCTCTATAACTTATTAAAACCTACTTTCTACTAGCTATCCAAGTTAATGTGCTACCTTTCCCTTTTAATAGAGAGCAAACACCATTTCCACTGTGTCTGATTCAGCCCATTTGGGATTTTCTTGGCAAAGACACTGGTATGCTTTGCTATTTCCTTCTCCAGCTCATTTTGCAGGTGAGGAACTGAGGCAATCAGGGATAAGTGACTTGCCTAGGGTCACACAGCTAGTGTCAGAGGACAGATTTGACTTCCCAAAGATGAGTCAGTCTGATATCAGGCCTTCACCACCTAGCTGCACCATTGCCCCACCCCAAAACAAGAAATCTCAAATCACAGAACTTGAGTCATCAACAACAGGCGAAGATAGTTGGAGATGGGCATGTCCTCTGCCTTTTACCTCACATACCTACATATAAAAGACTGGTTTTTGAAAGGCTTCTTTTATGTTCATGACAACAATGCATCTTAGATTCAGAGCACGGGAAGAACAGAGGAATCTCCAAGTAAAAGATTTTGTCTCATAGAAATATAAACTAAAGATAGAGAATACTATTTAAAAGAATTTGAAAAATTCCCACTAATGTCTGTGAAAGTTTTCATCAAAGACATGAAGTAAGGGAATTTTTTTCCAAGCAGGGAGGAGTCCTTCCGATGGATGTTTTCCTTTTGTGCAACCAACACAGATTTTGGCTCATATAAATTAGGAATTAAGTGCCCTATGCTATAAATAAATTTTTTCCATTGTTCTAGAGAAAATCTTCCACTGCCCACTCAGCATATTAGACTATAAACTAGCTATAGAACATTATACATTTCTATTTTAGGGTTGGTCACAGTGACATGGCAATTTATATCTATTTCTGAATGTACCCAATTACTATAGATGTTCAACAACCAAACATGGTCTGTCCACATCAAAAATAACCAGCTGACACATCACATTTATCATTACTGAAAGAATGTACATATTAAAAGTACTTAAAAATAAATTTTAATTGGGGGAGGGGAAAATGGCATCTAGGTGAGACAGTGAATAAAGTACAAGAGTTGGAAACAGGAAGACTAGACTTCAAATCCTCGGATTTGAGGATACTTATTAGCCTCCTAGTCCTGGGTAAGGCAGCTAACCCCTCACAGCCTCAGTACTGTATCTATTAGATCAGGATATTAATAGCATCTAACTCATAAGGTTGTTGTGAAGATCAAACAGGACCAAAATGGAAAGAGCTTTGCAAACCTTAAAGCAGTATATAAATATTAGTTATTATTGTGCTCGAAAGAGGATTTTATTTTACATCATTCTTTACAGCCAGCTATGAAGTCCATCCCTCTCATCCTTTTATTGTTGTGCTGTTTAGTCACTGTCAGCTGTGTCCAATTCTTTGTGACCTCATTTAGAATTTTCTTGGCAAAATACAGAAATGTTGTTTCCTTCTACAGTTTATTTTACAGATGAGGAAATGAGGCAAACAGGGTTATGTGACTAGCCCAGGGTCACCTAGGTGGTAACTGTCTGAGGCTAGATTTGAATGCAGGAAGATGAGTATTCTTGACTCCAGATTACTTCACCTACTTAGTCATTTAGTTGTCCATTTCCCTTCAGTAACTAACACACACACACACACACACACACACACACACAGAGTATTTATATATTACATAGTTGTAAAGTCAGAATTTTTAATCTATAATCAAATCTAAAAAAGTTGCAACTAGAATGCAAATTAGAATTAGTAGGCAAAAAATTAATAGCATACTGAACCTAAAGTGTCAGGAATTAAATTTCTTTTGCATTCTTAGCAGTATGTCTTTATTAGGCCAATGCAGAGTGACTTCCAGAGGCTGACTGCTTAAACCAAAATTCAAATGAACTTCCTTTTGAGTCAGATGACTGGCAAAGCAAACCGCTTCTAAAAGTAATTCGCTTTTTTCACTCAATTTCCCTGAGAAACCTCATATGATAGCTGTGCGTAGTTAAAAGATCTGATGGCTATCTCAAGGGGTATGGTAGTTATGGAACTGTTAGAGGTTTTTACATGCCTAGCAAGCAAACCACTGTATGCTGTGAATGGGAAGGAAATGATACTGTACTTCAGAAAAGAGATAAAAATAGAATGACTGGCCTTCCAAATGTCTGGCCTTATGTTCTTGGCACATGTTTTAAATATTATGCGTCTAGAAAGTAACAAGTAAAAATGATGATTCCACATTGGCTTCTCATTAAATAGAGCAAAAACTGAATAATACTTAAGGAGGAGAATGAGGAATGAGTGATTTTCCTTCCTTATAAAAACCATCTTAGGTATTATAACAGGAAAGCATAAAAGAAGACTATCACATATAATCAACTCAGTTATTCATAAGGTTATGACTATAGTAAAATTATGAATTTCAGAAAAGCTTCTCCCTAATATTTAACTTACATGGAGGCCACCAGTTTTATTTAAATATAATTAGGAGATAAATTTGCTTCTCCCCAAAAAGCAATCCAATGCCAAATGAACTCTCGAGTAGCTGGTGAGATGGAACATGGATAGAGAATAATCAGCCTCATAGCCAAGAAGTCCTGGGTTCAAGTTCCACTTCTGTCACATACTGGCTATATGACCCCAGCATGCCATTTAATTCCAAGACTATATTGGCAGAGGGAATTTGTAACCTGGGATTTCCCTTATATCATGAAATCACAGTTCTAGTCTCTATCTTGATGTTATCAAGTATCTCTAAGTAATCTAATATCTTGTAGAAGAAAACTAGCAGAGAGGAGAAAGTACAGAACTTATCAGTTGTTTTCACAAATGGATCTTTTGTAGTTATGCAATTAGAAAATAAACATTGCCTACTTAAAGGTAGCACAGTGCTTTTTTTTCTAGTGATTTATATTTATTGCAGTAATTAAGCTGGAAATTGGGCTTTGTTCCAAAAATCATTCCATATATCTATACAAGAGCCATAGTAAGGGGTCTATGGGAAGGAGGACTTAAATGTTTTGAGAAACAGAATGAAAAGGTATATACCATGGTTCATGACAAAACAAATGACAAAGTTCTCAGAGAATCTGCTAATGCTTCTTTCCTTCTTATCAAAACAATTAGTAGAGTTTCAAAAAAAAAAAAAAAACATAAATTACTTACATATAATCTTCTAGGTAGAGCTGGTTCAGAAGGGTTGCAGGCTGTATTGGAACCAGGTGGACATTTAGTTTCATCTAACATCATGAAGGTGTCATACACACCATCTCCCAACCTAAGTGAAAACATTAAGCAGATATTAAGTGAAAATAGTAATTCTGATTGGCATTTGCCCCCTCCCCTCCAAAAGAAGACTTTAGTGTTAACTTCTATGTTTCCAAGGAATTGTTCAGTTACAGTAAGAACTCTTTGATATCAAATACAATTAGCAACAATTAAGGAAAAATAATCTTGTAGAGCAATTTTCTTTTTTTTTAATTTAAATAATTTCATTTCCATATCTGTATTTTAAAATTAAGAATTTATGCAGGTCTAATTTTTCAAATAATATAAAACATTAAAAAATACAAATTGCTCAAGGAAAAGGCTTTCTTTTAAAAGTGCTCCAAAACTGAGATTAGTTTAGCCTTAAAATTAAAAACCTCATCCTAGAAACTAAGAAGATAGAGGGAAAAAAAAACACTGGAAGCATTATTACTGGATTCTAATCTACCTCTAATTATGCTTCTTTGGAGCAGTCACCAACCCTGAGCTTCAGATTCTCTATTTACAAAATGAGAAGAGCAGTTCCTCCACACATCCTGCCTCACAGGGATGAAAAATAAGATTATAGTTACAAAGCTTATTTGAATGAACAATTCACAAAATGTATCAAGTTTTCACATCCTTTCTTCCTACTCTCTGGCAGAGAACAACATTAATGAACAAAAAGATTATCTACAGAAATGACTATATGAAAAACTTAGAGAAGCAAAAGACTTGGTTTATCCACAAATTTACTTCATAGATTGTTCTATCTGCTACTAGGAATTTAGATTTCTTAAGTGTATACTGCATTTGATTTTGGTAAATTTTGTCACCTTTTTTCCTACTGATAGACAATGGTACCAAGTATACCGGTACAATTTTTTTTCAAAGAGCCAAGCAATGAAAACTTAAAAAAAAAAAAAAAAAAAAAGACAAAACATTTAATGTCATATAATTGAACAAGTACCAAAATAAAATAACCGTATGTCATGGTATCAGTACATTGATAATTATATTACAGGGGAAGGGAGAGAATGTCTTTATATATATATATATATATATATATATATATATATATTAGAATTGCCTTTTTTTTTTTTTTTTTTTTTTTTTTTTGCAAAACCAATTCTAGCCTTGGAGTTTAGAGCTATTTGCAAATTGCTTTTAGGGGAAGTAGTTTAAGATGCCAGCCAAAAAAAAAAAAAAAAAAAAAAAAAAACTTTTCAAAGATTTTTAAAAATATATATTTTGGCCTCTGTGCAAATGAGTCTTATCTGGGATTAATTTATATTTATAATTGAATTTTATTTCATTGGCAAAGGCTAAGAATTCTAAACTGCCTGACACTTTGCTAATGAGCTGCAGAAAACATGCTAGAGCCAGACAAGCAGCCAGAGTACAGACTAAAAGACAGACACTCAAAGACCTGAATCATCGGGTGTGTGACCTTGGACCATTTATAGCCTCTATAATCTATATCGTCTTTATAGTCTCAGTTTCTTAATCTGTAAAATGAGAAGACCAGGACTATATAGTTCAAAGATCACTTCCTGCTTTAAATCACGATTTAAATTATCTAATTATATAAACACCAAAGGAAATTAAATATAGGTATGTCCCCCAGAATATTAAATGGGGGGATTAGAAAAGGAGTAGTTATAAAAAGTGTTACTTTTTACCTGTTCCAAAGCCAGACCACACCCCACTGTGCAAATCCCCAAGTGTTCAGTTCTGTTTTTATCTCCCATGACCAACAGGAATTCTCTGAAGGAATTTTGCTCCCCAGCTTCCCCAGTTGGCCTTTCCGTTTTCCTTGGCTTATCCCTCCCAATCTAGTTCCTCTTTCAGGATAACCCCTCCTCTTTCCCCTCCTAGGCTCTACTCCAACTCTCTCTCCCTTCTTGGGTGGCATAAGGGAGAAGGAGAGAGCCTACAACTGCAAGCAGGGAGTGGAGGTTGCAAACACCTCCCCAATAAGCTCACAAAGCTTTAACAAGTTCCTTTTCTCTTCTTCGGGGTTGTCTAGCAAATCGAACCCCATTTTCCCGGTCTGCCCAGTCCCTCCTTTCTGCTTGGCCATCTCTTTCCTAAACCCAAACCCCTCCTGATCCCTTGGGATGCCTTCCTCATAGTTGAACCTCGATCCTCTGCAGGACTGCCCCTCCCCAAACCTAGTCCCTCCTTTTCCTGCTGGCCCCCTTCCTCAAGACAACTTCCCCCTCTCCATTTCTTGGGGTCCCCTTCCCCACTGCTAGGTTCTATTTTTCTGCTGGTTCTTCTTCCCTAAAACCAGTCCCTTGTTTTGTGCTGCCTCTCTTCTTCAACCCACCCCTACTTCATCTCCTGGGGGTCCCTTTTCCTCTGAAGGTTTCTCCTTCCCCAAAACCAGTGCTCCCTTTTTCAAGTCCAGCCCCCTCCTCACACCCCAGGCTCGCTTCCTCATTGCTAGGGTCCTCTCCTTCTTTTCCTGCTGCTCCCTCCTCCCCCACCTTCCGCAGGGCCCCACGCGCGCGCCCCTACCTTCGTGGTTCCTGGGCTGGGGGCCCAGCTCGCGGCGGCCCCGCATCCTTCCTGCCCGGCCCGCGGGCAGCACCGCCCATCGCAAAGCCCGGGACCCCTCCACGGCGAGAGGAGAAAGGAGCCTGGGAAGAACTAGCTGAAGCCGCCAGCGGTGGCGGAGATGGCTGGGGGCCCCGGACTAACCCTGGCCAGTGCTGCTTCCCCGGGAGCCCCGGCCACACACGGCCGCTCCCGCCAGCGCCCGCACTAGTCTGCCCCCTCCTCCCGCCCGCCCTCTTGGGGGCCGGGCGGGAGCCTCTGAGAGGAGGAGGGGGCGGAGATAGCGGCCTGGTTACCGCGGCAACAGGGCACGCCCCGAAGAACGTCTCCCTGGATGGACGTGATGTCGCATGGCTGGAGGGACGGGCCTCCAAAGGAACTCCTTTCCCCTTGCCACCCTCCGGGATTTGTTTGTCCCTTACCTAGAATCCTCTCCCCGTGATCGCGATCATTGCTTCCCAGTTTGTAAATGAAAAATTGGGAGAAATCAAAAGGAAGGAGAATATTGAAAGGAATAAAAGGATGAAGTCGTGTCCAACTCTACTCTCTGGAGTGAATTGCCATTTGCTTCTCCAGCTCATTTTGCAGATGAGGAAACTGAGGCTATCAGGGTTAAGTACTACACAGCTAGTAAGTGCATGAGGCAGTATTTGAACTCAAGAAATCTTTCTGACATTAGGTCTGGGAGTTTAATCACTACTTCCACCTAGCTGTCCCGGGAGAGCAGGGTTTTCTTGCTTTGTATATATTTGTTTGCATATTGACTCGCCCGCCCCCATTAGAGCGTAAGCTCCTAGAGAGTAGGAATTGCCTTTTGCTTCTTTTTGTATTCCCCCCCTCCATTATTCCAGGACCTGACATATTTGTAGGCCCTTAATAAATATGTATTGAATTCCCTTTATTTTGTAAATCAGGACTTTGATATTTGGAGAAGGGAATTCTTATCCAAGGTCACACAGTAGGCATTAGAGCATGGATTCAAAAGCTTGTCTGTGTCTTCAGATTCTCCCCAATGAGGGAAGGACTAGGAAAAGACCACATACATAGGGAGAATGGAAGAAAACAAGTATTTTTATTAAATATAAATCAGTTAAATATATATATATATATATAAACCATATTCCAGACTCTGTACTAAATGCTTTACAAATATTTCATTTGGTCCTCACAACAGTCCTGGGAGATAGGTGTTTTATTATCCCCCTTTAAAGAAACAGGCAGACAAAAATTGCATTTACAAAGGGTCACAAGGCTAAGTTTGAGGCTGTATTCAAACTCAGGTATTTTCTACTCCAAGGTCAATGATCAATCTCTCCTGCCTCTAGCTGCTTCTAGGACTTAGGAAAAAGGAGATCCCCCAAGGGAAAATGTCAGAGACTTACAAGGAAAGTAGAAAGCCGTGGTTGTCCTCAGTGTTAACAATCTTTTTCATCTATCCTCCAAAGACATCACTCCAGTTTCCCTTAGTAACCAGTTTTCCAAATCTGTTGTTTGTTAAATTATCCAGCCCTTTGGGGGAAATCTATTTATATTTTCAGCTAGTGCCACCTCCTTTTTTTTTTTTTTTTGAAGGTAAAGATGAGGGTTGAAAGGACTTCCAAAAGTTTATTTTCTGCTAAAATAAAAGAAAGCAGAACTAGTATCTAGAATTACAAAGGGTAGACCTTTTATTATTATTATTATTATTCATTCATTTCAGTTCTGTCCAATTCTTCGTGACTTTATTTGGATTTTCTTGCCAGAGATACTAAAATGGTTTGCCATTTGCTTCTTCAGCTCATTTTACAGATGAGAAAACTGAGGCAAACAGAGTTAATTGACTTGCTCAGTCATATCTAGTAATGTCTGAGGCCAGATCTGAAATCAGAATGATTAATCTTGCTGACTGAGCATTTGATTCACTATGTCACCAAACTAGATCTCAGTCCACTTTCCTTTTCCAACCTCATTATTTCTGCTCTGCTACCCTTGTTAAGGGCATTCTTGATTCCTCATCTGTTATGGGCCAGAGCTTTGAACTTGAAACAAGGATTCTTACAAAGTGTTAAATCAGTGGAATTGATAAAGACAATTGTTATCTAATTTAACATGGTGCTTAATAGTTCGCTCGCTTGTTCAGTACATGAACTTAGTACTTAAGATAGTTCTACAAGATTCACACCCATTATAATGTAATTACAAGAGAGCATATAAGCTCAGACAAACTCAGCCAGAGTCTGAGCCAGAGAAGACAATTGGACTGGAGGCAGGAGTTCAAGCTCTCGGAACCAAAGAGAGACAGATTTATTCCATCTTCAGTCAGGCTCCTGGGGGACCAAGAGGCTCAGAGACAGAGCCAGAGAAAACAAGAGGATGGGAGCTTGAAGCACAAGCAATCGAGGACAGAGAGCCAGATTCATTCATTTCATCTCATACCACTTTGGTGGTTGGCCTCCCACACTTCCCCCACTGAGACCAAGGCCGGTCTGAAAGGCTCTCCAGAAAGCTGGCCCGGGCCCCAGGTAAGGAAACTATATTGTGAAGGAGATAAAAAAGGTTTGGACTTTAACACCTGGCTATTCTTGATTACTGAAAGGAAGGCTACTCCCAAGACCTCCAGAAAATCAACCAAGAACATTACATTCATCTATATTCCTGACCCACCTAGATTTATATTCCTCACAGATAGAAAAGAGTTGAGTCAGATTCCAGGTCTTTAGTCTGGATCCTGTTTTCTTGCCTCTTGGAATCATTTGTGTGTATTTCAGGTTGGTCATGTTAAACTGTAAGATTCATGGGGCAGTTTAACTATTTATTCTAACTCCCCTAGAAGTTGGTCTAGTGAAGGGCACTACTTTAGCATTAATTGAACAATAGTGAGAAAAATTTCAGCTGAATCAATCCAAATAGTGGGAAAAGGGCTGATGCTTATACTGAATTCCAAACACTTTAAAAGAATACAGTTGTAAGGTCCAAGTATATTTTCAGACCATTATTGAACCAATAAATTAGTTGGATCAATCAAAGGATTGGCAATCTATAGCGTCACCACTAAAAATTAAATTCATTACAAAAAAGTGTTAAACAGATCTCAAAATTCTGGACACCAGCGCCACATGGTGGTACATAGAGGACTCAACACCCCTGTCAATTCAGGTTCAAGCTTAGTCAAAAGTGATAAAGTCCATTCTTCTCCCTCCAAGACAGAGTGTATTCAAAGTCCAAAAGCTTCACAGATTCATCGCACCAAGGATATACTTTCTCCCATTTTATTCTTCACAATAACATTGTTAAGTTTTGTTGTGAAAAATACAAACAAATGGAATATAATATTCATTAAATACTCAACATTAGAGAATTGAAATTGAGGTGAGGGAAGGAAACTAGAGATCCACTGGGATCTGAAGGGAGAGAGTGCTCAACATGACTGGTGGTTTAATCGGCCTGTACTATCCACTATCTCTCAGGATGCTGCTTCAACCAAGTTAATTTGCCTGCTCTGTGAGTTGGCTGGCAGATAATGGGAAAGACTGCCTCCTCTATAGGAACTGCTTCCCCAAGGAAAAAGGATTCACTCCTATTTGAAAAACTTGGTCCTTTATGCCCATTTAATGTTGTATTGGGTACTTACACATCAAACTCACGAATGACAAACATAGCAATAATTCACATTCATAAAGCTCTTTAAAATGTAAAAGTCCTTATTCACAATCCTGATAATTAACATAACAATTATTATTGTCATCCCTATTTTATAAATGTATAAACTGAACTCAGAGATTAAGGAATGTGCCTTAAGTCAAAAGCCTAGGACATGATATCAAGAAGATTCATATCTTATGGCTCAAAAAAATTGTGATCAATTGAACCTCAAATACTTGCTATCACAGGAGAGATCAAGGAAAGTCCTGATTAATATGGTTGCCTCAGGCATATGATACATTGAAAGGGCATGGACTTTTGTCTGATTGGTCCATATCCAATGGTATTATCATGAACATATGGCTCCATGCTGAGGGATATCACCTTGCACGTGACAGGGAATTATTTATTAGTCTCCAATGAGTAGGGCTTCCTTGATTATAGTTGTTAACTGAGAGTCAGGAGAATCAAGAGTCAAGACTTTTATTGACCTATGAAAATATCTCTGCTTTTTTGTTTGTTTTAAACACGTTTCCAATGTTTTCTCCCTCACCGACTTACAGCAAGGATTTCCTATTCGTTTTATGCCCAACCACCAATGATGATGGTAACTTGTAACAGAAGCAATTGATAGTAGGAAATGTGTTTTCCTAAAAGAGGTTGAGTTCCTGGCTCTCTTTTTTTCCTTTCTATTTCTTTCCTGAGCATAGGGCATTAATAGTAAGTTAATAGATACTTCCAGGTTTGTTGACTATGTTGTGGGTTGAGAATTTCTATGTTCATCAATTAAACAGGAGGGTAATTTCCATTAATTAATTCTTTGCTGAATTGAACCACAGCTAGAATCACAAAGTATCTGAAAAACTAAAATCCATGCATCAGTGGAGATAGATTGTGGACCTTACGAGTTATTCAGATAGTGCAGATCCAAGGTGAATGAGGATTTACTGCTCAACATTTCCACAAAATTGCCTTTACTTTCTTAGACGAGTATAATTAATGAAATGGGTTATTTGAAATGTTTCAAGTTTTGAAACATCCCTAAATCCTAGTTGAATTCACCCCCCAGGTCATAATCACATTGATAAGATGGGTTTCCAGAGAGTGACTACAATCACAGATCACATGATAACTCTTCAGTCCCAACCATGAGTTCTTTCTCTTAATAATAAGCCAGTAATTTTAATGACCCTTTAGAAAAGGCATTTGTAAGTTAGCAGAACCAGAACATTGCATACAGCAACAACAATATATGATCAATTGTGAAAGACTTATTGATCAAGACAATGAATCAAGAAATTCCAAGACACATGATGAAAAATCCGCAGAGAGGGAACTGATGAACTCTGAATACAGATTGAAGTATACTTTTTTCCAGTTTATTTTTCTTATTTGTGCATGTGTTTTCTTTTCAATATGGGTAATATGGAAATGTGTTCTGCATGATTTCTCACCAATAAGTGATATCACATTGCTTGCCTTCTAAAGGAATAGGGAAGGAACATGAGGGAAGGGGAGAATTTGGAACTCAAAAATTTTTTAAATGAGTATTAAATTTATTGGTAAATTTTCAACCAAATAAATAAAATATATGTTTAAAGGCACTTGGATCAAGAGTTATAGAAAAAACAGAAGTTAAAAAACATTGTTCCCCCCCAAAAAATTGGGGTACATTCTCTTATAAATACACACAGATCCTTGAGGTGGGAGAAGAGTGGTTTCAAACTTATAGAGTGTTTGGGACAAAAAGACCTACCCAAATTGACTACTACAGAGATCACTCATAGAAAGCAGAATTATTTATTAGAAACTCAAGAAGTGGACCCCATCCTGGTCTGTGAGCCAAATTTCATCCAAGAGCTCCTCAGGAAAAGTCCTTTCCTTGGGGTCTAATGCAGTCCCAATACAAAAACAAATTTAGGAGAGCTAATCCCTCAGGGTCTCCCTTGACCAGCCAATAGACCCCCAGACTCCCGAGAGCAAGTACTCAAGTTTACACATGTACATAGCTTTCAGGCTTGCAGTGCCAGCCATCCGGACTCCTTCAATCTTCAATTCTGCTTTCCACTGAGTAACTCTGCCTCTGGTCTTTGTCTAAGAGGGAGGGAGACTGCACATCCAGAATCAAATACCATGGAGAAAACTGCTCTGTGGGTATCTGTCCCTGTCCGGAGTGCACAGCCCCCTCCCCCAAAGACCCCATCCTGGAGAGGCCCCAACTGTTTGGGACAAAAAGATTGATCTACCCAAATTGACTACTACAGAGATCACTCATAGAAAGCAGAATTATTAGAATCTCAAGAAGCAGACCCCATCCTGGTCCATGAGCCAAATTTCACAGCAGCATAGGGCCAGAGCCTTGAAAATGTTTACAGCTTTTATACATTTCAAACAAAGAACCTCCAAAATCCCGCCCTCTATATGTTGTGATTGGTCACCTAAATCTACTGTTCCCCTAGTTGGTCAGTGGAATGTAGTAGACAAGGTGATATACAGCTTTTTCGGCCATATAATCCCTTCTTTGGATAATGAAATGTAGTCTAGGTCTTATCTAAAATCACATGACTCTGGAGAAGTCAAAACTGAGGCCTATAGGCTTAATCTACTTTAACTAACAGTCTTTGATCAATATGTGCTTAATCTGTAAATTCTTCACCTTTTCTCACACAAGAGCAACGGTAATGAGGCATACAAGTAAAAAAAAAAAAAAAAACAAAAAAAAACAAAAAAAAAAAAAAAACATGTGACCAAAGCAACTCTAAGTAGTGTGGACTTCAGTATCCTTTTTCTGAAGCATCTTCATAAAATTAACTGTGTGACTGGATGTCAGTGTCAGTGATAGGTGACTTGATCTACTGATAGATATGACTGGCTCTCTCTATTCCTATCATTTCTCCTAATAAAACAGGTCAGCTGGCCAAATTGGATGGATCCATTGACTGGGCTAGGCAGATCACTTTAGCCAGGGCTGCAGCTGGACTGGGCCAATTCTCCCTGTAGGCTGCAGATACCTTGACTCAACTTTTCTGAAGTTGAGTCATTCACAAACCTGGGTATCTCTGCTGGATAGGTTAATTTGCTGGACTCTCCAGACTTACTCTTTGATATATAGTCTTCACCACTTATAGCTTATAGATTGGGTAGATATCCTAGTATTCTAATTAGAGTCTTACACTATTATTTTCAGTAAAGGCAATGACCTTTATCCTAAAATGGTCAGAATTTTCTCTTTTTTGATTCCCTCAGCATTTTGCCTTAGAACCTTCTTTTATTTATATTACTCTTAATAGTATAAAAATATTTCTGTAGGGATAATATGTAGATGAGCCACCACTGGCAAAGTACTCAAGAGTCAAGTTCATTGTTTCTGATTGTCTTTTCATATGAATTTAAGCTATTCAAACCTCAGACCATTTCTAGATAGGAGTACTATCTTCACATCTGAAAAACCCTTTACATTTTTACTCCTTGTAATCTTCAGCTTTATTAAAGTTTAAAAGAATGCCTCCTAACATCTGTATTTTTTCAAGTGTCTTTTGCATCTTATTCAACAATTTCAGGAAAAATAAACCAGTCTCCTATACCTGATATCAGTATTGAGGACTAAGTATTTTTTTAAGATAGAATTCTATAACCCACCCATTAGGGATATCCTAGACATGGGCTATACTTAAATATTGTTTTGGAGGTTAGCTTCCATGCCCCAATAGGTGCCAAAGAAGTTTGGACTTGTATGGACCAGGCTCATCCTAATCATTGGGCACAAGCAGAATTTTGTGGATCATTTCAGCAATGCAACGTAACTTTATTACATTGACTTGCTTGCGGACCCACCACATAAAATGGGGATCCCCATTACTGTCCTTTCTTCATATTTTTTTCATGTAGTTCATTTGAACAGTAGTTACAAAGCATTTCCCCACAAAATTTGGGTATAGTCTCCCAGTCTATTTTCTGTCTCTGAACCTATGTAGAGGCTGTACTCCATGTTTTAGCCTTCATGACATGTTTTTGTCTTCCTTAGTTAATCCAGAATTAGAAGTCTTAAAAGGCTTGACTCCAGTTTTTATTCCAGTTATTTATATCCAGTTATTTATGATGTGAGGTAGACCACATCAATCCTAATCCTTCAATTGCCGGAGCCATTTACCTCCTAAATTGACATACTTTGTATGTGTTTTGTATTCATATATTTCTCTTCATGTTGCTTTTCCAAAGAGAAGGTAAACTTCTTAAAGGCAGCAACTGTTTCTTTCTTGTTTTTGTATTCCTCCCTCACCCCCAGCATGTAACAATGTCTTAATAGATACTTGTTGGATAAACCAATGACATCCCAGCTTTCTAGAATTTTGTTTAAAGAAAGAATAAAGAAGACACAGACTGCTCAGATCATTTTATTGGGCTCTAAACATGCTTAGTTGAACCAATTATGCCCTCAAAAGCCATTTCTTTGCCTATTAGATAAAGGCTCCCCTCATCTATGTTTAAAGAACCTCCTTGACATTTAGAAGAAACTTTGAGGCTAGACATCTAGGATAATGGACTCTAAAGTAGAGACTAGAGCCTCTTGGAAAGTCAATGGTGACCTAATTCAAAAGGTACCATTTTTCAGGTACCACTGGAAAAATTCTTTCTTTATACTCTATCTCTTTTGTCCTACCCTGGTCCTATCATAGATGAAATGTCTCACAGATAGTGATCTCTGTGTTTCAAGGCAGTAAAGTAGAGGCCCTTCCATTTTTTCCACTTTTTTTTTTAGGTGGAATAAAGTGAATCATACAGGATAAGTGAACATGGAAAGATTGTGATCAAAGAATTCTTTTTTTTTAAATTTAGTATTAGTTTTAAACATTTACTTTATAACATTTTGATTTCATTTTTCTCCCTTTCTCCCTCTCCTTGCCCCTCCCCAAGACAGAAATCAATCTGATATAGGTTATAAATGTGCAATCACCTTAAGCTTATTTCCACATTCATCATGTTGTAAATCAGAACAAAAGGGAAAAAAACCACAAGAAAGAAAAAACAACCAAAAAGTGAAAATAATATGCTTCAATCTGCATGCAGATTCTATCATAAGTCTTTTGGAATTGTCTTAGATCATTATATTGCTAAGAGTGAAGTCTATCAAAACTGATCATTTAACCAATGTTGTTGTTATCATGTACAATGTTCCCTTGATCCTGTTCACTTCACTCAGCATCAGTTCATATAAGCCTTTCCAGGTTTTTCTAAAATCTGCCTGTTCATCATTCCTTATAAAACAATAATATTCCATCACACTTACATATCACACCTGTTCAGCTACTCCTCAATTGATGGATATTCCCTCAGTTTCTAATTCTTTGCCACCACAGAGTTGCTATAAACATTTTAATACATATGTGAATTTTACCATTCTTTATGATTTTTTTTTGGATACAAGCCTAGCAGGATATACAGTTTTATAGTCCCGAAGGTATAATTCCAAAGTGCTCTCCAGAATGGTTAAATCAGTTCACCATTCCACAACAATGCATTAGTGTTCCAATTTTCCCACAAGAGATTTCATTATATCAATTTTCTTCCTAAGCTTATCCCAACCCTCCTGATTGCTGTCAAGAACGGCACCATCCTTCCAGTTACTCAGGTTCTCACAACCCAAGTGTCATTTTTGACTCATCATTTTCCCACACCCCATATCCACATAGCCAGCTGTCAAAACTTGTCAATTCTTAGCCCATATCACTCACTTCTGTACCCTTTTCTCAACCCACACAGTCACTACCCTAGTCTATCCTCACCTTTCACCTGTATTGGAGTGGTTTGCCATTTTCTTCTTCAGCTTATTTTAAAAAGGAGGAAACTAAGACAAAAAGAGGGTAAAGTGATTTACCTAGGATCATAAAATTAGTTAAGTATCTAAGGAGATATTCTGAACTTTGGTCCTTTTGACCACAGGCCTGGCTCTCTATCTACTGCACCACTTAGCTACCCTAATTGACTCTAAGATCAAATATTATCCATTTTAATTTCTCTTTTTGAGTAAGTTTTATAATATGTATAATTATTAGAACAGTGGACAGAGCACTCTAGAGGGCTTGGAGTTAGGAAGACCTAAATTCAAATCAATCCTTAGATACTTACTAGCTCTGAAACTCTGTGTATATCATTTAACTTTTCTCTCAGTTTCCTCATCAGTAAAATGGAGATAGTAATAGTACTCTGAGGTTTGTTATAAGGATCAAAAGGATAATGTTTATACAGCACTTTGCAAATTTTAAAATGCTACATAAATTTAAACAAAACAAATACAAACTTGACAAAATAATAAATATACATTTAGAGGTACATGCTCAAAATTCTTTCAATCTATTAGATGTACATGACTTTAAAAAGTTTGAAGACCATTAATTTAAAGAAGTTGTGTCTTTTCTTGGTGAATAAAGGATAGTAGGACTGAAAACTGAAAGAATTCAGGACTTTCCAATTTTTATTTCATACTTAAAATAAATGGGAAGAACTAATTAGAAGCAAGCTTGGGCAATTGAACAAGATAAAAAAATAAAGCCTTTGTTTGGGACTTGAATTTTATAAATTTGATAAATGCGGATGTTTCTACCACAGAGATGCCTTGAGAAATCGTCTTAATAGGATATAACAGCAAGGAATACAATATAAGCAAGATCTAAAGGAACATTCTACTTAGATAGGATAATACATAGACTAGAACTGGGAGAATAGGAAGTGGAGGCAAAATTCATGAGGATGGATGATTGAGTCATCAGAGACTCAGATTTAAGCCACAAATAAATCCTTTGAATAGGGCCTTAAAAAACAGCAGAGCAGAAATGAGAAGAGAACTCTAGAACAGGACTTCTTAAACCAAGGTTGCAATAAAATTGCACTGTGGTACACAGGGCAAACTCTTTCAGAAGCACCTTGGATTCATTACATGTTTGATTTTTAATTAATTTCTGGTCATTCTATTCACAAACCTTTTACTTTTGCTAAATTTTTCATGACCCTCATATTCAGTTACTGACCTCATATGGGGTCATGACACACAGTTTAAGAAGATTTACTCTTGAGACAAGATTTACTCTTATTTTTGTGGTTGTTTGGTCATATCTTTCTCTTTGTGACCCCACTTTGAGATTTTCTTGGCAAAAATACCAGAGTAGTTTGCCATCTCCTTCTCAAGCTCGTTTTACAAATGAGAAAACAGAGGCAATCAGAGTCAACTGACTTGCCCAAAATCACACAGATATTAAGTATCTGAGTCTGTCTGGATCTGAACTTGGGTCTTCCTGACTCCTGCCCTGTGTTCTTTCTACTGTGCCACCTAGTTGCTCATTCCTGTCCTGATTGATCATTATATTCATAATAACTCCATCCTTCTGGAGGTGTGTTGAGTCAATAAAGGCTTGAGATAATATAGTGTGGAATTAGACCAACAATGAACAGAGCCATAATATAGAAAGCAAAACAAATTTTGGGATGAGATTTAAAGGAAAAGGAGTTATCTTTCTTGCAATGACAAGTTTATCTCCTTTTTTTCCAGTTATGTCTAAACCCTTAGAGCAACACCATAAGCTTGTAGGACTTATATATCACAGGACAATAAATTTAGAGCTAGAAACATCTAATTGATGTTGTTCATTTCATAGATGATTACTGAAGTTCAGACAAGTTAAGTGATTTGCCCAATTTTACATAGTTAAAAAGTAGTTTGAAACATAGTTTAAAATTATATTTGAAGCCAGGTCTTCAGACTCTACATCTAGCACTCCCGCCACTATTCCACATAGATAGAAAGTCTCACCAGAATGGTGAGAAGTTGACTCTCTAGCAACCCTAGAGAAATGAAATGAACTTACATTTCCCTTCTAAGGGAAATATAATATTATATCAAACAGTCCCTGAGGTAGAAAATGGGACTCTCTGAAAGAAAAAAAATGTCTTGATTGTTATAGATTCCTATTAGTCACTGTTTTTTTTTTTTTTTTTTTTTTTTTTTTCCGTATTTGCTTGGGGGATGCTGTGAATCCTTTGTGTTTTCTGTATTGTTTCTGTGACCTAAGATAATAAAATTTTATTTTCTGCTGGATATTATTAATTTAAGTGCTTGCTAGAGAATCCTTCCTCCACATCTGTGAAGACCCATTACATAATATTTCCAGGAGAAAATCCAAGTGGAGGCAAAATGAAATATATTGTGAAGTTCTTGGAGATACCTTTTCCTAGGACAAAGCTTGAAAGGGAACACAAGTCAGAGAGAAAAGTTTTTGAAGAGAACTTGCTCTGGTTGGAACCAATTCATGCTAGACCCTAGCAATTTATTTGTTCAGTGTTTGAATGAGATGAAACAAGATTTATTAAAACATAACAGAAGAAGGAAGTTCAATGAATATGCACTCAAGGCTCCCAGAGTCAATTCATCTGAGTAAAACTCCCTTGCCCCATTGCTCATTGTAGCCTACCAATCAAACATTCAAGGGAGGGAGGAACTTTGATCCTCATGGCTGTTTCAGGCAACCAGGAAATGATGTCAACAGCCTATCTTGTTAGTCATCTGAACTAAGGTGACAACGCCTTCCAGGGAGGTACTGGTGGATCAAGGGGTAGCATTGCTGAAAGGTAGCTTACTTTCTGGCAATAAAGTATAAGTAATTATTTAAATAGTCCCTACAGAAGTGAGGCAGTCCCTCACAAGTCTCTTATGAGGCAAAGATTTTATACAATTTAAAAAATATAATAAAATATAATACAATTATGTTATATTATATTTATTATTATCAATAGGTTATATTATATGTTCTATATAATATATAAATTTATTATATTACATAATTATATTATTAAAATTATATAAAATCTTTGCCTTATAAGAAATGTCTGAGGGACTGCTTATCCTCTCCTTCATGGAGTCTTGAGAATAGTTTCAATACTTCAAAGAAATATAGATAACATTTTTTTATATCACCTAAATTTCTCTCAGCATCTTGTTATGCTAACAGCAAGGAATACAATATAAGCAAGATCTAAAGGAACATTCTACCTAGATAGGATAATACATAGATGAGAACTGGGAGAAGTAGAAAGGAAGTGGAAAAATAAGTTTGAAAAATCAGAGACTGTTGTGGTATTAACCTCAAATAGAATTTCTGAGAAGGAACTCACGCACCCAGCAAGAAATAGCAGGAATGGTTGCATTGCCAGCATGAGAGGTTTAGTGGGATGAAGGTAGGAAAGTGTTCAGAGATTCACCCCCCTATATGGACATAGGCCTGGGTTTAAATAATCAGGTTCATGTGCTAGGTGATACCAAATTTTTACAATTCACAGTGGGTATATCTATGTAAAGAGGTAATCATAAGAAGAAGCCACACCAGGAATATCAGGATATCAGAATTAAAGCAAAGATGACACTTTCTTCTGAGGTTCTGGCTTTTAATATGGAACAGGGAGAACTAACCTGTATAACTGCTTGCTTAATGTCCTCCAGTAAGTACATCAGCCCTGGGAATGCCATGGAGAAGAGAAGAGGCAGTCCCTCAGAAGTTTCCTATAGGCAAAGATTTTATAAAATTTTAATAATATAATTATATAACATAATCAATTTAGATTGAGCATATAATATAATTAACTTAATAAATATATCATTGTATTATATTTCATAATATAATATTTCTAAACTTTTATAAAATCTTTTCTCAATAAAAGGCTTCTGAGGGACTGCCTCACTTCTGTAGGGACTGTTTAGATAATTATTTACACTTTATTGTCAGAAAGTAAGCTACCTGACAGCAATGCTACCCCTTGATCCACCAATCTGTCTGGAGTTGTACAGTAATAATTAAGTTATGTACTGGTAGCAATGTAGAAGCACCAATCCGTTCTAGATTACAATAAGCAATGAACTATAATGGGCCTGCCTTTTCCCACTGTCCATATTAGGGCTCACTCTTCTGTTACTGAGCTGTGATTGCTTTTGAGAGCCTCTCAACTCTCCACTATTGTCAGGTAAGTTGAGAACATCTCTGCTCACTATCTTCTTGCCATTTCCAGTGAGGTTCTAGTCTCTGCCCACTGGCTTCTGAATAAAGCCACTGGTCCTGTTTCTCTTTCCACTCTGCCAAAGTAAGCTGGTTCCTCTATTTGCCAGGATTTGTGTGCCTAGGTGCTACCTGTGTGCCAGGGCAGGTTAATTACCACTATGAGGTCTTGAGATCTCCTACAATGTCCTGGATTAGATCAAACATTGCCCCTGTCCCTATGTCAGAGCCTGATTCAACTTCCCCCCATATTGGAACAAAGTATTGCCTGAGGCTTGATTGAGCTCTGCCACTGCTCTCCCTTGTTGAGTCGGAGTGCTATGGGTATTTCTCCTGCTGGGTTCAGATACTGCAAACCAGTAGTAGTTCCTGGTTACTTCATCATTATTGGTTGGTTGTTTTTTTGCAAAACACCAAAACTATATTTATAAGCACATATAAAATCAATTTTAACTCAAATATATATCATAAATTAAATGAGTAATGTCTACTGTTTGACAAATTTAAATTTTAATAATTCAAATTAATCAAATGGAAGTGGAATAAATATAAACATAATCCCAATAAATTGTATCTCTATCTAAAGAAAAAAATACAAAATCAGTAGTATAATAATTGATATTAATGGGCAAAAAAAGTACTTTGAAATTCAGGGTTATGGAGTTATTGACATTTACTATGCATTAAAGAAATGTGATTTAAAAAGGAAAAATATGAAAACCCCAGAAAATTTCAGCATAATATGATTGATTGTTTTCACATATATTTGGTAATTTTTTTTCTAGTTTAAATTTTGGTTCTTCACAGAAAACCTTATGATTTGAATATCTTTACAGCATATATTCTGTAAGACTCAGCAAATCAGACAAATTTTAGGCCAACCATCTTCCAAATGTATCCATTTTGAAAAAGAAGGGTATAAAAAGGTGCAAAACTATGAAAACAAAATCTAGATCATGGACATAGGGCTCAGCTTATGAATAGGAAAAATGGTAAATAGTATGCAATTTCCTGATATATGTCACTTCATTACAATGTCAGTTGACAGATCTAAATTAAATTCCCCTGAAGAAAGGAATTAAGACAGCATATCAAGTATGTCTTATGTTGCACAATGAAAACAAGAATATTTCTAGGTTTTGCTACTATGGTTTTGCAACTTTCTATGGTGAAGAAAAGGGCAGGATAAAAAAAAAAAACTAATAGTGCAAAAAATTTGTAAAAGTTTCTTATTAAAATACAACATGGAAACCAAAGCCATGTATGTGGTGAATTAACAAATCTTTAGCTATAAGCTACAAGTGGAGATAACTATGAACAAAAGTTAAAATATCCAAAAAAAAATCAGTTCTGCTGGCTGATGTCTCCCCTCCTTTTAAAACCCAAGTTGAATGAGCATAGGAAAAAATCTTGTCCTTTCAAAACACACACACACACACACACACACACACACACACACACAAGGATGGGGGTAGGGATGTGATAGAGTTAAGGAAAACAACAAATAATTTTATCTTAATAATAAAACACAATGGACAATTTCTTAGTCAGAATCAATATGTCTATATTAACTTCAATGTGTCCTCAGTTAAGTAAGATTCTAGAAACACCAAGAGATCTTCTAAATACAAACATAAAATATACCTAAAGTCCTTTATTTTAAAATTGCTTCCCTGTGTTGTAAGGTATTTATAATTTTGCACTCAAATTTTACCTCCGCCATTGTTGATGATACCAGTAACTGCCACATAGGATAACTCAGACAAATGGCAAAGGATTTGATTTCACCTCATTATCAGTGGTCAGCCTCTCCAATGAATGAAATCCCTCCTATTAAGTAGGACCCTCTAAGTGTCTAAGGGTCTAACATCTCAAACTTGTAAGGCTGCCACAAAAAATTGCAATTAAATTAAGTTGTAAATCAAATTTAATTAATTTCCTACCTATATTCAAGGAAAAACACATAATAAAACAAAAACTCTCAAATCCAGACCCCTTCCAGGCCAGTACATGTGCTCTATTTGCCATGTGCAAGCAGTATCTCTTTCAGCAGTGGTGGGTGAGAGTACTGGTACTTGAGTTCTGTAGAGTTTGGAGATGGGCCTCAATGGAAATTATAGAAAGAGAGAGTTACACTTCACAGTTTGGATGTGTGAGTGGAAAGTTTTTAAACTGATAAAGCACCTTGTTTGTCCTTAGCAAAGTAACTGGGGTACAACTGGCAAATTTGTCCATGTCCTCAATTCCAAAAATATCTCTTGCCTCTTGGAAGGAATAACATATTATCTTTTCAAATAGTGTCCCTACTATTGCTTTGTACCAAACAGTTACAACAAAATTCATGTGATTCTGGTTGGTCTCTCAAATGCCAATTAAAAAAAGAACAAAACCTTAAGCAATTTTTCTAGCATGGTTGTTAGATAATCTTAAAATTCTGAATCTATATTGTTTCACATTCATTCAATGTTGGGGTTTTTCATGTCACCCTTCATTGGGTTGGCTATTTCCATATACAGTTATAGACTGAGGATTTCTTATTCAATTGCATTTCCAAAAAGCTTTTAGAAATCAAACAGTTCTTTCCTTTTTCACATACGGATATAACTTCCTTTAAACTGAGAAGGGCTTTCTTTCAAAAGACACCCACTGAGACAATTGTGATATTGACAATTAACAGAGGCAGATAGAGGACACAGAAGATAGAGTGCTGGGTCTAAAATTGGGAAGCTGTAAGTTCAAATCCTACTTACGATACTAATTAGCTGTGTGACCCTGGTGAAGTCATTTAACCTCTGTTTGCCTCAGTTTCTTCAACTGTAAAATGAAGATTATAGTAATATCTACCTTACAGGACTGTTGTGAAAGTCAATTGAGACAATATTTGTAAAGTAAATTAGCACTGGGTTTAGCCAATAGCAAACAGTACATAAATTCTTGCTCCTTTCCCCTTTCCAACAATACAAAGGCATATATAGTTCCAGCAGGAGAGCATATCTCATTCTTTTATATTTGTCCTTTCCTAATGAGGGAAAAATCACTTTCAGTCACCACCATCATTCCCCAATTCAATCCCTCCTATTCTGAGTTTTGAAGAAATCAATCAGTAGAACTCCAAGGATGCTTAAATCACCAAGCTAGACAGCCCACAGACATCATAGCCAGTGGACATTTTGCTTCAATAATTTTTGAAGTGTAGTTCTTAAAGACATAGAATATATTCACATCTGCCTGTCTCTCCTTGCTAAATGGTCGTGGAAAGTTAACTTTTTCTCATAGGGGGATAGGAGAAGAAACTAGTAGAGCAGGGAGGCATCAAGCCAACTCCATTTAGTTTCTCACCTGAAAGGTGAGGGGCTGACAGCCATTCAACTGAAGCTACCTTATTCCTGTGGGGGAAACCCCACGTGCTTCATAAATTCTACAAGGAAGGAAGGATTCACTCCTAAAAGAAAGAGAACCTTGAATTTTTTTTTCTTTATTGTTTTTATGTTGGGAGAGATTTTGTGGCAAGCCTCAGGGCAGGAGATAAGCTCTTACAATTCTTTATAAATTTGATTTTTGTTTATCAATTTGTATCTTTATGTATTCAGAAGTAAGGAAGAATGTTAATTAGTGAATATGACTATGATTTGTGTCATAGCAACTTTTCTAGATACTCTTTAGACACTGGAGAAGGCATAGAAAGATTATTGTTGTTGAGCCATATTCAACTATTAATGATCTCATTTGAAGTTTTCTTGGCAAATATGTTAGATAGCTTTGCTATTTCCTTCTCCCACCATTTTATAGATGAGAAAAACAGAAGCAAACAGAGTTAAGTGATTTGCCCAGGATCACACAACTTAGTAAATATCTGAGGTCAAATTTGAACTCACATCCTGATTTCAGATTAGCACTCTACTGTGTCTCATAGAAAGGTAGAATTTTCCAAAGCTACTAGGCTCTTAGGATTTGATCTTTGCCAAAGAAAGCCCAGTAATTTTGCTGAAAACAACTAATCTTATAACTTGGAGAAATGGGTAAAGATGAAGTCAAAATCACTCAATTTTATCTCTGGTATATTAAATAATTGAGACTTTGTCTTAGTTGTTCAAAAAACTTTAGATTAAATGAGATTTAACACAAGAATCTTATTTTTTCAAAGGGGCAGAGGAAACTTGACACTTTTGGGCATGGCTACATATTGTATGAGACCAGTTAAGAGGGGCACAAAAAATTTAACTGTAGAGTTTTAGCTGAATTCATCATGAAGGTTGTCCAATGCACAGTCCAACTAGAAGAGAGATTCTCTAGTATACTAGATGATGACATCCTCCAGATTGCTCTTGCTTGCATATGATGTTGTACTGATTTCATTAATTATTGGAGCACTGATGAACCTCCTAAATAAGATACACAATCACTCAAAAGAATTCAGCCTAACTGCTAATGCAGGAAAAAATATAAGTAATACAAGACTGTCTATTGTTCAGACTTAAATGTAGTTGGATGGGCATCCCATAGAGTTGTTCCATCAGTAGGGATCTTGGCCAAATGATGCAAATGGAAAATAAACTGCCTTAGAATTGAATAGGAGGAAGAGAATAGGCTGAATTGACTTTGGAAAATTGCCCGGTGCTTTTTTAAAATAGATTTTTATTTGTATCTTTTGTTTTTACATTGCCTATATTTCTCTTCTGTATTCCTCACCTTTCCCTCCCCGAGAATCTTTCCTTATTTTAGTTTTTTTTTATTGAAGCTTTTTTATTTTTAAAACATATGCAAGGATAATTGACCCCTGCAAAATCTTATGTTCCAATTCTACCCCCTTCCCGCCATCCCCTTCCTCAGATGGTAAGTTATCCAATATATGTTAAACATGGTAAAAAGTATATGTAAATCCAATATAGACGTACATGCATATATATATACAATTATCTTGTTACAAAAAACCAAATCAAAAAGGAAAAAATGAGAAAAAATAAAATTCAAGCAAATAACAACAAAAGAAGTGAAAATGCTACGTTGTGTTCCATACTCAGTTCCACAGTCTTTTCTCTGGGTGTAGATAACTCTCATCATCACAAGATCATTGGAACTGGCCTGAATCCTCACAAGTCATGTCCATCAGAATTGATCATCCTGTAATCTTGCTGTTGCCATGTATCTCTTGGTTCTACTTATTTTACTTAGCATCAGTTCACGTAAGTTTCTCCAGGCCTCTCTGAAATCATCCTGCTGATTGTTTCTTATAGAACAATAATATTCCATAACATTCATATATCATAGCTTATTCAGCCATTCTCCAACTGATGGGCATCCATTCAATTTCCAGTTCTTGCCACCACAAAAAGAGCTGCCACAAACATTTTTACACAGGTGCATCCCTTTCCCTCCTTTAAGATCTCTTTGGGATATAGGGCCAATAAAAACACTGCTGTATCAGAGGGTATATGCATTTTGATAGCCGTTTGGACATAGTTCCAAATTGCTCTCCAAAATGGTTGGATCAGTTAGTTCACAATTCCATCAACAATGTATTAGTGTCCCAGCTTTCCCACATCCTCTCCAACATCCATCATTATCTTTTCTTGTCATCTTAGCCAATGTGAGAGGTGTATAATAGTACCTCAGAGTTGTCTTAATTTGCATTTCTCTAATCAATAGTGATTTAGAGCACTTTTTCATATGACTAGAAATGGTTTCAATTTCTTGATCTGAAAATTATCTGTTCATATCCTTTGACCATTTATCAATTGGAGAATTATTTGAATTCTTGTAAATTTGAATCAATTCTCTATATATTTTAGAAATGAGGTCTTTATCAGAATCTTTGAATGTAAAAATGTTTTCCCAATTTCTCACTTCCCTTTTAATCTTGTCTGCATTAGCTTTGTTTGTATAAAAACTTTTTAACTTAATATAATAAAAATTATCTATTTTATGTATTATATCTAGGATATACTGCAATATATTTAACATATATTGGACTGCTTGCCATCTTGGGGGGGGGTGGAGGAAGGGAGGGGAAAAAACGAAACATAAGCGAGTGCAAGGGATAATGTTGTAAAAAATTACCCTGGCATGGATTCTGTCAATACAAAGTTATTATTAAATAAAATAAAATTTAAAAAAATTATCTATTTTGTGTTCAATAATGAGCTCTTTGTGGTCACAAATTCCTTCCTTCTCTACAGATCTAAGAGGGAAACTATACCATGTTCTTCTAATTTTCTTATAATATCATTCTTTATGTTTAAATCATAAACCCATTTAGAGCTTATGTTGATATATGGTATAGGGTGGGTCAATGCTTAGTTTCTGCCATACTAGTTTCCAATTTTCCTAGCAGTTTTTGTCAATTAGTGAATTCTTATCCCAAAAGCTGAGGTCTTTGAGGTTGTCAAACACCAGATTACTACAGTCATTGGCTATTTTGTCCTGTGAACCCAATCTATTCCACTGATCAATTACTCTACTTCTTAGCCAGTACTAAGTGGTTTTGATGCTTTATAATATAGTTTTAGGGTTGGCATAGCTGAGCCACCTTCATTGGCATTTTTTTTTCATTAATTCCCTTGAAATTCTTGACTTTTTGTTCTTGCAGATGAACTTTGTTATTATTTTTTCTAGCTCTGTAAAATAATTTCTTGGGAGTTTGATTGGTATGGCACGAAATAAGTAGATTTAGGTAGTATTGTCATTTTTATTATATTCACTTGGCCTACCCATGAGCACTTGATATTTTTTCCAATTGACTAGATCTGACTTTATTTGTGTGGAAAGTGTTTTGTATTTGTGCCTTTCCTTATTTTAAAAGAAGAGGAAGGGGGACAGCTAGATCATGCAGTGGATAGAGCACCGGCCCTGAAGTCAGGAAGACTTGAGTTCAAATTCAGCCTCAGACACTTAATACTTCCTATCTGTGTGAACCTGGGCAAGTCACTCAATCTCAATTGCCTCAGGGGAAAAAAAAAAGAAGAGAAAGAGAATAAAAAATAGTAAAACTAGTCAACACATTGAAAACATCTGAAATTATATATTTGTGTTTCATATCTGTGGTTCACTTTGGTAAAGAGGAGGTATGTTTTCATAATTCTTCTTTGGGGCCATGCTTGGTTTTTATGATTACACAACATTCAGTGCAAATTATATTGTGGTTGCTGTTCTTTCTACTTATAATTATTGTCTTTGTGTGTGTTGTTTTCTTGGCTCCATTTACTTCATTGCTTCACTTCGTATGTCTTGAATCTTAATATTCATCATTTTCATCATTACTTATGCCATAATAATATTCCTTTGGAAGCTAGGTAGTATAGTGGATAGAGAGCCAGATCTGAAGTCAGGAAGAGCTATCTTCTTGAGTTCAATACTTACTAGGAATGCAATCTTGGGCAAATTACTTCACCCTGTTTGCCTCAGTTTCTTCATCTGTAAACTGAGCTGGAGAAGGAAATGGCAAACCATACCAGTATCTTTGCAAAAAAACCAAATAAACAAACAAACAAAAAAAAAAACCCAACCCAAATAAGAGTCATGAAGACAGACACAAATGAAAAATGACTAAATAACAACAAAAATATTTTATTACATTCATGTACCATAGTTTGTTTGGCCATTCTTCATTCTTCAAACTTTTAGTTTGTTTCTATTTGTTCACTTCTGCAAAATTTTAAAAATTATCTCCTTGGTTGCTAGTGCTTTTAATGACCCTAGACTTTTTGAAACAAAGGCCCATCTTTTGGTAATACTAATAATCTTTTGGTGGAATTATATATCTGAAAAAGAATGTTAATACCTGAAGACTTAAAATACTCTAAAGAATTAAAATGTCCTTTTTTCCTCCTTAATATTTATTTGGATATTTATATACAATATATGTCCCTGCCCTTTCTCCTTTACCATATATACCCTCTCCTATGCCATGAATTTAAATTCCTTAAAATCTTAGACATTGTTTTTTCTCCCTTTCCTTGTGTCCTGGGAAGAGAAACACATATCTCTGGCTCTTCTTCCAAGCTTTTGTTTGGTACTCTTTTTTTTCTCCTTTTCCTTGCACTGGATTTCTTACCTAATGAGAAGAGCTAAATTTATAAACCCAGGATGCTTGGCTAGAGTTTAAACAACTTCCCCCATAATATAGGTCCTCCAAAAGTCCTTTCTCTTCCTGGATTTCATCAAGCAATTGCTACAATGATGATGGTGATGATGATGATGATTCTTTTGAAGTCCTGTATGGTCTAGCTCTAGTTGACTTTTCTTTTTTTATTATTATTATAGCTTTTTATTTATAAGATATATGCATGGGTAATTTTTCAGCAATGACCCTTACAAAACCTTCTGTTCCAATTTTTCCCCTTCTTACCCCCACCCCCTTCCCCAGATGGCAGGTACACCAATACATGTTAAATATATTAATGTATATGTTAAATACTATATATACATAACATACAGTTATTTTGCTGCACAAGAGGAATCGGACTTTGAAATAAGGTAAAATTAACCTGTGAAGGAAATAAAAAATGCAAGTGGACAAAAACAGAGGGATTGGAAATGCTATATAGTGGTTCACACTAATTTCCTAGAGTTCTTTCATTGGGTGTAACTGGTTCTATACATTATTGAACAAATGGAATTGATTTGGTTCATCTCATTGTTAAAGAGGGCCACATCCATCAGAATTGATCATCATATAGTATTGTTGTTGAAGTATATAATGATCTCCTGGTCCTGCACATTTCATTCAGAATCAATTCATGTAAGTCTCTCCAGGCCTTTCTGAAATCCTCCTGCTTACATTTCTTACAGAACAATAATATTCTATAATATTCATATACCACAATTCTAGTTGATCTTTTTAGGTTCACTGCATATTATTCTCTTTTATATATCTTAGTATCCATTCAAACTGACCTTCTTTGAATGAAACACTTATTTGGAGAAATATGAGAATTCATTTTGCTTGATCATGCATATTTATTACATAGGTTTTCTTTTACTTTATTTTTTCCCATGGTAGGTAGTAGAATGGTGGGACAGGGGAATGGGAGAGATGGGAGAGAGAGAAAATGTTTGTTCATTAAAAAATAAATAAATAGCCTGGTTTTCTTGCTTTTCTTTATAAAGGACATTCTATCACCTTCCTCAATATAGTTGCACAAGCTTTTCTTCCATGACATGAGTGCACTTTTCCCTCTTTGCTCTCTTCTTCTCTGCCTCTCCCAAACACCTCACAGAATCCCTAGTTTACTCTAAAATATAGTCCAAGTGCTCCTATAGGAAGCCCCCCTCCTCCACCACTTGTCAGGACCTTTTTCCTAGAAATTACTTTGTATATATTATTTGGAGCCCTGGATACATTTATATTAATTTTACATATACATGTCATTCCCTTCCAATGAAATGTGAATTCCTTAAGGGCAAGTACTACTATGTTTTTGTCTTTGTAGTCTTTTTTCCTAACAGAAAAGACAGAGCAGCCCCTTCACAAATTTTCAGTGATTGAATGAATAAATGGATGCATGAATAACAAATATCTAAGATTTACAAAGCATATCCTTCTTCCATAAAAGTCATGTTGTGAAAGAAAACATAAACCCTTCCCTCCCCCCAAAAAAAACTCAACCTCAATAACATTTTTCAACATAAGTCCTTCAGAATTGTCTTAACTCATTTCACTGCTGAATAGCCAAGTCATTCATAGCTGATCATCTTAGAATATTGAATATTGCTGCTACTTTGTACTTGGTACATTTCATTTTGCATGTCCTCATGGAAGTCTTTCCAAGTTTTTCTGAGAGCATCCTGCTCATCATTTCTTTCAGCACAATTTGTTCAATTAAGGGGCATCCCCTCAATTTCCAATTCTTTGCCCAGAAAAAGGAGTTTCTATAGACATTTTGGTACTTGTGTGTCCCTTTCCTTTTTAAAATCTCTTTTAGGATACATACTTAGTTATAGTATTACTAGTTCAAAGGGTATGCATAGTTTTGCAGCCCTTTGGTTATAGGGTGGGTTGCTGTACAGAATTGTTAGATCAATAAAACAATCAACTTTTATAGATGCTGCAGATGGACAATTTGTTGGGCTTACAATTGAATAGGATAGAGGATTCGGGACACATTGCTTTTGGAAAATTATACCGTACTTTCTTTAAGTTGCTCTCATTTCAAAAATTTTTCTTTTAAAATGTCAACAATATTTTGGTAATGCTACATTGCTGCAGTACTTAGAACTTTACAATATTATAAGAATAAAAATTGCTATTGACTCTCTTCCTCCTTATACCCCCCAAAGAAAACCAAAGCATATCCCTCACACATAGTTGTAAAGAGAACTGGTAAGAGCTCCATTTGACAGATGAGGAAATGTGGTTCAGGTCACTTGCCCATAATGATGACAAGTATGGAGCCAGCTACAACCAAAAGGATAGAAAACTATTTCCAGGTTCTTTGCCTGCCAGTTCATGTCCAGAGGAAAATAAAACTAACTTGAGTATTTATTAATCTTATTCTAACTTGTAAAGTTTAAGCTCTCAAGGAACTCTATATTTGGCAGTAAATAATATGTGTATTCAGATAAAGAACCTTGTGGTGATCTCTGATTTATTTTTCTGCATCAATCTGTCTTCCTTTGGGGCTAGCTTAGGCATTGCCCTGGAAAGTAGTGGAGGAAGGAACTCTGCTATCAGAGATGGCTTTTAATTAAAAAGACTAAGTGGTGGAACTAGAACTTCCAATCTCTATAATGATTTATGTGTGTGTGTGTGTATACACATGCATTCAAATGTATATATGTACACATGTACATATATGCATGTGTGTATGTGTACACATATATGTACCTATAGGTATATACACAAATGTATATAGAGTTGTTATATGGACTTAATAGAAACACAAATCGATCATCAACCAACCAGCACTGATTAAACACTTGCTGCTATGTGTCAGGCATTATGCTAAGTGTTTATGGAGTGGGGTAGGGAGTATTAAGAAATGAAATCTCTGCTCTCAGGGAGATTATATTCTATTAAGGATATGGGTATGTACACATATAAGTATACAAAAACTTAGACCTACAGTAGGAGCCAATACCCGTGAGGTAGAGGATGGGTTTGCAGCTTGACATCTTCCAATGTACCACAAGTGTCCCTTGTTAATGGACTTTCACTTTTCAATGGTGCAGTAATCTCTTATTGATCCCCATGGCTGTTGGAATATGTTCAAGGTGATTGGTGACTGAACCAAGAAAAATCTGGAACTTAATATGAACTAAGGAGAAACTTTATCTCTCCCTTTGTCTCTTTTGAGTGTCATTTGGGACCCCATTGCCTTTCTTTTCAACTTCTTGATAGATAGGGAGAAAGAATTTCTTTCCCTTTCCTCGCACAAGCAGTGATGGCAGCCATACACCCATGGCATTGTGAATATGTACTTGACTAGTTGAACTAACTCCAACATGGCAAATACTCTTTTTTTATTATTATTATAGCCTTTTATTTACAAGTTATATGCATGGGTAATTTTACAGCATTGGACAATTGCCAAACCTTTTGTTCCAACTTTTCTCCTCCTTCCCCCTACCCCCTCCCCCAGATGGCAGGTTGACCAATACATGTTAAATATGTTAAAGTATAAATTAAATACCATATAAGAATACATGTCCAAACAGTTATTTTGCTATACAAAAAGAATCGGACTTGGAAATAGTATACAATTAGCCTGTGAAGGAAATAAAAAATGCAGGCGGACAAAAATAGAGGGATTGGGAATTCTATGTAATGGTTCATACTCATTTCCCAGAGTTCTTTCGCTGGGTGTAGCTGGTTCAATTCATTACTGCTCCATTGGAACTGACTTGGTTCATCTCATTGCTGAAGATGGCCAAGTCCATCAGAATTGATCATCATATAGTATTGTTGTTGAAGTATATAATGATCTCCTGGTCCTGCTCATTTCACTCAGCATCAGTTCATGTAAGTCTCTCTAGGACTCTCTGAAATCATCCTGCTGGTCATTTCTAACAGAACAATAATATTCCATAATATTCATATACAACAATTTATTCAGCCATTCTCCAATTGATGGGCATCTACTTAGTTTCCAGTTTCTGGCCACTACAAAGAGGGCTGCCACAAACATTCTTGCACAGACAGGTCTTTTTCCCTTCTTTAAAATCTCTTTGGTATATAAGCTCAGTAGTAACACTGCTGGATCAAAGGGTATGCAGAGTTTGATAACTTTTTGAGCATAGTTCCAAATTATGGCAAATATTCTTTAGCAAGAAGTCAGAAACCCAAATGTCACTGGAAGCATCTTCAGCAGATGTCTATCTCTATAGCAAGTTGCAGAAGTCACCTTTCACCAGCAATACACAGGTGACCCAGACCTCTTGAGCTAATGAGGTAGCCACTAAGGCTAAAAATGTTCATTGATCACTATTGAGTTATCTGTGCTTGGGGATAGACCCACAAACAGAATGGGCATCTAAGGGCTTCGGGTTCTATATGAGGTTCACTTAGATAAGTATATATTCTGGTTGCTATGTGTATGTAGATGCCATAGCTGTTGGAGGAGGAGGGGGAAGTAGAGAGAGAAAAATCTCCTTCACTCAATTGGGAAATCCAAGTTAGAGCTGGCAAAATCCCAAGTGACATGCTTGAAAAAGTGGATGATAGAGGATTTTTTTTTACCTGAATGAAACTACTGAATGAAAGGTTTTTTCTGACTCAAACCCTAGCCATTCCATATTATCCCGCAGTTAAAGGGAACAATTAGAATTGTCATGAATCTTTAAATAAGGGGCCAGAGCACATAAGTGCCCCAGCAGGACCAAGACCCAGGCCCATCCTGCTCACACTCCAACTATTACAGATACAAAGTAAATACACGGTAATTTAAGAGAGGCAGTACCAGCTGAGAGATTCAGGAAAGACTCATATTTGAGGGTGCTTTTTGAAGAAGTAAGAATTGAGAATATGGGGAGATGGTCATTGACAATCCACTCTGAATTTTCCCACTACCAGAGAGGGTACAATGAAGGGAAACCTGACCCATAATCTTCAAACTTTACTAACCTAGAACTTGTTCAGACCTGCCTTAAAAAAAGAATAAATCATTTGCAATGAACACCAAGGCTTGTTGCCAAGGAACCTTCACAAAGGATCCCTAGTGACTTTGCTCTTGTTGTGAATGACAGCTAGCCCAATTAAAACTGACTCAGCCACCCTTTTAAAAATGGAGGAGGAACTGCTTATTTTAGATCCAAAGTTAGACTGGTTGGAGCCAGACACCTAGGTCTATTTGATTGAAAACAGAATTCCTTCTTGCTACCATGGATCACAGCTCAACATTTAATCACAGATTAATCAAAGGTTGACTAGTATTGACACTAACTTCAGACAATATACACATATCTGTATAGCTAAGATACCTCTTCTATACCAGTTTCTAGGATCATAGATTTACAGATTTCTAAAAATCTTTATTTTACAGAGTTGTGACTTGCCCAGTCACATAGATCCTAAGTCACAGAAGTAGAATTAATTCCCAGATTATCTGATCTCAACAACAGTTTTTTCCAAGGAAACAAACCGACCTTGATGCAGACCTTGACTCTGCCACTTTCACTGTGATTATGAGCAAATTGCTTATAACCTAATCTAATGAACTTTATTCATTATGTTTCAACTCTTTCACAGCACTGCTGGGGACTGATGATACAAATGACAAAACAGAAATATTCTCTGCTCTCAAAGAGAGAATATTATGGGTTAGGGATATGATGACATGGAAAAATAGTGCCACAATAGGGAAACAGATGAGTATGAACATGATATTTTGAAGAGGGAGTTACTATCTAAAGGAATCAGGAATAATCTTAGAGATGAGGTAAAGTCTGTTAATGGAGCCTAGTAGTAAAATTAAGATCCTAAGGAGACAGATATATTTTAGTAACTGTAAAAAACATCAGAAAATAGGAGGTTAAATGATGAATTCAAAGAAAAGCAAATAGGGTAGTTTAATTAGAAGGTAGATTGCATGAAGGGGAGAAATGTGAAAAAAGCCTGACAGATGGGCTGGGGACCAAAATGTGAGAGTATATATAAGCTCTGGAAGTCTTTATTAGAATTCTCAAATGCACTGATAAATTGGGTCTTCCAAACCAGGCTGGCTTTGTCTTTCCTATAGGTTCTAGGGATAACAGTAAAGGGTTGAGTTTTTATTTCTAGTGCTCTAGTGCTCAGCAGCTCTTGTGTGCTCCATTGTCCCTTCCCCCATGATTATCGATAGATATCAATTAATCAGCCTGATTTAATCAGCTTTTAGAAATGAGCATTTACTATAGTAACATATAACCTATTGCTACTTCCTCTTTTCCCCTTGTTCCAAATTCTGGGAATATTCTCATACAATAATACAGAGTTTAACTGAAAGCAGTCTCAAGCTTCAGAGTACACATTTGCCAGAAATTCTTTTTTCTTCTTCTTGGGCTATTCATGAATTTTTTCTCAAGCAAAGTGTAGCTTTTCTGCTGGCCTTCTTGTGAAACCTTGAATCTGCCTTTCTGTACAGAGAATATTCTATTCTTGGTTCTAGATGAAGACACTGTCACATAGTTTACTGCTGTTTGGGGGATATTGTCAATAAATAAATATGTATTAAATACCAACTATATACCAAGTACTGCACTAAGTGCTGGAGATACAAATATAAAGAAAGAAACAATCCCTGCCCTAAAAGAGTTTAGAATCTAATTGGGAGAGACAAAACAAAACAAAACAAAAAAAAAAAACATGCACAATCTATATGCAGGATAAACAGAAAATAATCAGCAGAAGAAAGGCAACAGAATTAAGAGGGATTCCTATAGAAGGCAGGATTTTAGCTCAGACTTGAAGGAAGGCAGAAAATCCAAAGGGAGTTTCAATCAGTTGGGAGATAAAGCAATGAAGTCTGTGTCACTGTTTTGCTGGGTTGTTGATTGTTGCCCTTCATTTTCAGAGGACCAAAATGATGTCACTATGCTAGAGTCCAGTTACAGTAAGTCTGACTATAGCTGATCAAACCAAGGAGAGCTCAGAATGCTCTGCTACAGGTCGGGGCATAAGTAGTTCCTATGAATATTTGGGGTAACTTCTCTAACTTTGTGCATCTTGTGTTTCTTTTGAGTTACTTCAATTCTGCTTTGTTCTTAGAGCACTGATCCTTCTCTAAATAAGGGTACACGATGATGGAAGGTCCTGTGCTGTATTGTGCCAGTGTCTCAATCCTTAAATTCTTAAGTGGTTCTAGTCAAGACATGTTGGGAACTAGAGAAGAGAGACAGGGAGAGAAGAAACAAAGGTTGAGGCTAAGTAATTTTTCCTTAAGTAATTCTTTCTCAGGGGCTTAACCCAAACTGCTTCCTTCAGAGTTATCACTTACTTGGATCTCAATTCCAAATAACTTCCCAATTTTATATAGGCCCCATGGGGTGTTGTTTCTAAGTCCCTAGAATAATCTTAACAATTTTACCATCCCACCTAGTTGAAATGTTTGTATTTAATCCTTGGGGCAATAGGAATACATCATGGAGGCTGCATAGAAAAGGATGAAGAGTGCTAGATGTGGAGTCAGGGAGCTAGGTTTGACTCCCAGCCTTTTTAGAATTTGCTGCCTGAATGACCATGGACAAATCCCAACTCTTTGAGATCTAGTTTCTTTATATGTAAAAATATGGAAGATGGACTAAGTCAGATATTCATAGATTTAGAGTGGGAAGGGACCTTAGAGATCACCCTCATTTTACAGATAAGCAACTGAGACTTGAAGATCTGGGGTGACTTCTCCATGTCACCCAACATTTGTATTTGAAACCAACTCTTCCTGGCTCCAGTTCTAGCAGTTCTAGTATCCATAATGTTATGCCTTTTTGGTTCAAAGACTCTAGTTTCCAAGATGTAAAGTTGAAAGTATCTTTAGCAGTCATCAAGTCCAATCCCTTTGTCTTACAGGTGAGGGAAGCCAGACCCGGGGAAATTAAGTGATTTGCCTAAAGTCATACATGCCCTTGTTCAATTATGTCTGACTCTTCAGCATTAGGATTTTCCTAGCAAAGACATTGATGTAGTTTGCCATTTACTGCTCTAGCTGTTTCCAGATGTGGAAACGGAGGCAAACAGAATCCCACATTTGCCATAGGGTCATATAGCTGGAAAGTGTAGCTGTCTCTGGTGTAGAAACTCTACATTCTAATTCAGGATTTCTGACTTTAAATCTAGTATTATTTTCATTATACCATGATGCTCTTTATGACTATATAAATGTGTTATTACCCTCATTTTGTAAATGAGGAAGCTGAGGCTGTGAGATGTAAAGTGACTCATTTATGGTTCCATAGCTAATATGTACCAGAATCCAAAATATTCTTTTAGGTCAGCACTCATTCTCCTCTTCCAGACAAGCAACAACAAAAAAAAAAGGTCAAAGAATCGTGAATCTAGAGTTGGGAGGGCCTTTCGAGATCCTCCAAGTCCCCTTATTTTTTGTTTTTGTTTTTGAGGGTTTTTCCCCCCGCCCTGTGGCAACTGGGGTTAAGTGACTTGCCCAGGGTCACACAGCTGGGAAGTCTGAGGTCAAATTTGAACTCAGGTCCTCCTGACTTCAGGGCTAATGCTCTATTCAATTCCCTTATTTTAGCGCATAATTACAGGAAAACCACAGTTAACCAGAGGCCAAATAAGTATGCCTTTCAATCCAATCCCTCCCTCATATTACACTTTTAGAGAAAAAGGCATATGAAAAAACATCAGGGATTCATTCAATGAAGCCGCTTAAGAGACAGTTCAGTTTCGCTAATATCCTTGCATATTACCACACCTTCATTTCTATTCAATAAGGTAGGGTGATATCTTTTGATTCGTGCGTAAACTGGACTCAGAATATAAACTTATGGGATACCAACAGATCTCAAGATGCTTTCTCAATCATCATGAAAAGTGTCAACGAAGTTTAGCAGTTACAAGGCAAGGAAGTGGCAGGAAGCCAGGGGAGTTTATTAAGTAGGTTGGAAGGGGGCTGACACGATCAAAAATTGTGCTTTGGGAAGATCACTTTGTCAGCTGAGTGAATGGAGGATGTTTTGGAGTGGAGACTTAAGGCAGGAAGATCCCTCCATCGGGCTCTTGCTGCGTCCGGATGGGAGGCTAAGAGGACCTATACCAGAGGGGTGCTGGAGTCAGAGCTGAGAAGGGGGTGTGTTCGAACCTGTTGCAAGGATGAAATGGCAAGCCTTGGCAACATCTTGGATTAAGGCAGATGAGAGATAGAGGGATGTAGGGTAACTCTTAGGCTGTGAGCCTGATGGACTGAGAAGATAGTTTTTACAAGAAGAAGAAGGTTAGGGGATATGCACGGAGAACAGCCGCGGACACCATACTTCAGGAGTACAGCTATCAGGAAGGATCAGAAACCGCGTGGTGCATGGGGGCGGAGCCTCTAGCGGAAGGGGTGGAGTCCTAGTTTTGGGGCTCTCGCTGACCGCTAGTCAGTCTCGCCGGGGGCGGGGGAGGGACGAGCCTCGGTTTCTGGCCGGGCTTTTTAAGGAACAGGACCAGCATGGCCGCCCCCAGAGTCCGGGGCCTGAAGCAGTGCTGGTCGTCTCCCTGATGGAGTTCCCTGCTTAGCAGGCGCGCCGGGGCAGCCCCCAGCCCAGCCCAGGCCAGGCCCAGCCTCCGCCCCCTGTTCTCTTTCTTACGCGGCGGCGGTAGCAGCGGCGTCGCGCGCCGTCATGTTCGCTAAGGCCTTTCGGGTTAAGTCTAACACAGCAGTCAAGGGCTCGGACAGGTGAGAACTGTGGACTTCCGCCCAGGGAGGGGTCTTGGACCCCCAAAGGGCTGGGGTGTCTCCGGGGTCGGCAAGGGTCCAAAACCCGAGAAAGGTTCGGTGCACTTTGGGGACGCTTGCTCCAGAGGGACTTGATTCCTGGGACTGGGAGAGATTCTGGCAAACTGGGAGGCTCTCACTCTCAGCCCCCAGGGCTTGTTTCTAGCCGCTGGGCTTTTTAGATCTCTCCTTGTCTGGCAGGGTGTGAGAGGGGCCGGGAGGAAACTTTGCTGGGAGCAGCTGGCCCACCCGATGATGCACGTGTTTGGTATCCCGGGGTTCTTCGGGAAGGTAGGCACCCCGGGGTGCAGGGCAGTCACATTCCATGAGACCAGGGAGGGACTGGAGCGATCATCTTGGCCAGTTACCTCATTTTATAGGGAAAGTAGATAAATTCGTTCAGAGCTATCTACACATCTGGAGCTTGAGTATCTCTGAAGAGGCATGGGTGATTCACTGAAAGATGAGCATCCCACCGAGGGGAGTAATGGAAATGGTGGATATGAGTAGGATGCAGCATATAACCAAGGAGAAACTGAAGAAAAACACAAAATGTCTGTACCCAGAGTAAGGGTGGAAGATGGTGTAAAAGACTGATCGATTGAATCAGACAATCAAGCATTTAAGACTAAATGGCCTTTCTCACCATTAGTGCTGGCTCGATGTTTGGGGCTAAGATAATTATAGTCAAGGGTTTAGAGGGAGGGGTGAGACAAGCCAGACTCACCTGGTGGCAGGAGGAGGAAGGAGGAGGGAGAGGAGGAGAAAGGTGGAGATTCTGGACTCCAGAATCCAAAAGAGATCTTTGGCTAAACTCCTGGCAGTTTGCCTGCTTTTCCCCTTAAAAACTCAAGAACTTTTATTTATCCTGACTCTGGCTGATCCTGAGGCCTCTAAGGAGCTAGCCTGAACTTAATAGGCTAGGAAAGAGTTAAGGAAGGCAGGTGGCCAGCCAGAGGGTTCTGCTGGAAGGAACACTGTTGGTTGGGCCCCCTATGATAAGCGTATGGGAAGACATGAAAGAGAGGGACTCAGAAAAGCAGGCATAACTGAGTTGCAATTCGTTTTTTGTTTTTGTTTGGGTTTTTTTTGGAAGGAGCTCCCAAATAAATGACAGGTCAATTTCAGTGTCTGAGAACAACCAATGAGTTCAGTGTTTATATAGATTCTCAATCGATCAAATAATGAAGTCCACTAAGTGGTGCAATGGATAAAGCATTGAGCCTGATGCCAAGAACTGAATTTATATCTAGCCTTAGACATTTATTAGCTTTGTCACCCTGGGTAAATCATATAGTCTCCATCTGTTTTAGTTTCCTCAACTATACAATGGGGATAAAAATAGGACCCATCTCTCACAAGGTTGTCCTGAAGAGCAAATGAGATACTGTAAAGCTTAGTATACTGCTTGGCAGATAGTGGTACTTAATAAATGCCTATTTGTTAAAGGCCTTTTTGCTAGGCATTGTGATAGGTGCTAGAGTTACAAAGACAGGTTCTAGTCTCCAGGAATTTTTAGTTTGTCAGTCAATCAATTGACTTGTGCTTTTATTGTTCCTTTTTGAAATAAAGAATGAACAATTTTTTAAATGCCTACTGCTTCTAGATGTAACACTTGGTGGTACAAAACAAAACTGACAACAGTCTCTGTCTTCAAGGGACTTACATTGTATCAAGGTAGAGATGACATGTAACATGTACGTGCATAGGAACATACAAAATAGAAACAATATAATTTTGAGGGAAGATACTATCAGCTGCTTCTATGACAAAAAGTCTCATGATAGAGAAAGTGGTACTTGATCTTAGCCTTTGAAGGCAATGTGGATTCTGAAAGTGGGAGATAAGGGATTTCATTACAGGTAGTATAGATGTAAGAATCATGGGAGTTAGAGTGCCAGGTATGTGAAATAGCCACAAAGTTAGTTTGTCTGAAGTATGTGTGGAAGAGAATAAGGTACTCCAAAGGCAGGGTTGGTTATGGTGGTGCCAGGTAAATACAGCCAGAGTTTCCAAATTGATGTTCTCATACATAGGGCTGACCAGATTATTCTCCAACTCCAGAAGCTTCAAAGATTTCCCATTGCCATCAGGTTAAAATAAAAACTCCAATTTGGCATTCAAAGTCCTTCCCAATTTGGCAGCAGCCAATTCCATCTTCCCTTAATGCACTCTACTCCAACTGAACTGGTCTCTTCCATGGTTTTTTTCACTTATTTTCTTGTGGTTTCTCTCTGCCCATGCTTTTGAATTCTCCATTCTTTTCTCACCCCTGCCTCTTATAATCTCTTTTATGCCATTTAAGCTCTTTTCAAGACTCATTTTAAGTGCCATCTTCAAAAGGCTTTTTCTGATTTCCCCAGTAATTGGACCCTTCCTTCTAAAACAACTCATATTTCTAATTTGTGATCATAGTATATCTTCCCTGGAGACTTTTATGTTCCTAAAAGGCAGAAACTGTCTCATTTTTGTATTTGTATCTTTTGGGTCTGGTACAACACTTGGTAAGCAATAGATGTTTAAAGAGAATTGTTGATTGACTGATTGAGTACAATATAATAGTGATGGGGGGAAACAGCCGTCTTTGGAGGAGGCAGTAAAAGAAGGCTCATGGTAAGGGGTATTACTTGAACTGGGCTCAGAAGAAAGGTAGGAATTCTGAGATGTGAAGGTTAGGATGCAGTGCAGTCCAGCCTTGAGTGACAACCTGTAGGATGAAAGTTTGAGTTTTGTGTGAAAGGCCAGGAGACAAGAAGGCCAGTTTGGCTAGACTGTAGAGTATGTGATGGGGAGGTTATGGGTAAAACCTAGAAAGGAATGCCAGTACCAGGTTGAGAAAGGCTTTTTTAAAGGCCCTTTTTATTTGTATTTCTACCTAAAGACAATATGGAGCCACTGAAGTTTCTTGGTTGGGGGATGATATGGGAAGACTTGGGTTTTGGGGGAATATCATTTTTGCAGCTTTTTAGAGATGGATTGGAGAGGGGGAGAGAAAGGAGGCAGTGAGGCTAATTAGGAGGCTATTGTAGTATTTAAGTGATGAGGTCCTGAATGGGGATGATGGCCATGTGATCAGAGAGAAGTGGATAGAGGAGAAGAGAAGGAGAATCAATAAGACAGGACAACTAATTGATTCAGTGAGAAAGAGAAGAGGACACTTAGGTTTCCAACTTGGGTTACTGGAAAGATAACAGAAATAAGTAAGTTAGGGAGAGGATGAGTTGTTAGGGAGAGTAGTGACAAAAGTTATAGTAAGCACCTATAGCTGCCAAAGCAATTTTATGAAGGATCATTTTGGGATCAGTGCTATCTTGTCACCTGCTCTATTGTACTACTGTCTTATGCTGGTGATTTGAATCCCTTCTCATGGCAAATACCAAAGAGAAATAGGTACATGAGGTATGTGGCCTGGACTGAGTAATCTTTTCATTTTAGTTTGGGAAGTGAGATGGCACAGTAAATAGAGCACTAGAACTGAAATTGGGAAGAACAAGGTTCAAATTCAATCTCAGACACTTATTGGCTGTATGAACCTGAATGAGTTTAACCTCTGTCTGTATTAATTTTTTCATCTGTAAAATGGGAATAATATTAACACCTATCTCTCAGAGTTGTTATAAGGATTAAATAAGATAATATTTGTAAAGTCTGTAAATTTTAAAAACATTATATAAATGCCAGCTATTACTGTTATCAGTATCTTTAATGTATACCTTGTGACGTTTTGTAATTCATTAGGCCTATTTTTGTCACCAAAAATAAAATGATAAATCATTCCTTCTCATTTCTGTTCTCCAGGAAACTGTATGGGGACAGTTTAGAGATAGGAGAAAGAACAAGGAATCCTCAAAGAAGCTAAGCATTTTGCTCTGAGACAGTGTGGTAAATGGAATTAGATTTGTATCTTGAGCCAGGAGAACTGTGTTCAAGTTTTGAAATGGCCATTTACTGATCAAGTGCCCTGAGATAAATAACATTAATGCTCAACTTTCAGTTCCTTGTCTGTAAAATGAGGGTAAGAATCCCTAGCATTTTTCCTCTTTTCCTCCCAGGCTTGTTGTGTTGGTAAGCTTTGAAATGCTACTACAGAAGCAGCATTTCCTTGAGATTTCATTTAATATTTTTGAAGGTATGAAGGCATTTCCAAACCATATTCCTTTTGTCAGGGGGAGGTTGCTTTGCATTTACCCCTCTAATAATGGTGTGCTTTTTTAAGGAGGAAGCTTCGGACTGATGTGGCTGCTGCTTTCCCTGCCTTTGGACCAGAACAGCTCTCTGAGCTGGTGCCTGGGAAGGAGGAGCTCAATGCTGTAAAGCTCTATGCTCACAAAGGAGATGCTGTCACTGTGTATATGAATGGTAGCAACCCCATTTTGTTTGAGCTCAGGGGGACTCTGTATCCCACAGGTATGCAAATGAGTCAGGAGTTCATCCTGACACTATTTCTCTTTCCCATTTCTCTCTCCCTCATTCTTCTTCTTCTTCCAAAACCAAATGAAAATTTAAAAAATAGCCAGTTGACCATCTTTAGTCTTTTCCAAACTTCTGGTTTCCTTATACTAGAATGAGAATCCTCATGACCAGGAGGACATCAAGAATAGGAAAGGAGAGAAGAGGAATAGTATGAAAGGAGATGGAAGGAAATAGAGCAGAAGGAAAGTTCTAAAGTGAAGGAGAAAAAGCTATTAATGGGATTACTGGACAAAAAGCTGGGATCCTGAGAATGGTAGGATTTTGTGAAGTATGTCATAATGTTCTTTTAAGTGGGGAAAGAATCTATCCTTAGTTATTTTTTGTTTAGTTAATATTCATTAGGTGCCAACACTGTGCAAGGCACTGTACTATATAGACAGACAAAACCATAACAGTTTCAGCCCTCAAAGGAGCTTACATTCTATTGGGAAAGGAAGGTGATATATTTATACAAATAAGGGAGTATTTTGAGGAGAGAGAGGATGCTAACAACTATGTGCATCAGAACAGTTCCCAGAGGTGGTGGAATCTTGAAGGAAGATAACAGTTCTGAAAGACAAATATCAGGAAGTTGTATATTATAGGCATGGGGACTTTTGTGAATGAAAAGATATGAGAAATGGAATGTAAAATTTTAGAAATAACTAAAAATCTGATTTGACTGAAATATGAAGTGAATGGAAGGGAGTAATGTGGAATAAGGCTAGTAATTTAGAGTGAGACTATAGGAAACCTCAAGTGTCAGGCTGAGAATAATGAGCTGTTTTTAATGATATAGTCAGATGTGTGCTTTAGGAAGGCTAGTTGAACAGTTATGTGGAAAATTGATTGAACAGAAGAAATTGGCAGCAAGAAAGCCAATTAGGAAGAAGTTGCAGTCTCCCAGGTCAGAGCTCATAGAAACCTGAGCTAGAGTAGAGCTGTTTTGAGATTTGAGAAGGAAACAGCTGTGTGAGAGATTTTGGGAAGGTGGAATCCATAAGACTTGGCACCTGATTATGTGGAATAAGGAATAGGGTGATCCCAATCGTTATCTGGGTGACTAGGAGGATAATGGTTCCTTTAGTGGTGTAGATAAAGAGTTCTTTGGACATATTAGTTATAAGATGCTAATGGAACATCTAGGAGATGTTTAGCAAGTTGTTGCCAATATAGTTTTGAAGTTCAGGAAACTATTAGGGATAATTATATAGCCTCTTCTTCCTCAGAGATTGGAGTGAAAGATGAAGATAGATGAAATTGTAAGCTCTTGAGGTGTGGTTGGGGAGATGAGGTAGTTCAGAACAGTCTGAATTTTTTCAGTAAAGTAGGAAACAAAGAACTATGTGCTCATTTGTTAAGGGTGGGTTTGGAAGTGCCACATTTGAATAGGACTAGGAGATAGTATAAGGTTTGGAACAGAGGACAGGGGAAAGAACAAGATTACCTTGAGAGTCTGGTTGAAATTAAATTATTTGAATTTGTAGTAAATCCAGTTGGCATGGATTTCCATTGTTGTTAAGCATCCTGGCATAATGTACAAGAATATCATAAGAAAAAGATTCAAAAGGATTGAGCCTAATTAAAATACTGGGTCCCAGAAAAGAGAAAGAGGTAAAAAAGAGTAATATTGAAATCTAATTAACTATTGATATTAGATACAAAAATTAAGGGAAGTACATTGAGTACATCGAAAGGACATTTGTGATAGATGAGATGGCACCTGCCCCCTTAGCAATATATTTCATAATTGGACTCTGAGCCAAGGGCCTTTCCTAAGTGATTCTTAACACTGTGGTTTATTAGCTCTTTTAGAAGCCCAACTGACTGGGGTAATAGAATGTGCAGGGAGAGTGAGGAAAGCTGGGACAATTTTTGCCCCATCCTTAGCCTAATGTCTGGGACATAGTGAGAGTTTCATAACTGTTTATTGCCTATGTTCTGTACATGAAAATACAACATGTAATCTGGCTTTCATAGGAGCTTATCCAATGGGCATATCCTATGAAAAATTAACATTATGAGACAGAGCCATTGGTGTCAAATAAAACACTATAGATAGTAAGAGTGACCCTGGGCTAGTCCATTACCTAAAATGGACCTTGGTTTTTTCATTTGCAAAATGCTTGCCATGCTTAACTGATGATAGTTTTTGTTAGAATTACATTAGAGTCATAAGTTTTGAACCCCGTAAAATTCCATGAAAATGTAAGATTTCATTACTGTGAATTACTGTGGGCTTCTTTTTGGACAGTGTACACGTTATGGTCTTACCCTAATCTTCTGCCGGCCTTCACAACATGGCCTCCTGTGCTGGAGAAGCTGGTTGGGGGTGCAGGTAAGGAAGTGATGATCTATTCATTTGGGCTAAAATAAAAGGTTAAGATGAAGTGCAAAGGAGTCTGCACCTGATTGAAAAGAACCCACAAATATGTACCTGGGGTTTATAAAACAGAGGCCCCAGTGCAGGAACACAGTCCCTCTAGAAGTCCTGGTGCTTTGCCCCTCCTGCCAATCTCATTCCTTGTAATGCTACATCTGATAACTTGTGCCCTCAAGAAGAGAATTCTAATGCTGTTTTTAATTTTTTTTACTTTTTAATGTCCCTGTTACTCTTGGTTTGAAAAAGCAAGCATAAATCTTACGTAGCATTAAACTGGTAACATTTAGGACGTCTTTTCCTTAGCTTCAGTAACCTCGGGTTCATTCTTCCCTTTTGGAAGAGGACTCGATATATCCTTCCTCAGACAAAAATGTTATCCTCCCCAAGCTGTGTGGCAGGGCCTGGGAGGGAGTATCTCTGTTTTCTCTCACTTAGGTAATGTCGAGTGGAAAACTTTGGCAGAAATGTTTTCTCTGTTTTTGTATTGTAGATTTGATGCTGCCTGGGCTCACGGTGCCACCTGGCGGTCTGCCTCAGGTACAGCAGGGTGACCTCTGTGCCATCACCTTGGTTGGGAACAGGTACTGTACTAACCTGTGTCATCTTTTGGGGGATAAAGAGAAACAAGAAGGGAGAATCAGAGGAAGAGAGAACTTTATGAGCGGGAAGGAAAGGGCATAAAACCTTGTGAGGTAAATAGGTGCAGAAATGAGAAGGTAGTTTAAAAACGTTTAATTGCATCCTCCCTGGGATCAGAGAGAGCTGGTCACTTAAGTGGCTATAATGTGTGTCTCAGACGCACACACACACACACACACACACAGAAAGAATATGAGTCTATGTATGTTGTGGGGGAAGGGAGAGAAGAGGAAAGAAAGAGTTTAAGGAAGATTTAATTTCAGGTCTTAATGATTCTCCACCTAACGTGCTGACCTTGGAGCCTCCTAAAATCAAGCATTTTACTTAGAGTACCCTTGGAAATATTTACTTTTCTGTTTGCCCAGAGCTGATTTTGGGTGAATAGAAAAGAAAGGTAATTATATTCATATTTTCCCTCATATCATAGTCAAGATGAAGGATGACTAGGAAAATAAGGATGACAAGGTCAATTTAGCTTTTTGAAAATTTGTTAATAAAATTACATTGTATCAAGTTATAACTCAGTTGGGTTCTGAATCTGATGAGGATCACTGTTTTTTAGAACTTAAGCAGCTGGATGTTTTGTTCTGGATTTCGTACATAGTAGGAACCATAACTCATAGTGTGGGTGGAATCTTTAATTCTTGTTGAAACTTTTTCAGAGTTCAAGTACTGGAAGCATTGGCTTTTAACTTTGTTCATAGGATTTATGTAGCCCTTTAACTTCTTTCTTCACTATCTCTTTTCCATTTCCCCTCCTTGCCCACCCAGCTAGTGGCCATTCATAAGGTCACTGTCATCACCTCTTAATTATTTGTGCTAATGAAAGGAAGCAGAGAGAAAAGAGAAGGGAAGCACAATAATTCAACATGGCAAACTCTCCATTTTTATATTTGAATTTTGCAAGATGTAGTTGAATAGACATATTTGTATCAGATAGTTTAGGAATTTATAGGCTTTCACAATATCTAGGTTATCCTACAATATCCTATGTATATCTACATATATATAAAATATCCTATATATCCAATATAAAGAAATGGAAAAGCTTTAGAGCTTCTCTGTTTAACTCTTGCATGACAGATTTTCTTCCCCCTGCTTCCTCATTTACCTTGAAGATGAATAGTAAAACCTTTGAGACTAGTTCAGAGGATTGGTATAACATTTTTGTGATTGTATAACTCATTCTTTTCTTCTCAGTGTGAAAAATAATTTTTTTGTTTTGTTTAAAAGGGAAATAGCAATATTCTTGCTTTTCAGCCCTTGTTATATAAAATGATGGTAATGATAAAATAGTTAACATTTATGTAGTACTTACTATATGCCAGGTACTGTGATAATCAATTTACAAATATTATCTCATTTAATTCTCACAACCCTGGGAGTAGTTGTTATTACCCTCACTTTATATCTGAGGAACCTGTGGCAAACAGGTTTCGGTGATTTGTCTGTGCTTACAGAGCTGCTAAGTATATGAGGTCAGACTAGGGCTAAATTTAAATAATAATAATATTCACAGAGATGTCATTTAATCATAGAGGGTGAAATACTATTGGTAACAAAAATTCTTATGAAAAAGAATTACCTGAAGGTAATTGAAAATTTTAGTTTTGTTCTAAATGTAGTACTAGATTGTACTAGATGTAGAAGTATATCTGTTGCCATGGAGGGGAGAAGAGGATGTGATTTAATGTTTTCTGTCTTTGAAAGGATCAATCCTCTTCTGATACTGTTTTATCTTTCCTTAGGGCTCCTGTTGCAATTGGAGTAGCCATTATGTCTACAGCTGAGATGCTGGCCTCTGGACTGAAGGGGAGAGGTTTTACAGTGCTCCATACTTACCTTGACCACTTGTGGTAAGTATAGTGTCTCTCCAGTTCCTCACTGAAGTGGACTGGAATAGAAAAAGCCAAAGACTGTACCAAGCAATGTCAGTATAATCTGTAGCAGCCATTATGGTGTAGCTTCAGAGTAGATATTCTTTTAGATCATCTAGCACTGACTGTTGTCTCTCTCTCTCTCTCTCTCTCTCTCTCTCTCTCTTTCTCTCTCTTTCTCTCTCTTTTTTTGCTGAGGCAATTGGGCTTAAGTGACTTGCCCAGGGTCACACAGCCAGGACGTGCTAAGTGTCTGAGGTCACATTTGAACTCAGGTCCTCCTGACTTCAGGGTTGGTGCTCCATCCACTGTGCCACCGAGCTGCCCCAGACTGTTCTCTTTTAATCTGTTTGCAACTACGTTTGTGGTGCTCATCATGTTCAGCACGGTCCCAGCACACGTTTTAGACTTCTTGGCTGGGACTCCCATGGCCACCAGCGCTGCTCAGCTTTGGCTTCCTAGTCTTGGGGACAATGATGAGAATGGGCAGATTTCTTTTCCATCCCTAGACTTGCCTTGGAATTATTTGTGGACATTTTGGTCTATTCTCATGAGTATTCCCAAATCTTTGTGCTGTGAAAATGTAATCAGTTTTCCCAAGACTTGCTATATCAGCCAGTTTTCCCAGTGACGTGACATTGGCTTTCGTCTCTTACTTTTGATAGCTGATGTTTTGTGATTTATACATGAACCTTCAGGTTTGTCATGGCATGATCACAGTTAGTTATGAAAACATACAAAGTAACCTCAACTTTTGACTTCATGGTAAAAGGAAAATTCCTCAGCAAAAAAGATACTGCCTTTTCTTTTTGGGTTACCTGTCTTCAGAGTGTTCTGAAACCGTCAGGGACAAGCTTTCATTGGCAGTTTGGCCATAAATCCTAATGTTATATGGATAATCCCAGAGTGTTAATAGGCTCTTAGTGTTAACTTCATTTAGCTCCCTTATTTCACAGAGGAGAAAATTGAGGCCAAAATATGTGAGTGACAAAGTCTCACAGCTAAGGCATGACAGAGCTATGACCAATTTCATGGCTTTTTCTCCCTATAGCTGATGTTTCTTGGTCCATATTGAATAATTTGGAAAAGAACATAGCTCATGGAAGTGGAACATTGCATATGGTGTCAGATTTTCTTGATATGTTGATCTGTTTTCCTGAATTTTTATTTCCCTTTTCTTTAAAAAAAAAAAAAAATCTTAGTTACAAGTGATTCCAAGGGCAAATCTGGGCAAATGTGGAAACAAACAAAAATCAATATTTTTTTAAAATACATGGATACTTTATGGATAATTGTACTGCAAATTGATAATCTTATTTGGTATATTGAGATATATCTTTAATACTCTTTTTTGAATTTTTATTTCTACTTTAAATTTTGGCTTTTCTTTGACTGCTTTGGGTTTAACCATTTTCATTCATAAGAAATCTGTGCATGTTATTATCATCCATTTGGGTTAGAGACAAGACAAGAATTATTCTTTTCTCATTTTAGAGAAGATAGATTTAAGATATAGATATTTTGTAGCTAAGAATTAAAGATAGAGTTGGGATGAAAGTCTAGTCCCTCTGCTTTCCTGTCTGATTTGCGCTATCAGTTTCCCTCCTTCTTAGTTCTTGGTATTCCTTGAATTGTCCTCTTGTTCTCTCTAGTCAGTACCAAAACTCTGCTCTGAACTTCTCATGTGACCTTCTTCTAGGCAATTTGGGGACAAATCATCTCCACCCTCCATTGCCCCATTGGACCAGGATCCTTCCAAGTGTGTGGGCAGCCCCAAAGAGGAGGGGCCAGTTCAGGTAGATTCTATTCTTCAGAACAATCTGGAACACCTCACTCTGCAAGGAGACGAGGAGAGCAGAGAGGTTCGCCCAATGTCCTCATCAGAGGCTGCGGAGGAGCTGGGGGAAACAGAGATGGACCAGGACTCAACTGATACCAAGACTTTGCAAGGTACTTCCTGCCTGAGGAGAAGTGAGTCTGGGATTTCCTCCCTTCCTTTTCTGTGACTGCTCTTCTTTGGTCTGCTTTTTATACATATAGGGAAAGAATGCTCCTTGTTTTGAGGTGGGAATAAGTTCAGTCTCCATAGTTCTGACTCCTCTCATGTTCTGAATGCTTTTTCCAGCTTCATCCATCTTTCCTTGGCCTACTGCCCACCCATTTAGGTCAGTGGAGGCCAAAGTTGAAATATTGTCCTCAGAGTTTGGAGAGATTGTAGTTTAGAGTCATTATGATGTCTTTGATTCATTTACTTTTCTTTCAAAAGGGATCATTTCCCAGAGAGCTATGGACACTTGAGTATCTGGATTCCCTTCACAGGCCTTGGGGAGAAGCCTTTTGTCCACCCCTTGGTTTCCTCTAGTAGAACCCTTGGTGACAGACACCATATGCTTTTGTCTTTTTCTCCCAGAGCAAATGGATGAGCTGCTGTTGAGATGTTTCTTCCATGCGCTGAAGTGCCGGGTCACAAAGGCTGACCTCCCTTTACTCACCAGCACTTTCCTGGGTAGCCACATGTTTTCCTGCTGGTATGGAGAGGATCAGGCTGGGATGGAAGACCAAAGGGTTGGGCTGTTACCATCGCTTATCTGGCATCTCTTGCTCTATTTGGAGAAAGAGGGTGGGGAAATGTTAGGAAAAGGTATAGAGTGGGTGGCCCGTTGACCCAGACAGTTAACTGGATTCCAAGTCCTAACAAGTTACTTTTCCTTGTCAGAGCAAATGAAGAAATTATGTAGAAAACTCAGGCTGAAATTTTCCCTGAGTAATTTCATATGTGAATAGTGAAGATCTCACAACTACTAGAACTACCTTTGCTTTCGGGTAGGAAGTATTTCCCCAGATTGACAGAGGAGAAAATCCTGTGCAAAAAATCTGCTCTCACTAGACTGAAGGAAGAGTTATGCTATTTTTTAAATCTCCCATGGGGCTTTGCACATAGTAGGGACTTAATATATTTGTTGAATTGGAATACAGCCATCATTAACCTTTTCTCCAGGAGCTCCTGTTTTCAAAGGGCTTGTTATTTTACTTTCACAGCTAAAAGTGATGCCCTTCAGAGAGCCTTGATGGGCTGCTCAGGAAGAAAGAAATCAAATAACTGTCCCAACGTCTGTGACTCTGCAGTGGGCCCTTACAAAAATCTGACAAGTGATGTGATTTTGAGGCCAAATCCCCTTAGGAGTCTCGCCTTGGTTTTTACTGAGTTCTTGTGTATCTGCTTTTGCTGCTTGTAGGTCTCCTCAAGGTCCCATTTAAATGCCAGGGCTTGGGGGTGTATGTTGAAGACTTAAGAGATTTGAGCCAGAATTCCTCTGGATTAGGGATAGTGACAAGGGTCAGTTTTTTGGTCTAGTAATAATCCATAGCAAAAGCCTAAGTAACAAGGGCCCCAGGACTGAGAAGCTTTGAGAGCATCCTCAAGTTCTCGGAAGCGCTTTGAAACTATTTCACTTTGTCTCCTTTCCCACCTTTCCTAAGAATGGGTTGGAGAACAGGGAAGAAAAGTCCCTACACCCAGCATCGTTACTCCGTGCTCAAGCCTCCATCACTATTGCTTTCTCTTCTTAACACGCATTTCTGCTGTCTCTAGCCCTGAAGGCCAACAGTTGGATGTAAAGAAGTCAAGCTATAAAAAGGCAAGTGAGGCTCTTGGCCCTGCTGTCAGTGGGAGGGGGACAAGCAGAATTAGCACAAGTGGTGTCTCGGGAGTGGTGATCTGGTGGCCCAGCCCCACCAGCCCTCAAAACCCTCAGGCACGAGGAGATGACACCTTTCTGGGCCTGGCAGGGAGGGATAGAAGCCTGTCTCACTTTCCTTTACATCTTTTGTGGGTTGTGTAAGGCTCAGCTTGTGCAGAGCCTCCTCCTCCCCCATGTCCTCCTAATCACTACCACATATATGCCGCTTCTAGGCAGGAGGCTCTCAGTTCCCAGTTTAAAAAGGGGAGGGACTGTTCTCAAATATGTTGGTTCCACTTCCCCCCTCCCCAGCTTAGTACAGTGCTTTGCATATAGTAAGTCCTCAATAGAGGTTTGTTGAATGAATGGATAAGGGTCTTGGGTTTGCCCCATGGCCACTAACCTTCTCTCCCTCAGCTCTCCAAATTTCTGCACCACATGGTGAAGGAAGAGATTGTGCAGGTGAAGGAGTTGAGCAAAGGTGTAGAGAGCATTGTGGCTGTGAACTGGAAACACCCCAGGTGAGAGCTGAGGGCCCATGGGTCCCAGGAAGGGCTCAGTCTGACTGGGATGGGAATAGCTATACACCACTGTAGTCGACTCTTTCTTACCTTTTCCTCCTGATGGGTTCCAGCATTACATCTTTCGTTGTGCCTGAGTCCTCCCCAGCTGCCCAGAGTGTCCAAGAGGATACCAAGGAAAAGCCTTATCGTGCACCGGATATCAAATCCCTTTATTGTATCCCAGCCAATATGACTTCTCTCTTCCAGGCGTCTGGCCACAAGTGAGTTGTATAGAACATCTGCAAACCAGTTCTGTCTGCTTGATGTTCTCTCTTGTCTAGTCTAGCCCAAGTTGCCTCTCGGGTCACCTCAGGTCTTTGTTGTGCCCAGCAAATCCATCCCTTCCCTTGGCTTTCTGTTATCCAAATCTAACTCTAAGCCTCTCTCCCCCAGCAAGTTTTACTGAGTCTAATGGAAATAGGGAAAATGAAAGAGTAGGGTCTTTCCTGTTCAACCCACAGTCAGTTAGCATGTTCCCTTTCAACCTCACCAGGAAGGAAATAGAGGAAGAGAGATGGGAAGAGAACCCTATCAGAAAGAAGACTTTGGCTTGGTTTTATGTGACTCTCATTGCAATTAAGTCAGCCTTCTTGTAATCCCTTTTTCTCCCAGGAAGGGGAATACCCTCTCAGGCAATGAAGTCCGTGAGATCATTATTGACTATGCAAAGAAAAACAACTTGGTTGATGCAAACAACAAAAAGTAAGTAAAAAGCACGTGGCAGTTTTTTGCCCTAAAAAACTAGACTGCTGGGGGGAGAGGGAGGGGAGAGGAAGAGGAGGGTGTTCATAGATGAGTTAGAGAATGCTAAAATTGGAATGGTCCAACTCAAGCAAGGGGAGTCTTTAGAGAAAATTCGGATGACCACTTGTATGTCCATGTATCCTTCTGAGAGTCTGGAAGGCTGACCCCAGAGAAGTGACATGAAGAAGTTTGTCCTACCTGCCTCGCCAGGTTGTTGTTGGGAGAAAATGTAAGGCACTGAGTATGAATAACTCATTCACCATGGTCACCCAACTAATTGGTGGCAGAGCCAAGCCTAGAACTCTCAATGCTGTGATCTTTCTGTTCAAACATGATCTATGTTCTACTTCCAAGGATTCTGACATGATTTCTTACCTCCTTGCTTGATATATGATCTTATTCTCAATCAACTGTGACAGTTTTAGGAGGTATCCCTTAGGCAAGAAAGGACACATCTAAATATCACCTTTCCCCTTCCTTTTAGTCTTGTGAAGCTCGATCCTATCTTGTGTGACTGCATCTTGGAAAAAGATGAACAATACACAATATTGATGCTTCCATGGGATAAACTCATTGAAAGGTAATAGAAGTTCACATAATGTCAACTATAAAATGGGGATAATAATGGTATCTATCTCACAGGATGGATATGAGGATCAAATGAGATAATATTTGTTTAAAAAAGTTTTTATCACAATGTCTGCTCATAGTAGGTGCTATATAAATGCTTATTCACTCCCTCTTTTATTAATTTTCCTTAACTTCTCTCTGTGCCTTTTCTTTCCCTCCCTTGAATCATCTAATTTTACCTCCTTTCCAGTGGCCAATTCTACTTTTAAGGAGTTCTTCTATTCAATAATATTTTTGGCATCTTTTTTCCATTTGACCAATTCTGTTTTTTAAGAAGTTCTTCTATTCAATGGATTTTTGTGCCTCTTTCACTTTTGGACTATTCTATTTTTTAAAGTATCTTTTTTATTTTTTTATTTTTTATTCCTCCTTTACCAAATTGCTGACTCTTTTTTCATGATTTTCTTGCATCACTCTCATTTCTTTTCTCAATGTTTCTCCTACTTCTCTTATTTGATTTTTAAAATTCTTTTTTAACACTTCCAGAAATTTGGAAGAGAGCCTGAGGTCAATCCATATTTTTCTTTTAGGCTTTTCATGTAGCTACTTTGGCTTTGTTGTCTTCTTTTGGGTTTGTGTCTTGATTTTCCCTGTCATAACTTTATATTAAAGTTGGTCTCTGCTCCCAGAGTTAAGAAGCCACTGCCCAAGTTTCATGGTTTTTGTACAGCTGTTTTCAGAGCTAATTCTGAGGATCCATAAGTTTTTGGTTCCTCTAAATTGTATGATCTAAGGAGAGGTGCGGTCACTGCTCTCTGGTCTGTACTTAGTTCTGTGAGTAACTTCAAGCTTTTTTACGGCCCTGGAACTATTATTAGCATCCTCATCTCCTATAGCCACACATTCTAAGTATGCTAATGCTTTGCCTTGCTCTGGGACTATTACCCAGAATTGAGTATGGGTAACAGTCTTACACCCAGTGCCAACAAAGGGACACCTGTATTCTTTTGGCCAGTTGCCCAACTCCCTTACTGTCTGTGGGCTGAGAGCTCTGGAAGCAGCCATTGCTGATTCAGGTGCTCCCAAGAGCTGCTGTTGGCTTCACAGGGCACAGGTTGTACTGGGCTACACTCCTGTCTCATTCCAGTGATACATACCTTTCCAGCTAACCCCATAAGTTGTCTTGGGCTGAAAAATTGCTTCACACCTTCCTTTTGCTGCATCTGCTATTCAATATTTCATTTAAGGCATGAGGGGAATAAATGCATGATTTGAAGGATCAAATATAGAATTGCATGGGACTTAAGAGTTCATTAAGTTCAACTTTATTTTACATGAGAATAAACTGAAATCAAGAGAGTGACTTGCCCAAAATTACAGAGGTGATAAATAGCAGAGCCTAATGTAATATAATAGTTAGACTTTCCAGAATATATAGAAATTCTATTGAAGAACTGGAGGCAAGGAAATTCTAGGCATAGGAACAGTGGGAACAAAGGCATGAAGTTATGAGCACCACAGGACAGGTTTGGGGGGCTGGATACAGAGTGTAGAGTGTAGAGTGTATAGAAGGGAGTCTGTGAGAGAAAATTGGAGAGGGGAAAGTGGCATTTGAGTGGATGGGATCTTGGCTTCCCAGCCCAGGAGTTTAGACATCATATAATTGGGCATAAAGAAATCATGGCATGCAGATTTATATTTAAAAAACGATAAGACCCTCAATTGATAAATGATCAAAAGATATGAACTATGCCCAAGGGACTATAAAATTATGCATATCCTTTGACTTAACAATATTACTACTAGGCATGAATCCCCAAAGAGGTATTTTTTAAAAAGAAAAGTTATAGTAGTTCTCAGAGTAAATAACTGGAAATTGAGGAAATAGCCGTCAATTGGGAAATGGCTGAATAAAATTGTGGTATGTGGTTGATTATTGTTCTTTGGGAAATGTTGAACAGGCTGCTCTCAGAAAAACCTGAAAAGTCCTTCATGAACTCAAGCAAAGTGAAATCTATTGTGTACAAAGTAATAGCAATGCTGTGGGATGATCAGCTGTAAATGACTTTGCTATTCTCAGCAATACAATAATTCAGGACTACTTTAAAGTACTTATGATAAAAAAAAAAAAATGTTGCCCATACTCAGAGAAAGAACTGATTGTGGCTTAATGCAGATTGAAGCATACTCTTTTTATTTTTACTATTTTTTTTCTTGAGGGTTTTTGGAGAGATCCACGTTTCCTTTCACATAACTTATGAAAATGTTGCATAACTTCACATGTGCCTTCTTAAAGGGGGTAGAGGTGGGGAACGAAGAGAGAGAATCTGGAACTCAAAGTTTTAAAGACATGTAAAAAGGTTTGTTTTTTTTACATATAACTGGGGACAATAAAAATATTAAATATTAAAAAAAAAAAGAAAAGAAAAGCATGACATTATTTAGACCCAGAATTGATTCTGGCATTGTTACAAAAGGTAGCTGGGAAGTAGAGTAGAGACAGGGAGACCTGCTAGGAAGCCATTGAAATAGTCTCATAGGTGCTAAGTCGTATAGTGTTCCATAATGGTGATAGTAACAACCAAAACAAACACTGTAGAGATAGAAGCAATAGATGGTAAACTGTGGGCCCACACACTTATATAGGGAAATCAGAATAAGGAATAGGTTTAGGTAAAATACAATAAGCCCTATATAAGGTTGAATTTAAGGTTTCTGTGGGACCTGCAGGTAGGAGTGCTATATCGACAGTTGGAGAAAGGGAAGTGGAGCTTAGAAAATACATCAAGAGTAGAAAGATATATTTGGGAGTTAACTTTCTAGAGGTGATAGTTGAGCTCTCAAGAGGTGACTATGCTTGACAAGGAGAAGGTTGAGATTCTTCACAGATAAAGAGCTTGAGAGGGATTTGTAGGAACTATAGGAAGAAAGGTCAAGGTCTCTTACTGTATCTGGGGCCATCTCCAGTTGCCCTGATCTGTATCTGGGCACTGGATCCAGATGGCTCTGGGAAAGAAAGTGAAGCAAGTGACCTTGTACAGTTTTCCCTCACTTAAAGTCCACACACTTGCATGTCATGGCATCTCTTTCCTGATGTCATGGTCCTCTTAGAGAATGAAGGATAAACCACAATAAGAGGACGGCCAGAAAGAAGCAGGAGATCCAGATATGATAGCAAGATCGAGGATGGGCAAAAGGGTGATAAGGTTATTGGTGACCTTGAAGAAATCAGTTTCTGTTTCTTGCACCCCATCTGCAATACCACATTGAGCTGTTGACCTTTTAAAGAGTCTTCATCTTTAGGCTAGTTTGAAACACCCTTAAGGAAGGAAGAACCAGAGAAAGACTAACATAAATAATGATTAATGGATTAAAAGACAGGACTCTAGTGAGGCAGAAAGGCAAAAAGGAAATAGAACTGAGGAGAAGCTGCTTTCCTAAAACTATTTGAAGGCAGGTTCCCTCTCATTGTCCACTGGATATTTCCAGGGCACTAGATCACCAACAAGAGATCAAGGATTCCAGGACATTACTGCTCACTCTTGTGACAGAAAGTAGAACTTCTCCTTTTTTTTCCTTCTCTACCCAGTAGGGGTTGGTACCCTGACTTAGACACTGGAGGGAATAGAATGGCTTGGAAGTACCTGTAGGGCTCCCTTTTATTGACCCCTCTATTTCAGGTGCCTGGAGAGATTGAAACCTGCCTATGAAGTGACGTTTTATGGCCAAGAGCCTATTGTGAAGAAAGGAAAAGTCTGTCCAATTGAAATCACCTTAGCACACAGAACGTACAATAAAAAGGTAAAAAAGAAAAAACTCCATGGAGTCTCCAACTTGGTGGGGCCATATAGTTCTCCATTTATGTGAGAAGGAATTCTTTATATAATATTTCTGATTGGTAGTCATCCAACTTTTGTGTGAATACCATCATTGATGATTACCTACCCAGGTTGTCTATTCCCACATTCAACTATTTTAATTATTATACAAATTCTAAATCTGTTTCTCTCCAACTTCAATTTTAGGGGTAGGCAGACCAAGTCTAGTCCCTCTACCATATGACAGTCCTTTAGATCCTTGAAGATAGCAATCATTTTGTCCCTATCTTAGTCATCTTAGTATTCTTTATAGAGGATTTTGGGGAGGACACAGGCAGGAATCATACTGAATTAGACAGTGTAGAGCAGTTGGTGTCTGGGCTGGCAAAGAGAGGATTCCTTCTTTGTGATCTGAGATTGCCTCTCTAGTTAAAAATCTCATTCTCAGGAAGGTTTTCCTTAAATAACTAAAATCTGCTCAGCATACTTCTTCTTATAAACCCATCATTAGACTCATCAAGGTAGTTTCAGTTTCTCTGTTCAGGGACCATAGCCCTTAAGGTCATTGCCTGCTATTTATGCTTGTATGATGCCTTAGGTGCTGTACCGAAGGAAACATATCACCACCACTCTCCATGAACTTATGCCCTGCAAAAGATTAGATATTTGGCTTGAAAAGTTAAATTAAAAATAAATATGAACCAAAAAACCATACTTGGAACCATGTTGGCAGATTGTAACTTCCAACTTGTGTTTTTTTTCAGGCTTAGCCCTACTTAATTGATACCCCGGCCCTTTGGTGACCCTAAAGTTTTGGCTAAACTATCTTATTAGCGTGTGTATATGTGTGTGTGTGCTTTGAACATCTGTCTCCTGAATGCAGAAATACTTTTCCATCTTTGCTTATTATGTATGAGACATCCTGTTTTCGTAACCACGGCGGATCTTTTAAAATGCTTTTGCTCAACTCATTCTTATGAGGGGCACACCCTTATTTGTAAAGCAAGAAAACAATGAAAATGGTGGGGGGGGGGGAGGTGGGGAGGGGGGATGTTGTGTATTGGGTGGCTTCTGATTAGAGTTTTCTTGTTTTGGAGACAGTTGTAAGGTAGACAAATCCTCCTCCCCAACATAGGAAGAAGGGTGGAGCAGAGTCCATTCAGGAGAACTAGAGAGAATGAGTCTGTGGGCGGGTGCTCACATGTGTATGTTCTGCTTTCTGTTCTCATCTGGTCCTGACTTTTTCATCTACAGGTGACCTTAATCCAGAACCTGGAGGTTTTTGGTCTTGACCCGTATTCTGTGGCTTCCATTCTCCAGCAACGGTGTCAGGCCAGTGCTACCATCACCCCTGTCCCTGGGAGTAAAGATGCCATTCAGGTCCAAATCCAAGGGAATCAGATCAATCATCTAAGTCGGCTCTTGCTTGGTGAGCATCTTTCCCTTAGCTAAGTTTTAAGTTGTCTGAGAGTATGAGGCAGTGTCAATCAGTCCATCCAGGGCTTAGCACCTATTTTAAATAAACCCTAGTTTCAGAGGCTATGAGAGAAGAGGAGGGAGGAAATAAAAGATACCCTCAGGAAGTTTACATTCTATTTGGAGTGGCTGAACAGACATGAAAATGACATTAAAAAAAAAAAAAAAAGCTTGGAAAGTGTTATCCTCCAGGAGCATTTGCTGTAGTACAAATTGAGTCCTAAAGTATTAAGGGCTTGCTGCAGACAAGGAAGCGGTCAGTCATGGGTAGCTTCCCACAGAGAGTGAAGGTATGGCACAGAAGAGAGCATGTTGAGTCTTGGTACCCGAATATGCAAACAAGGAACACCCTGCAGAGCTGGGTCTCTGGAAGCTTAGCTGAACAGGGTCAGAGATGGGTCTGGGTAAGGAACCATTGAGCATTGAGATGCTGAAGTGGGGGAGGGAAAAGAGGATGAGTGGCAGAGAGCCTTGGATGTTGCTAGGCTGAGAAATTTGTCTGCCTTTTTTACATTGTAGAAGAATATGACATCCCTCGAAAATATATCCACGGTTTGGAAAAGGCCCCTAAAGCTGGCAAGAAGAAGTGATAATTCTAGTGTCAAATTCACATTTCTTGGAAATCTAAATCTCTGAGCTGGTAATTTTCGTGACTTTTAAAAGTGACATTTCTGAAAGGATGAAATGTAATTCTTTACCAAAATAAATTTTTATTCTCAAGCTCCTTATTCCTCCATATATATTTTTTAAAATCTTATTTTTATCACTATCTTTTGTTTTTACATCACCCTCATTTCCAAACATATCACTCCCCTCTCCTATAACCAGTGATTCATCCCATAGAGGGGATAAATACTGGACCTGTTATTTCACTGGCAAAGGGAACTCCCAGGTAAGGAAACTTCCCTAAGCCTCATCTTCATAATCCTTCCAAAGAAAATAAACAAGTATTGCTGAACTTTAATAAAGTATATTTTAAATTCACAGAAGAAAAGAGGCTGGAATGAGGCAGCATTCATCTCCTTCTCCTCTGTCCTGCTCCAGGGCAGGCTGCCCCTGCTTAAGCCTAGGAAGGATGAATCCTGCCACTTGTGAAAGTTCTCCACCGAAGGTTTGACAGGCTGCCTACCTGCTGAAAGACTCCTGTGGGTATTTAAAATGTCTTAGTGGAGGGGACAAGATTCAGTTTTCTGCCTTCATAAATTGCAGCAGAAAGACTTAGAGGAGCCGTGAAGACAACACGGACAAACTGACATTTGTTGTTAAGAAGGGCTTTGTCCAGTGAACTTGTTTGTGGCCACAATTCTATATCTGCCCAGTCACTAATGGCATTTGGTTCTAACAGTTTGGTTCCACTGGATAATAGCATATAATGGATGCTTACTTGAGCTTCTTATCTGTGCAATTATATCTATCCCTCACTGGGTATTATTTGCACTTCTGGTTGTTCCCTATTGAAACATTATGGTGCTTTTCTGGGACAGTGCATGACCCCAGTACTTTTCAGTTTAACCAACATCTATTTGTTACCTGGCCGTGTGACCTTGTTCCACCACTCAGAAATTCTGAGGCCATTGAATCCAGCCTATGCGTGAGGAAGACTCTCCTTTGAAGACCTGTGTCTTCAGGCAGTCCATCCCATGTTGGGACAGCTCTGACTGGCAAAAGCTCTTTCCTGACATCAAACCTCAGTCAAACTTGGGAGAGATTCTCATGGGTTTTCCAGTTGTGTGATGAGAGTTACAGATATGTCAGTGCCTCTGGACCCTCCGCTGTCTTATCCCAGACAAACACCCAACCTGTTCACTTGGGAGCTTGAAGAGAAAAAGGGCATTGAAGGGTCAAAATGAATGGATGAAAACTCCTGCTCGGCATTTCAGGAGCAGGGTGGCTTCTCAGCACCTCCTTTCACTCGTGAATTTTCTACACAGACTTCATGGCAGTTCTTTATTACTCAAAGATCAGGAGGATGACATTAAACACAATTAGCACAGTCCCAACCAATAACCAGACGTTGGGACATCTGAAGCTTGTTGAACATGGATCCCTCCCTATACAACAGGAGGATGTTGCTGACTCACTTTCAGCGCCTGTGGTATGATGGTGTGTTAATTTAGTCGACCTCTGGGATATGAACCCCTAACTTTGAACTCATTAATGAGCACCTTGCCCTATTGAACTGAATTTAGGCTGAAGATCAGGAGATCCCTGCCAATTCTATAATGCTTTAAGGTTTGCCAAGAGATTTCATGCATGTCTTATTTCAGTCTTTCATATAATACTCCATGAGGTAAGTGCTTCAAGTGGCATTATGCAGATGGGGAAACTGAGACTCAGGTCAAGTGACTTACCTTTCGTCACAAGTAGTACGGAGTCAGAGGCAGAATTTCCGCTACTACTTTTCTACCTGACATCATCTCCCTACCTCTATTGTTCAGTAATCCTCTAGAACAGGGCTGGGGAACTTTTTTTCTGCCAAGGACCATTTGGATATTTATAGCATCACTCATGGGCCATAGAGAATTTAAAACTTGAGCAGTAGAAGATGGTTGTAGCTTTTAATTCATCACTCCCCAAATTAAAGGTTTTAGACCTTTATATATGATAAAGGCATATAGGCGTGGCATTTTATTAATCAGCACTCAAGAATAGGACATAATACTTTCTAATGAAAGTATCTTTACTACTAAACTTGTAAAAGACTCATTGTTTAAGTGAAGCTAGAAGGCAGATAGGTCCTTAACTATGTCCAGCCCCCTGCCTCCAAGCTGAGCTAATTTTAAGCCTTTTAAGACAATGGTTGCTCTATCAGTTTTTAAAGATCTTTTCACTTTTCCTGACCTAATATTTAATCATATTTAGCTCTTTGAAATGCTTACCCTTATGTAATTGAAAATCATCTGCTATACCTTAAACAGTTTTTTTTTTTTTTTCATTTTGCTTGGTGGAGCCAAATCAACAAATGTTTATTAAGCACCTCCTGTGTGCCAGGCACTGTCCTAAGTAGGCACTGGGGATAGATACAAAGAAAGATAAAAAATAGTTGCTGCTTTTCAGGAATTCACAGTGTACTGGGGAAGAAAGCATGTGAGCAACCCAATACAAAAAAATAAGAAGAAGAAAGATAGGTTCAGGATAAATAGGAGGTAATAATAGAGGAAAGGACTTAGAAAACTTTCCTGCATACAATGGAACTTAGCTAAGACTTGAAGGGAAGCCAGAAGAACCAGCAGTCAGCTGAAAGAGAATGTTCCAGATGCAGGGGGGAAAGATGGGGAGTTATATGAAAGGAATAGAAAGAAGTTCAATGTTACTGGGTTGAAGAACATGAGGAGTTTGAGATTATTAGGAGTTGAATGTGATACGCTATATACAGAGAGGCTAGGGTTGGACAAATACATCTGGGAATCGTTTGTGTAGAGATGATTGTTGAATCCATGAAAACTGGTGAGATCACCAAGTGACATAGTATTGGGGAAAAGGGGAGACACCCACTTTTTGAGAGTGTCCTGGATGAAGATCGAGCAAAGGCGACCGAGAAGATTAAGATAAGAGAACCAATAGCAGTGTCATGAAAACCTGCAAAGAAAAGAACATTGAGGGAAAGGTGATAGACAGGGTCAAAGGTAGCAGAAAGAGCAAGAAGAATGAAAATGGAAGAAAAAACTATCAGGTTTGGCAATTAAGAGCTCACTGGTAATGGGAGAGAGCAGTTTGTTGAATGATTATGTCTGAAGCCAGACTTTAAACAATGAAGTGAGAGGAAAGGAAGGAAAGAAATCAATTGTTGGTCGTCTTTTCAAATTTAGCTATCAAAGGGAGGAGTTAATAGGATGAAAACTTTTGGCAGACAGATGTGAGAGTCTTTTGTGGATGTTAAAGACATTGGCAGTTTGTAGACATCAGAGAAGCAGCTAGTAATTAGGCAGAGACTAAAGACAAGGAAGGGTGGGGGTGAAGAGGAGAGTTGGTAGAGTGATGTGGTGGAGTCACTTGTGCATGCAGAGCAGGTGGCCTTGCCAGGGAGAATGGCTTCTTCAGGTGAAGCAGGTACAGAGAGTGGAAGGCATCTGCAAATGGCCTCAATTTTTTTTTTTCTTAGCAAAATATGAGGTAAGATTCCCATCTGAAAGGGTAGGAGTAGGGGGATCCATGGGAGATTTGAGAAGGGATGAAAAAGTTTGTAAGATTGTGAATTGAAGAGGGATATTTAAACTATTGCTTTGCTGCATTGAGATTATGTCATACATTTATGGTGGACCTCGTCAGCAAAGCTTTGTTTTTTTTTTTTTTCTCTAGCTCTGTTCAGTAGCCCAAGAATAAGAGGGAAGCTAGCAGGAGTAATCATAGGCTCAGGCTTAGTGGGTAAGATTTTCTGTAGAGTAAGGACCAGCGGTATTGAGTGAGAAGGACAAGACAGAGTTGAACCAGTTCACCATGGGGTCATGATGAAGATGGGGAACAGTTGATCACACCACTCTTAACATAAATTTACTCAACTAAAATCTTCAAACTATTTGGTCAATATTTTGTCCCAAAGAAATTTTAAAATGAATGTTTTGATTCTACTTCCCCACCCAGAGAAAGGTGATGTCTTTAGGGCAAGCTAGAAAAGCCAGAGGAAACAAGAGTACCAAATGCATCACTTTTGCAACAAGCTTTTTATTTTTATATATCTATATATATTTTTACAACTCGGACATTTTTTTAAAAATTCATATAATGCACATACATATAATTATACACACACACACACACGCACACACACACACACACACACACACACTAAGCAACACAACCCTTAGGAAGGCACTGCCAGCAGTCACATCCACCTCTGAGAGAAGGAATTCTTTTTTCATACTTTTTTTTTTTAAAGCATTTTAGACTTTAGCCCAGGTCCAAGATCTAGCTGTGCTTTCTTTAGAATTTAAACTATCCCATACTTTCATTTCATAAGTGCCACACTCTCTCTCTCTCTCTCTCTCTCTCTAGCTATGTACTACATTTGTATCTCTCTCTCTCTCTCTCTCTATATATATATATATATGTATATATATATATATTTATCTATGTAATAGTTTTCTTTATTCCCCTTAAAAATAAAATTGCCTTTCCCATTGGAAGGAGGTTTTCAGCAGCATTCATGGCAGTTGCAGCAAGAGCCATGCCTTATACCAAGGTTGTAGACATGCAGGATTAAGGGAAACCATTTTTTCCCCTTAAATTAAACCAGAAGGAGAGGAGGGTTGTTGCTGATGGTTTTTTTAAAAGTGAGGGGATGCAGTGTGAGATGTAGGGTGCAGGGAGAAGGGATATATGTATAGGTTGCTATTTTTACAGCTATAAAGACTGCATGTAGGTATACATAAAAATACATGTATATAATATATAATGTATTTATGTATAATACACACCTGTCTTCTTCAGAGGCAATTATGAAGACATATATTTAGTGGCTGAGATGAAGAGGAAGATAGCTTCTCCAAGGCCTCAAAGAGAGGTCTAAGACATGAACTTACCTGTGAAGTAATGGGGATTTGGGAATTTAGAAATTGAGGACAAGGAAGAAAAGGGTTTCTCAAGGTCTGGGCCTAGAGTTCAGCCCTCAGTTAAAAATTAAAATCCTTCTGTCCTTGCCCTGAAGTGTGTTTTTGTTGTTGTTTTCTTGCCCCTAAGTCTGTGATTCCATTGGTAGAGGGAACTTCTACCAAGGAGAATCAGCATCTGCTCTGAAGCTTACATACTCAAATGACAACCCATGTTACAAAGCCATTCTCTCAAAGCAGGGACTTGAACCCAGCCAGGTTTTCCTGACTCTAAAAGCCAGCCCACTGTCTCCCTGCTGAATGAAGTTTGCACCAGTCCAATGAACAGTACAAACCAGCAACTGGGAAGCGAAGGCCATTCTCCTCTCCCTTTGGTGAGCTGGGAAGGGGCCCTCCTCCTCACCCTGTTCTACCAGCAGCCATCCGCTGTCTAGCATGACCAGGGCAGCAGACGAGCAGCAATTTGGAACCTTAAACTTATTCCCACACTCCCTTTAAAGACAGAAAGGCACTGAGGTCAAAGGGGGGACAAGGGCCCCTGGGGTTCCCCTTTCATTCTGGGGTCACTCCAGGCATAGTGCCCAGTCTTCAGAAATGGAAGGGTAGAATTTGTGATTCCCTACCTCTCTGAGAAAGGCAGCTCTCCTGGCCGTAACACTGGAATCCCATGGAATTGGGGCCCGAGGCAGAAGATAGGGGAGGGAGCAGTGGGAGCAGCCCTGGGTTATTTGAGTCAGGGCATCTCAGGCACGAGTCTCTTCCCTACTCCCAGAGTAGGAAATTGGAGGTTGCTTGCCAAATGGTTTTCTGAAATACATTTTGGTCTCTGTCTACCTCACAGTCATCTCAGTCTCCTTTCTCAGGAACAAAAGCTTAAAATGAGAACCCTTGGGCAGGGAAAAGGCCAGTTTCACTTTGGGAGAAATATCTGAAGGATGGAAACAAATAGCATCAAATTCACATTGAGAAAATTTTTTTTCTGACAGATGTGGGTGAGGGCACACCCACTCACAAACACATATGCACCTAAGACATCACCCTCAGTATCATGTGTTAGAGGGGCTCACACAACCACAATGGAAAACCCCCAACCTAAGCCAGTCAAGGTTTCTTAGCAGGACCAGCGACTTTAGGAGGCATCTTTGAGCCTGACTTATAGGCACCTGTAACTGGGGGAGAGATAGTACTAGCTAATACACTCTTCCTCCTCCCTATTAATCCCCTTCCTCCCTTGCTTCTGGTGTGAGCCTGCTAAGTCTCCAGAAATGAACATTCAGCTCTTTTATTATGGGACTCAATAAATAAAGCTGTTCGATATGAGAAGGGAGGGAAGAGAACAACAGAAGTCCAAGAAGGAATATGAATCTCTTTAGAATCATTTTCCTTTGTTTTTCCCATATCTGCCTTTGCCAACCAGAATGATGGGTCCTGGATTGATGATGCATCAAGGCAGCTGTTGGGTTTCTGAAAGGCCTGTAGTTTGATAGAGTAAGAGAAAGATTCTCTTAAAATACCGGTACTGCTTTCACAGCAGTATCTCTGGGGGTCGAGGGGTGGGTGACACTGGAAGGGGCGAGAGGAAAAGTCCCATGACAAAACACATTGGAGAAGTTACTGCCCCATCTGGAACAACTTGAGGGGTGAATGCCCAGCCAGATGGGTCCTGAGGAAAGTGTCTGTTGCAAAATAAGAATGCAAATCCGTTCTCCTGTGGAGCTGTTCCAGGACGAGGGAGGAAGGATAGGCAGGGTTAGCCAGGTTTACCCTGGGCATCTCTCAAGAGTTCTTCCATTCTTTGCTTGAACTTATCATACTTCCTCTGTACTTGTTGGATTTTGTCCTGTTCTTCCTTTTCCAGGATGGTTAAGAAGTTCTGGAGTTCAGGGATGGAGAAGGCATCCCACTGTGGAGAGGGGAAGGGTCACAATAGATTAGCCACTGGGTTCAGAACTGCCTTGGTGTCTTGAAGCCCATTCCCTTCCTGTTTCTATTCTAGTCTGAAAACAACAATGCTCAAATTATTTTCCCCCGCCCATGCCCCACCTGCCACTTTGGAGCAAAAGCAATCAAAAAATCCTTTAACAAATCATCAAAAATTACTGGGAAAAAATGGTATTTCTTTCAATGGGATCAAACAGGTGAGACAACACAATCCACCCACAACCAACCCAGTAGGCTTCAAAGACAAGGTACATAGACAAAGGACATAGTGATAATGTCTGACCTACCTCTACCTCTCCTGTCTCGTTCTCTTTCAGCACAAAACTAAGGATATCCGTGTCAGGGCCAGCCAGCAGGCGAAGGTACAGGGGACAGTCAGTGATGGAGAGCTTCTGGAACAGCACTAAAAAGCAGGAAGAGAATGGATGGAGGGTCCCTCATCTCAGAGAGTTTTGAAAAGCAGGGGTCCATCAAGAGGTGTTTAGCTGCTGAGGGCAATGAGGGAAGACCACCCCACATTGTTAAGGGATTATCTAGTTCAATCTCATTTTTCAGAGAAGGAATTTAAGGCTCAGAGAGATGAAAGTGATTTCCTTTAAGTCACATAGTCAATCTATGACAGAACCAGCTTGAGATCCAAGGCTTTGACTCCCATCTCAGTGTACTCTTTATACTGTGCTGCCAACTTTGTTAAAGACCCAGAGAACTAAAACTGAGCATGGGCCTATAAGACTAAGGATACAAACTTTTCAGCAGTGTTAAGTCCCAGGATGCTCCTTAATAATGACATTCTATATCAAATTGCTTACTATTTCATGGAGAAAGAGAGACGTTTGGTACTCAAAATTTTTTTAAAAGTATGTTAAAAATTGTTTTTACATATAATTGAGTAAAAAATAAAATATTAAAAACATAACTATATGTAGAGAAACTTTCCATGCAATGGAAAGAACAGCAATTCTGGAGTCGGTGGACATGGGTTATTATTTTGAGTAAGTAATTTAATGCCTCTGTGCTTCAGTTTCCTCATCTGTAAAATTAGAAGCTTGAACAAGATAAACTCTGAGGTCCCTCCTGGTTCTAGTTTTGTGTTGGCATGGGAACTTCTTCCACCTCTAGATGTCATAGTAGTTCACAGTTTATAATATTAAGAGGATAAGAAAATGACATTAATAAATGTCACAGATGGAATTCAAATCTTCCTCACTCCCAAATTTGGCACTCTAGGTAACACTCCATGTTGTTTCTAATGATGAGAGAATATAGACCAATATGACTTTATGGATGTCCATAGCTTAGAATGTACATTCCCGACTTCTATATCCTATTCAGACAGGGAGGGTCCAAATCCACTACATAGATTAGAAAATTTGGGTCCAGAGAAAGATAGGCGTTGGAAGTCACTAGCTGAGTGTAATCTGGAATAAGAATCCATGTGTTGGAGCAGCTAGGTGGTGCAGTGGAGAGAGCACCATCCCTGAAGTCAGGAGGACCCGAGTTCAAATATGACCTCAGATACTTCCTAGCTGTGTGATCCTGGGCAAGTCACTTAACCCCAATTGCCTCAGCAAAAAAATAAAAAAATAAAAAAACATCCATGTGCCTCCCGCTCCTAGGCTCATGTTGACAGGTTTAATTGGGTGTTGACTTTACCAAAGATTTGAATATTTTAGGGCAAGCTAATTTGCCCAGAGAACATTTGAGAGCCTGAGGGGATATGGATGAAACACTTCAATGTTGGTCTGGTAAGCATTTAAGACTCTTCTCTCAATCTGGGTCTGAGATTAGACAAGAGGTATTAGAGAAATTTTAGAATAAACAAGGAGGATCATTAAATCTATTTTCATACCAGAAAATTACCACGTAGAGTTTATGTTTACAAAGCAAGTGAAGGTCTGCAGTGAGCTTCACAACAACTTTAGAAGAAAGGTAATATTATCAAGAAATTGATCCTCAGTTATGAAGTGACTTTCCTGGGAACACACAGCTAGTCAGTGTTTTTGAGGGGAATTCAAATTCAGGGCTTTTGGATTCCAAGGTTTAATTTGCAAAGCATGTCGGGGAGGGTCCTTCCTCCTACCTTGTCCGTCCTTGTGCGTCCGCTTAAACAGAGCAAACTTCTGAGGATTGTCCACCACCATGAACTTCTTGAGTAGCCCCTGGATGACTTCACTGACCGTAGTGGTGCTGCTAATATGCAGCTGCTTGATGGCGTCCAAGGGCAAGTAGAAGGATGTCCTCTTGTCCGTGGTGGCTGCCAGGTTCACCTCTCTGACGGCGTCATAGATGGAGCGGGGCCGGATCCCAGCCGGCACCGTCACCGGCCTCCGGAGCTTCAGATGCACTTTAATGAATCCTGTATAGGTGCCATCGTCACTCTGCCCCACAAAAGCATTAGGTGGAGGAAGGAGAGAAGTTGGTACATGTGGGTCAGTATTCCTCAGTGACCAGACTTCCCCGGGGGTGGGTGCCTTCAGGGTGGGGCACACCTGAGAGCTGTGGGTGGGGTCGGTGGGGCTCCCAGGGCCTGCCAGACTTCATCTGGGAAGGGCATAAATATTGAAAAGTGACCCCACTTTCTGAACCAGGCACTTTCTCTGGTCTTCCCCTTGCCTCTTTTAGTTTTGAAGGAGAGGATACGGGCTCTTTCCTAATAAGCCAGGTCAGATTCTCAAACCACAGAGCAATGTTTCAGGGAAATATCCCTTGCGATCCCTAAGTGTCTTTTAAAGCTCAGCACAAATACAATCACTTATGTGAGGTTTTTCTCAATCCTCCCTCTCCCAATTGCCAATGCCTCTCCCCCATATTGTAAAATTAATGTTTATTTTTATGTGCTAATATTTGTGCACGTTTCCCCCTTCCCTTAAAATGTAAGCTCTTCAAGGAAGGGGCTGTATCAGATTTTTATTATTTTTATATACACAGCATCAAGTACAGTGCCTGATGTGCAGTAAGTGTTTGTAGACTGATTGATGGTAATTGCTCCCCCTCCTCAAATCCTGACTACAGGCCACCGGGTCTCTCTAGGTCATCAGACAAATGCCATGCTGCCTTCAAAAGAACCTGCACCAATGAGAAGCAGCTTCTGAACTGTGGCTCTTCAGATTTGCACAAGGCAGCCTCCCTGGGCCTCAGGTGTCACAATCGGGGTCAGTTACCTGGAATTTCCTTCTACATCCTGCTCCCAAAATCTGGGGCCCAAAGGAGAGGTTCAACTCAGGTAAATGAACTACCAGGCTGTGAGAGACAACATGGCACAGCCAAGGCAAAGAGCACAGGTTTTGGAGGGCTTTAATCCCAGTTCTACTAACCACCTAAGTCAGCTCCTCATCTCTCAGGATCTCAGTTTCCTCATCTGAAAAATGATGGAACTGGACCAAATGAGCGCTCTGGAGCCTGTGATTCTATAACTCGGTCACTAGGCTACGCTGTTCCTCCATCTCTTCCTCCTCTCTGAACACCATCAGGGTCCACTGCAGCTCCATCACCAGCAGAAGGGCAGGACCCACCAGCCCGTCCCCCAAAACGTGCAATGCCCCAGAGTGCCCAACCTGTAGTCAATGTTCAACTACCATCTAAGCAACCGATTCAGGATCTTAGAATTTGATGCTTAGAGATCATCCTGGTCCAGCCCATTCCTTTTACAGATGAGGAAACTTGAGGATCAGAGTGATGAGGCTCAATCAGGGCCTCTCGACTTACCAGCTTCATGCCCAGACAATTTTTCTCCTTGCTATTGTAGTTATCAATTTTCTGTTTGATTTCCTTAAGCGTGGGGACATGAGGCTTCTCCTCTTCCACAGGTTTGCAGACATTCTGAAAGAAGATGGTGGCGGAATTATTCCAGGGTGATGGTGGGGGGAACAACAACACATCCAAGGTTGGAGGCAGAGCCCCTGGCTTTGAATACCAATTCTCCTATTTACTCACATGAGGACTTTAGTCAAGTCATCCCATTTGTCTGCCCATCCACCTTCCAGCAGCTTCTAAAGTCTGCTTTTGTGTGGGGAAGCCCACAGTAAGCACTGCATAAATGCATTAAGAAAAAAATAACCTCAGTGTGTTTGGAACACATGGTAGGTACTTCATAAATGTACCTCTCTGACTCTTTGTTTTCTCATCTATAAAATAGCCAGATTTTTTCTAAGGTCCTTTTAGATATACATGATCTTGCACAAATACTTACTTTACACCTGATCTTCAACCCTGGAGATAACCAAATGATAAAAATTCCCCCAAATTTTGAACTTCTTTGTAATTCTGGATGTCACTGATATAAGCTCCTGCTGGGTCTTTTTTTTTTTTTTTTTTAAATCTCTGGCTAATTGGATACTAAGCACATAGTAAATGTTTAATAAAAGCTTATTGATTGGCCCAAGAGTTTAAGGAGATCTAGTATGTGGGCGCTGCCCTGATTTCTGAAGCTCCTCTCACCACTGTCTCTATCCTTATACAGGCTTAAGACTCAATCCCTAAGTCTTGATTCTATATGCTATTACTTGGAGGCTCTTCCCCTGAAAATAGGAGCCTCTGTAAAATATAACATCAGGTTATTCCCTGCCCATTTTGCAGGAAGGAAGGAAATAAGTATTCATTAAGCACCTACTAAGTACCAGACTAAGTATTAAGTATTTTACAAGTGTTATCTCATTTAATTTCCACAACTCTTGAGAGTTAGGTATTTATTGTTATCACCTCCGTTATATAGTTGAGGAAACTGAGGCAGACAGAGCTTAAGTGACTTATTCAGACTCAAGTATTGGAGGCTGGATCTGGACTTGTTTTCCTGGTTCTAAACCTAGTGTTCTACTTACTGTACCATCAAACTGCCTTCACAGAAATGAGTTGAACAAGCTTGAACAAACTTATGGTCCCACAGTATATACAGTTTTATTAGGGATCATTTTATAGCCTAAAGTACTGGCCTCCTACTTAATCAGGGACGTGGCTATTTGTAATCCCAGGGCCATCAAATGCTGATGTCCAATAGATGAAGTGTAGGCATCCAGCCAAAGGGTTGGCAGTAGAATTATAACCAGGGTAAAGCAATTAGGCCTTTAGCCAAGGGTGTTGAAGTTTGGAGGATCTTGAAGTTTAGAGGATCCTGAGAGCACTTACATACCTACAGCAGCATGAGTTAGAACAGTTAACAAGTTAGCATCTAGCTAGCAAGAACAATTAGTTAAAAGGACAAGTTGCCCCATAATAGCTAACATTTCTATAAGATATATCAGGCATTGTGCTAAGGACTTTACAATTATCTTATTTGAATCTCACAACAACCTGGGAGGTAAGTGTTATTATTATCTGTTAATAGTTAAGGAAACCAATATCGACAGAGTTAAGTGCCTTGCCTAGGATCACACAGCTCATAAGTATCCAGGGCCAGATTTAAATTCAAGTCTTCCTGACCTCAGACCTGGCACTCTACCCACTGTACCACCTAGTTGTCATCCAGGGCAAACTTCATCCCTTTAAGTTTCCACGAGCAAAGGCTGAATCCTGAGGTCTCTGTTCTCCCTCTTTACCACCATGATGGAATTTGTTTTTTAAAAGTTGATGGGAAGTTGCTTTTTGGGCTACTTGGCTATTTGATTTTGTGAAGCTTATCTAGGAATAAAGATGCTGGTTATGGCTCTGCTTAGTAAGCAGCCACCTTTCCGCTTCCTCTCCTGTGCAGTTCAGACTGTCCACTCAAAGGGTCACCACTGCCCCTGCTCCCAGAGGCCAGAAGCTAACAGCGAAGGCCCACAGGCAGTCAGCATATTTTCCAGAAGCCCCCATCCTCCCACCTCCAGCAAATTAGATTGGAGGCCAGAGCTTAAGTGGATGAAATTCCCCAGACCCCCTTCCAAAGAGCCCTGGCTTCTATGTCTGAAAATGCACTCTGGACCTAGATCGAACACTCAGCCCAACACAGTGAGATAATTAATCATGAATATTGGAGAGCTATGGTTAGGCCTAGAGGTGCTATGCTCACACATTAATGCAACTCAGCATTATACACTTAAAGCTACATAAGGGACCTCAGAGATCACTGAGTCCAACCCACCTCATGAGGAGACTGTGGCCCAGAGAAGGTCAGCAACTCACTTGAGTTCCCACAGAGGTAGAAGGTAAGCACCAGAAATGAGATTGAACCCAGACCCATAACTAGGTGGTGTGGTAGAGTGCAGAGTCCAGAGTCAGAAAGATCTGAATTCAAATCCAGACCTAAATATTTATTAGTTGTGTTATCCTATACAAGTCACTTAACCCTGTCTGCCTCAGTTTCCTCATCTGTAAAATGAACAGAAGGAGATGGCTAACAATCCAATATCTTTGCCAAGAAAACCCCAAAGGAGTCATGGAGAATTGGACACAATTTAAAAAAATGAATAAATAACTTCTGGCTCGAGAGTCAAATGTTCTTCCCTTGGCATCACACTGCTTTCTTCTACAGATATTGAATGAGAGTTATGGGGGAGTACAAAGAAGATCCAAGGGCTGTATATAGGGCTTATCCAGGTTTTTATCATCCTCCTTAATAACAATAACAAGTGATATTTTTAGAGCACTGAGAAGCTGACTAAGCATTTCTCTGGGAACAAGTCAGTAAGATTAGTAAAGTAAAAATGTTCACCCCCATTTTACGTATAAAGAAACAGAGGCTCAGAGAGATAAAATGATCTATTCTTATTGACATAGAGAGTAAATGTTTACAATCTAATAAGGGAGAAGGAAGATGTGAAAAAAACCCACTAATATGACTCTTTATTAAAATCTGAAAGGAGACTTCTAGACCTCCTTTCCCTAGGTTGTAGGATAGAATGATGGTAATGGCAAGGGTGATGGCAGAGGAGGAAGAGGCGATAGTAATGATAATAATCACTCACACTTATAGAGTGCCTGCTATATGCTAAGCACTTCTAAGCACTTTATAAATATCTCATTTGATACAAGAACCCTGGGAGGTAGTGGATATTCTCTTGGATCAAGAGATCTGGGTTCAAATCTCCCTGCTGACAGACTTTCTATCTATGGCTTTGAGTGAGTTAAGTACACCCCTTCCTATTCTAAATATTATGATTCAAACCTAGGCTCCTGATGTCAGGCACAAGGATAGATCTCACTTGTCCCAGTGCCTTGGACATAGCAAATATTAAGTTCTTGTTGAATGGATAATAGAAAGATTTGGAAGGTTGTGAACTGAGGGGGAATGGGAAGGTAGGAAAGGGATTGATGCCTTTCTAATGCTGTCCGTTATATTCAGGCAGAACCAGTGCACAGGATGTGAACAAGACCTCATATCACAGGGTCTCCAAGCAACAACGGCCAGTATGTCCCTGCTTGCTAATGCTTTTTTAATTCAATTTTATTTTATTTTTGGTTCCTGCTTGACTTTCTATGTCTTTACTGTTGTCTTTCCTCCCTCCTATCCTTTTCTTCTTATAGGTAGCAGGATTGGCCATACCCCTCTTCTTTTATTTCAGAAATAAACCAAGATCTTGTTTCAGCTGTTAAGATTTACTTTACAGATGAGAAGAATGAGACCCACAGAGGTGATTCTCCCAGACTGAGCAGCACAAAATAAAGCCTCAATACAAACTCTCATAGAAAAAGAGCTCATTACTCATTTCCCTGCTTTTCTGATCACATACTGTGGGCCCAAGGTAGAGGAAGTATCCACGTTGGGGAGAAAGTAGTACTGACGTCAGAAGGCTTCTGGGACAAACCCAAAGAGATGCCCACAACAGAACCTGTCTCTCTTGTCCATACTTTTAGCCAGGCTGATTGGTGAGGTCTCACCAATGTGGATGACAAAAGGTCATTTCTTCTTCCTACTCCCCAAACCTCCTCAGAACTGATAAATGTCACCAATCAGAGATGCTTGTGTGACTGCCCAATCTTGAAACGGGCTCCCACCCATCTTTCACACCAGTGTGCCCTCTATCTGCTCTCCTCTCTCTCTCTCTATATATATATCATACACTTCCTTCCTAGCAAAAGCCAGTCTAGTCATCTGATGTTTAGTTCACTCACAGATTAGTTCATGATAGACAGATGAGTTGATATACCTGGGAATGTCTAAAGTTAGAAAGAAGACTGAGGAAAGGATGGGATGGAGATAGGGCTAGCTTTGGGCTGTCAAGAAGACATTTCCTTTCTTGAAGACAGAACCTGGAATAATGAATGGGGTGAGGGAAGAAGGGAAACCAGTTTGGGCTTGATAAAGTGACTTGTTCAGGATCACACAGCTAGAAAGTGTCTGGGCTCATACTTGAACCCAGGTCCTTCTCCTTCCGGGCTCAGCACTCACTCTACTGTGCAACCTAGCTGCCCTTCATCCTTCTGAAAGGCTGGGAAATAGGCTGAGTTTGTTCCTCTTCCATAACAGAAGACAAAACTATGGCCCTCTCAGAGTCCCTCTTCTGACCCCATTATCACTCTGACACTGTATCGAGGATAAAATAATAATGATAACAATTCTCATTTCTTATGGTGCTATAGCCTCACGATGTATCCAATATCTTTTCACTGTATCCCTGAGAAGAAAGTAGAACAGAGGAAAACAACAGAGAGATTTAATAACATGCACCAAACACACACACACACACACACACACACACACACACACACACACACACACCCCTAAGGGGAGGGGAAAGGGAAGAATTGGTAACTTGCTAGTGGTTCTCTTGTAAAACCACTTCCCAGAGATATTGGAACAACTTGCAAATCACCTAAAGTAGAAATTCTGTTTTTTTTTGTTGTTGTTGTTGTTCTCAGTATCCCTTTATATTCTTAAAAAATTACTGAAGGCTCTCAGAGAGCTTTTGTTTGTGTTGCATATATTTATTAAAAATGAAAAAATCTTAGTATAATTGTGAAATCATTTTCACTTCACAAACCTCATGAAAGGTTCTTGGGGACCCCAAAGAGTCTCCAGACCCCAGAATCACTGAGCTGTATGACTGGGAAGTGGAAGAAAGCCAATAGAGTTGGGATAGGACAAAAAGTGCACTAGACTCATCACATAATAAGTTTTTTAGTTTAGCAAATGGGCTGAGAGCTAAAGTTCACAAAAAGTTAGAATTTGATAGGCTAGAGGGATGGGCAGTTAGGTGACATAGAGCGTCAGGCCTGGACTAAGTTCAAATCTGACCTCAGACACTTGTTAGCTGCATGATCTTAGGCAACTCATTTAACTTTGCCTCAGTTTCCTTCCTCTGTAAAATAAGCTGGAGAAAGAAATGGTAAACTAGTTCAGTAGCTGTGACAAGAAACAAGTGAAAAATAGCCAAAAAAATAATAGAAGGGATGGCAATAGGAAATTAATAAAAAAAGAAAAGCAGGCTATGATAAAAATAGCTCACTTTTGTAGAGCTTTACAGATTACAATGAGCTACTTCTACCATGAGGTAGATTGTGTTAAGTATTAGTCCCATTTTTTTGATAAGTAAATTGATTCCCAGAGAGGCTTGGGACTGTTGTGAAGGTCACACAGCTAATAACAACGTGAAATCGGGTTTTCTGACTTCAAGTAAATGGATTTCCACTCAGAAGAATAAATATTCTTATTTCCATTTTATGGAATCCATGGTTAGAAAACTGGATCCAACTCAGGACTTCTGACTTTAGAATCTGACACAGTAGAAGGCAGGAATCTTGTCTTGTGTTATGAAAGAGGAAATAAGCTCAGCCTATTTGCCCAGCCTTCCAGAAGGATGGATGGCAGTGAGGTGAAACACTGAGCCTGGAGGAGGACCTGGGTTCAAGTGTGACCTCAGAGACTTACTAGCTCTGTGACCCTGGGCAAGTCACTTTATCCTGTTTGCCTCAGTCTCCTCATCTGTCAAATGAGCTGGAGAAGGAAATGGCAAACTATTCCAGTATCTCTACCAAGAAAACCCCATTTGCCTTTTCTTTATCCCACCCTTCTCCCTTTCCAACTTCCCTTAATCCCAGTACATGTGATATAAAATGAATTTAGAAATGTAATTAGTTTTTTTTAACTACACAGAAGCAAATAGAGGAAATTCATAAAGGGATGTAGAAAAGCACATTAATTCTATGTTAAATTTAACAAATACTTTAAAAGTCAAACTGCATATAATAGAAATTTGTGGTTTCAGTTAAAAAAAAAAAAACAAGAAAATCTCTCTAACGGTTGCTTTTCTGAGAGACAGTGGAGGAAGAATGCTTCACTTGGGGGTCAGAAAATCTGAGTAAGAATCCTAGATCTGATGTTTAGCAGATATGTGACTGCTCAATTTCCTTATCAGTACAAAAGGGTTTGCCAATATTTGTACTACCTACCTTGAAGAGATATTATAAAGAAAGCACTTTGTAAACCTTAGGGCTAATGTTAGAAATAGAAGAAGTTCTTACTTCTCCTGTGCATTTGAAAACTAGCTTGGTAGGGTGTGCCAGAGCTGCTCTCCACTGGTAGAGTTTTAGAGAAGCTGGGGTCACTTGGTGACACCATAAGGCAACAGAGGAAGGAATAAAAGAATTGAAATGAGAAATGTTATTTATAAGATTGGGTTAAATCTTTACATTCCAAAAGTACTCTGGAGCATCTTGAATCACAAAATGAGCTTTCTGGAAAGGATACCTCAAGTCCCTGGGTTCCAAAGGTCAAAGCTTATATTCACACCCTGAAGCCAGAGCTTCCCCCATTTTGGTTTTCTTTTCCTGTTCCTCTTTTTCCTATGAGATAAACTCTCATGTCCTCTCCCTCTCTCTTCCCTCTACCCTAACCACTGCCTCAAACTAAGGGAAGTGACACAAGACCTGTATGTCATCTCAGAGACCACATCATCTCTGGACTGAGATATCCTGGAAACAATTGACTTTCTGTTGCCATGATGTCAGTTCTCAACCTAATGAGGAGAAGAGAGAAGGAATTCTGTGCTGGATTTCATGGTTGAAGAAGGATATCAATAAGCTGGATATCATTCAGAGGACACATCAAGATGATGGAAGATCCAGTCAATCAGTAAATTTATGAGCCACCCACTCAGAAACAACACTACAGAGCCACAAATACTTTGATGACATGCACTATATGTCAGATACAGTGCTAAGCTAAGAATACAGTGCCAGAAACAGTCAAAGAAAAGTAAAGACAGTCCTACTTCTCAGGAGCTCACAGTCTCATGGGGAAGTTCTTGGTATGGAAGGATGAGTTGGAAGAAGTAAAGGTGTTTGATCTGGAAAGAGACTCAAATGGGACCTGATAGTTGTCTTCAAATATTGTGTAAAAGAAGAATTAGTCTGGTTCTGTGCAGCCCCAGAAGATAGAACTAGGGATGAATGGTAGTAGTGTCAAAGAGAAATGTATTTTAGAATTAGACAATAGCATCCTCCTAGCTCGTGGAAATACAAAGTAGTGTCTTCACTCTAGATCTTTGTGATATTGCTCTCTCCTCCTAACTGGGGGATCCCATTTGGATCATGAACCCACTTTGAGGGTTTTTTTGGCAAAGATACTGGAGTGATTTGCCATTCCCTTCTCTAGCTCATTTGACAGATGAGAAAATTGAGGCAAATAGGCTGAAGTGACTTGCCCACATTCCTAAAAGGGTCTGAGGCCAGATTTAAACTCAGGAAAATGAGTCTTCCTGACCCAGGTCTGGTGCCGTATCTACTGTGCCACCTGGTTGCCCTAGTAAAGTCTGGCTTTCTATTATTTCCTGGATCAAATATAAAATTCTCTGACTTTTAAAGCTCTTTGTGACTCAGCCCCTTCCTACCTTTCCAGTCTTTTTATACCTTACTCTCCCCTCTATATACTCTGCTATTTAGTGACCCTGGCTTACTTGCCATTCCTGCCATAGGACACTCCATCTCCAGACTCCTAGCATTTTTCCTAGCTGTTCCCCATGCCTACAATTTCTCCCTCCTCATCTCTGCTTCCTACTTTCTCTGATTTTCTTTAATTCTCAGCTAAAGTCCCATCTTTTGCTTCAAGCTTTCCCTTTCTTCCTTAATCTTAATGCTTTATGTCCTGAGATTACTCTCAATTTATTTACCCTGCTGCACATAGTTGTTTGTATATTGAGGCAGTTAGGTGGTATAGTAGTTAGGACCTAAGATGAGGAAAACCTGAATTCAAATTAAGTATCAGACACTTATAAGCTGAATGACCCTTAACTCTGTCTGCCTTAATTTCCTCATCTATAAAATGAGCTGGAGAAGGAAATGGCAAACCAATCCAGTATCTCTGCCAAGAAAGCCCCACATAGGATGACAAAGAGTCGAACATAACTGAAAAATGATTCAACAATAACAAAGTATTTGCATATTGTCTCCCATTAGACTGAACTTTTTGTAAGCCATGTTTTTGCCTTTTTTTGCATCCCCAGTGTTTAGCAGAGTCTAGCACATAGTAGGTACTTCATAAATGCCAATTAGCTATGTTTTCCTCTTCGTTGGAGACTTTAGGCAGAGGCTTGTCTATCCACTCACAGAGACATTCTTACAGAAGAAATTTCTTTTCAATTATGAGTTGGACTAAATGGAAGCTGAGGTTCTTTCCAAGTTGCAGCTATCACTCTTCTTCCTTACATACCTGTCCATACACTTACATCAGGCTCCCATTCTCTCACTACCTGAAGTGACTATGGGACAAGTCCACCTCTGATGCTTGTGTGAGATGAACCTCCTGAAGCAAGTCAGTCAATTCCCCAGCTTTCAGAATCTCTGACCATGGCTGCTCTGCCCTTCCATTTTAGCCCTCTGAACAAAGTACAGTTTTTTTCCCACAGGTAAGTAATACCTGAATACAGGGGACCCAGCTCTGCTTATAAGATGTTAGTCCAGAGAGATCCCAGGATCCAGCTGTTTGACACTAAGGAGTCACTGATCATTCATGAGCCTTAGGGTGCTGGGCCTGCAGTAAGAAGGTTCATGAGTTCAAATTCCACTTCAGATACTTATTAGTGGTATGATCCTGGGTAAGTCAATTAACCCCAATTACCACACACATATACACACACAAACCAAAACACTTACTACATTGCCTGGTACATAGTAAGAACTATATAAAATCTTATTCCCTTCATACCTCCCTAACCCCCTCAAATTATAAAATGAGGACAATATTACTTGGATTTTTTTTTTTTACCTCCCAGCACTGTTACTAAGAAAACACTTTGGACTGTTATTATCAACAATAATAAATTTATTTATAATAAATAATATCATCTATTAATTTGTTTATCAATTTATTAATAATTATTTATAATTAATAACTTTATCGATTAAATTAAGTAATAAAACTGTCTAGAAAGTTTTACTGAAAAATAATTGTTTGGGGGACAAAGGTCAGTCTGTAGGTACCAAGAGTGAAGAGGGAGTGGGAGGGAACTCATTTTGGGGTGAAGGCAATGGTGGGTCACTGAATCCAATTCTGAAGTCCCCATAAATAGGAGACTGTCGCCTGCTTGTCTGCAAGTCCATATGCTGTGGATGGCTGTCTCAAGCCTTGGGAGGGTAATTAAACAGAAATTAGACAGAAGGTATTTTGTTTCCTCAGGCTGCCCAGGATGGAAACTGAATGAGAGACCCTTGGTTATGATTTAACCAATATGAGCAATAGTATCACAGTGTGTCTGTCTCTCCTTAGGGACTTGGTACAATCACAGTGCATCTGGTGGGGAATTCATCTGTTCTAAGGCCACTGGTGTTTGCTGACAGATGGTTTAACTGCTCACTGTCCTTATTTTCAGGAGGTCTGAGCTTCTTGTGCTAATACAGATCCCAGCCAAGGGTGAGGTCCTACTTTCTAATGTGGTACAGCTGAGAGGCTTGGTCTGGGTGCTAGAGATCAGTTCGGAGGCTCCTCATGCCTTTCTCAGGGATTTCTAAACCAGAAGGGTCAAATGCAGGAGCCCTCCTAAAGTGCAGCTGAAACAGATTAAAAGCAAATTGGGAAACATTTAACAAATAAATAAAATATAAGAAACCATAAGTTCTGGTTTTCCAAGTCTATATACAGCCAATTAAGGACCCCTGGTTTTTTTCCTACTGATGTAGCTCATCATATACAAGGACTATGTCTTACCCGTGAGCAGATGGACAATCAAGTCCCCAAGCATTCCTTAAACTCTTACTATATGCCAGACACTTCGCTAAGTGCCTGGGATACAAATAATAAGCAGAAAGGCAACTCCTACCCTCAAGACGCTTAGATTCTAATGGCAGAAGACAAACATTTAGGGAGCTAAAAAGTGAAGGAGAGAGGTACTCCTATGGGACTGTACAGATTATTGTATCCAAGCCTCCTTTTAGTTAAAAGCTTGACCTTTTACTTGCAAAAGACGCCTTATAAGGACAGAAGTAATAGTTCTTGGAACCTTTCCTTTGCACTGATTAAATTCCTATCTCTATGTCTGCCAGGAGCATTCTGGATTCCAATTTTCTTGCCCATCTTGGTGTCCTTGGGAGCAGAAATGGCAGGGGGAGTGGGGAGAGAGAATTCTTACTCTCTCTCCATTCCTAGTTCTACAACTAGATTAATCTTCTCTAAACACTGTTTGAATCATGGGGTACTTTTCTTTTTTTTTTTTTTAATAACTCTTTATTGATAGAACTCATGCCAGGGTAATTTTTTACAGCATTATCCCTTGCACTCGTTTCTGCTCCGATTTTTCCCCTCCCTCTCTCCACCCCCTCCCCTAGATGGCAAGCAGTCCTTTACATGTTAAATAGATTACAGTATATCCTAGATACAATATATGTGTGCAGAACTGAACAGTTCTCTTGTTGCACAGGGAGAATTGGATTCAGAAGGTATAAATAACCTAGGAAGAAAAACAAAAATGCAAGCAGTTTACATTCATTTCCCTGTGTTCTTTCTTTGGGTGTAACTGCTTCTATCCATCCTTGATCAATTGAAACTGAATTAGCTCTCTTTATCGAAGAGATCCACTTCCATCAGAATACATCCTCAAACAGTGTCGTTGTTGAGGTATATAATGATCTCCTGGTTCTGTTCATTTCACTTAGCATCAGTTCATGTAAGTCTCGCCACTCCTCTCTGTATTCATCCTGCTGGTCATTTCTTACAGAACAATAATATTCCATAACATTCATATACCACAATTTACTCAACCATTCTCCAATTGATGGGCATCCATTCATTTTCCAGCTTCTAGCCACTACAAACAGGGCTGTCACAAACATTTTGGCACATTCAGGTCCCTTTCCCTTCTTTAGTATCTCTTTGGGATATAAGCCCAGTAGAAACACTGCTGGATCAAAGGGTATGCACAGTTTGATAACTTTTTGAGCACAGTTCCAAATTGCTCTCCAGAATGGCTGGATGTGTTCACAATTCCACCAATAATGTATCGGTGTCCCTGTTTTCCCACATCCCCTCCAACATTCCGCATTATCTTTCCCTGTCATTCTAGCCAATCTGACAGGTGTGTAGTGGTATCTCAGAGTTGTCTTAATTTGCATTTCTCTGATTAATAATGATTTGGAGCATATTTTCATATGGCTATAAACAGTTTTAATTTCTTCATCTGAGAATTGTCTGTTCATATCCTTTGACCATTTATCAATTGGAGAATGGCTTGATTTCTTATAAATTAGAGTCAATTCTCTCTATATTTTTGGAAATGAAGCCTTTATCAGAACCTTTGACTATAAAAATGTTTTCATGGGGTACTTTTCCATGTAGTTAATCCTATCTATTCTTTATCCCATCCCCTAAATTTCCACCCTCCAGTCTTCCTCATCTCTTCTTCTGAGCTTTTGTCTATTCTCCTCTATGAAGCCATCCCAGGTGATTTCAGGACAGGACCATTTCCTTCAGACTCCTAAGCCACTTCCAGCCTATACAAAGGAAACAGAATAAAGAGCTCGTCAAGCTCTTCCTAGAATGGAGGATCCATGAGGGCAGGTAAAGGTTCCACATTTGCATTTGTATTCATAGCACTTGGCACAGTGCCTGGAACAAGTTTCAGAAATGCTTGTGGACTGACTGATTTTACATCTCATCTTACATTATTCACTAATAGTTTTGCATCTTGTATTTCCAGTTAGACTTGAAGCTCTGGGATGGGGTTGTACCATATTCTATTTTCTCAACAGTACCAAGCACACATTTGCTTATTTATTGTTACTATCATAATTCAGAGGGGTAGTTAGGTGGGACAGTGGATAGACCTCCAGTTTTCAAGTCCTGAGTTCAAATGTAGCCTCATACACTTACTAGCTGTGTGACCTTGAGCAATTCACTCATCTGTTTACCTAAGTTTCCTTATCTATAAAATGATCTTCGGAAGAAAATGGCAAACCATAATAGAATCTTTGCCAAGAAAACCCCAAATGGAATCACGGATAGTTGAACATGACTGAGAAATGACTGAACAACAACAATAATTTAGAATCACAGATTTGGAAGGGATCTCAGTCAGTTTATTGCCCAACTGCCTAAATATGTCCATTAAAAAGGAAGTCTATTACTTCTAACTCCTGGCTTCATGATTTTGGGCAAACCTGCCTCATCTATAAAATGAGGAGAATAATATTTGTATTACCTACTTTCCAGGACTATTTATTATAGGATCAAATAAGAGGACATACATAAAGAGCTTTGCTCTTCTTAAAGTGCTATAGAACCATGAGCTATTTTTGTCATTCATTTTTGGTTTTTATTGAACTTTGAGTCAGGGAGAAGCAAAGAGTTATGGGTAATTCAGATGAAGATACACACAGAAATGTGAAAACCTCCCTAAAAGCAGGTCCCAAAGATATCACATTCCTGTTGATCTACATTCCTGTTTAGGGAAGAGCCCAGGAGAAGTTTTGGGTCATGGGCTCAATTGGGATCATGGAGCTAGAACTGGAAGGAGTAGTGCTACTTAACTCATAACCATTATTTTACAGATGAGAAAACTGAGGTTCAGAGAGGTTAAGTGACTTGTCCAGGGTCACACAGCTGGCACCAGAAACAAATTTGAACCCAGGTCCTCAGAATTCAAAGCCATTACTTTTTCCACTGTTACCAAGGTTACTTCCTTCAGAAACCAGAGATGAGAGTTTGACAGGTGGGTGGTTGTGACAAGAATACTGGATTTAGCTTTGAAGAACCTGGTTCAAAAGTCAAAAAAGGCCCTGCTGCTTGCTGTGTGTGTGTGTGTGTGTGTGTGTGTGTGTGTGTGTGTGTGTAAGACTGTTAAACTTCCAAACTCCCTTCTTGCTCCAGAATGACAAGACTCAACATTCTGCTCAGGTTATCAAGCAAAACTAGTCTTTCATCATTACTTCCTCTTGTTTTTCAGAGAAATGAAGTTCCTCTTTCTATGGTTCCCTCCCCATTGGTTCTCTTTTATGTGTGGTCTTTTACCATTAGAATGCAAGCTCCTATACTTAACTGACCTGGCTGTGTGACCCTGGGCAAGTCACTTAACCCCAATTGTCTCAGGGGGAAAAAGAATGTAAGCTCCTTGAGGGCAGGGACAATCTTGCTGTTTGCATTTATTTGTATCCCAAGCATTTAGCATAGTGTATAAAGTATAAACATAAAGTAAAATTTTTTAATAAATGCTAGTTGCCTGTTTCACTCCAAACAGGCGAGTAGGGACTGAAGACCATTGCAAGGGTACAGAGGTCTTGAGGCTGTCATAGTTTAAAGGAGAGAGACAGTCAGATGGCCAGAGGTTTTCAAAAGAGAGTTCCTTAGACCTTGGATGAAAAAGTAAAATCTAGTCATTCCTCTTCCCTACCCCTCCAAGCAGAGCAAAATCACAGATCATAGAGGGACAGTAGGTAGGGTAATAGGCATGCAGATCCAGTTTAAATAAAAGAACATTATTAAAATAGGGCAAATAGGTGGCCAGTGGATAAATTTCTTCTTGGAGTCAGAAGAACCTGAGTTCACATACAACCCTAGATATGTACTAGCTTGTGACGCTGAGCAAGTCACTTATAACCTTGTTTACTTCAGCTTCTCATCTAAATGAGCTGGAAAAGGAAATGGCAAACCACTCTAATATCTTTGCTAAGAAAACCCCAAATGGGGTCACAGAAAGTCAGTCATAACTGCAATGACATAAATTATGAAAATGAATGATAATAATGATCTGCTGAGCTCATTTGATCTGTTCATTTGCCTGCAGGCTGGACTTCCCCACCACATCATTTTAGCAGCGCCTATATGATGAGCTTAGATTTTGTTATGAATATCTAGTGACCATAGACTCTGGAGTTGCCAGTTTCTCAAGATAAGGAAGCCGTCCAGAGAGACAAAAAGCCCCGATTGGGGTGGTAAAGCTAGCATGGAGCTGAGCTGGGAATCCTGAGATGTAGGATTGAGATCTGGAATGGGTGCTAGTGACTGCCTAACCCCATCCTTTCATTATACCAATGAGAGCACCAAGTTGCAGAAACATGATTTGCTCCAAGTCACGCAGCAACTCTGGGATCCAAACCCACATCTCCTGACTTCTCGTCCAGCCCGGTTTTCCCCATCCCAAAGACATCTTGGCACCTTATGCACATGCCTAGAGGCAAGGGGGAATGACAGAAAGACCAACGGTGTAGGCTAGGATGCTCCTCTCCTGATCTTCCTCCAGCCACTGTTCCCATTCTGCCTTAAAGCCCCATCTCAGCCAAGCCCACTCAGCTAAGCTTAAGAAGCCCTGTAGTTTTAATAAGGCCAGACCACTTTCAATTTAAGTCAGGAAGAGAACAATCACAACAAATGACTGGGAGGCATTAGCCAGGAACTATTGCCACGTTTCCTCTTTTTCAGCTCTTAGCAAGCAGTCAACCATCAGCAGCTCTTGCTTCACCCATCAGGGAGAAGGCACTTCAAGTTCCATGTTAACCCCCTCTGGTCTTTCAGTTGAGCCCCTCACCGGTCCCAAGTGCCAGGCATTTCTGGCAACACTGCCACATCCTTTAGGCTCCTTTGTCTGAGGCTTGCCTGGCTTGCTTTCTAATGCTGTCTTACTTTCTATAAAAAGTCTTTCTCAGTCCTCCTTAATTCCTCTGAAATTCTCCTGTCTTGTTTGTATATAGTTGTTCATATGTGGTTTCCTCCATTCGATTGCAAACTCCACGAGGGCGGGAATTGTTTTTGCTTTTCTTTGTATTCCCAGAATGAGCGCTATTGCATCTGACACATAGTAGACACACTCATAACCATCTGTTGACTTGATTTGACTTGCAACATACCTAATTCAACTTACTACTTACTTATGTGCCACAGAAAGGAAAAGTTTTTGGACTTTAAAAATGTGCATGTAGTGTTACTACTGGGCTTCTATCTCAAAGAGATCTTAAAGAAGGGAAAGGGACCTGTATGTGCAAGAATGTTTGTGGCAGCCCTGTTTGTAGTGGCCAGAAACTGGAAAATGAATGGATGCCCATCAATTGGAGAATGGCAGAATGAATTGTGGTATATGAATGTTATGGAATATTATTGATCGATAAGAAATGACCAGCAGGATGATTTCAGAAAGGCCTGGAGAGACTTAGATGAACTGATGCTGAGTGAAATGAGCAGAACCAGGAGGTCATTATATACTTCAACGACAATACTATATGTTGATCAATTCTGATTGACGTGGCCATCTCCAGCAATGAGATGAACCAAATCAGTTCCAATAGAGCAGTAATGAACTGAACCAGCTACACTCAGGGAAAGAACTTTAGGAGATGACTATGAACCACTACATAGAATTCCCAATCCCTTTATTTTTGCCCACCACATTTTTGATTTCCTTCACAGGTTAATTATACATTATTTCAAAGTCAGATTCTTTTTGTACAGCAAAATAACTGTATGGACATGTATACATATATTGTATTTAACTTATACTTTAACATATTTAACATGTATTGGTCAACTTACCATCTAGGGGATGGGATGGGGGGAAGGAAGGGAAAAATTGGAACAAAAGGTTTTGCAATTATCAATGCTGAAAAATTACCCATGCATATATCTTGTAAATAAAAAGTTATAATAATTTTTTAAAATGTGCATGTATGGAAAATATTATAAAGTATTGTCAATTTGCTTATCTTTTCTGAGCCTTAGTTTTATTATCTGTAACAAGGGGACAATTAAAACTAACTTCTATATATACACTTCACAAGGTTGTTGTAAGGCATTAGAATCATGTGTGAGCTAATTACTTCTATGTAACATCACAAATTGTGTATGTGTGTGTGTGTGTATGTGTGTGTGTGTGTGTGTGTGTGTTGGGAGAACCCCTACATTATTAAAATGGACTTTTCTTACAGTGGTAATAAGAAAAATAATTAAGGTGGAATGATGAGTGCTTTCCCCCAAGGATCTAAAATTTGGAAGATGGATAAATTTAAAATTTTAAAGACTTCCTATTTTTTAAAATTTGTTGCAGTGATGTTTTGAGAATGCACATGCTTGGGACAGCTAGTTGGTGCAGTGGATAGTGTACCAGTCCTGAAATCAGGAGGACCTAAGTTCAAATGTGACCTCAGGCACTTAACACGTACAGGCTGTGTGATCCCTGGCAAGTCACTTAATCCCAATTGCCTCAACAAAAAATAAAAAATAAAAGAGAATGCCTATGGTCCAAGGTGTAGAAACAACTGAGCTTAGCACCTCATTAGCAAGAAGAGTTGTTAAATTAGGCAACTACAACACAAATAGCCTCAATCCATAACCACTGTAGCAACTAATTTTCCTAAATTTGAATTTGTCTTAAGTACTTCTTTCTGGTATTTTCACATTCTAAACTACAAAGCTGGTATGAAGACTTGTTTTGAGCAACTAAGTACTTTTGAATGACTTTCCCTGGTGCCAAAATTGCTCTGATGAGGATAATAGGTACATTGGTACTTGTTATCTATTCTTTCTCCAATGTCCCTCCCTTAATTAGGTGAGGAAAGAACCCTTCCTTTCCTTTAGGACACTTGTGCAGAATTTCTACATGTTTCTTTTAGTCATGGCTGATTGTCTCACAGCTCATAACCCTTCTTTCCTAAGCTCTGATAGTCTTAAAAGAGGGAAAGAGATGCATTAAACTCTGTGCAGGAATAGTGGGAAAGATTTGTATTTTAAATGCCTCTAGCTTATTTTTTATGAGTTCTTTTTTTTTTTTTTTTTTTTTTTTTTTTTTTTTGCAGTTCATTCTTGAACCTGAGAATAGGGACAGACAAGGCTCAAGTCAATTATTAGTTTCAGGACTGGGATTCATTCTTTTTCCTGAATAATGCCCCCTTTTCAACCAGAGACTGAGAAACTGTACTGTTCTCTTTTGGATAGGGAGCTGTTTAATTCTATTAAACTTGACGTGATAGATCACACAAATAGTCCAAGCCTTTTTGATCTCAGAGCCTGATTTCTACTACTTAGGCTCTGTCTGAACTCCTTAGAAATTTCTAACAGATAGCTGGGTTTTACTGGAAGTGTGAGATTCGGGAAACCCAGATGAGCAGAGGCTTTCTGAGGGATGTATTGGTGACATTCATTCTCTCAGAGTGGCATTTTTATGCTAGTCATTAATCCTAAATGATTCTCTGGAAGTATTACTAAGCCTTCTTTCCAGAGCATCTCCCTCTTAGGTGTTATGCCACAATTCTCTTTTATTGTCCTGACTCAGTTTCCCTAAATTGTCCTGCCTCAGTCTCCCTGAATTGTTTTGCCTCAGTTCCTAATTCTTCTGGTCAATCCTGCAACACCACCCCTCCCTCCTAATCATGATGATCCAGATAAGGAGAAAGACCTATCATCAGTTGGGTGTCTCTCCCCATTCTGTAATCCCAATTTATCAGAATACTTCTCTCAGTCCTGTCAGAACCTGATTGTCCCGTGTTCCCGCTCTCAACTCTGCCCCTGCCTCAGTTTACCCCTGTAGCTGAGCCACATGTATATTTATATACATGTCATTGAAACTCACATTGTTTGCTAGATTCTGACCAAACCATGGATCCATTTGGTCCCAGTAAATCTCTCCCTTTCAAGTAAAATATTAAAAACTCTCTAATCTCTATCTTGCCTCAGTTTCTCCAGCATTACAATGTACTCCAAGGAAGAAAAGCTAACAGGCAGGAGGCTCTGCCTTAGTACATAAAAACCTTACTTTCCCCAAATTCACCTCTGAGTTAGCAAATGAAAAGGCTTCAAGTGAGAATAATCATTGCTAGTGTTTTTTACAGCATCTTATTATTGTTCATCCTTCCTTCTCAAAAGAGACCAAGAGGAAAATGATGTTATGACTTGTAAGTGAATGGATTTGAGTGAGGGAGGGCTTCACTTTCCCCTACAGAGCCATCTGAGTTCAGTGATTTAGAGTGACTGATAGAGATTCCCTGTCAATGGCCAGGAATGCTGTGGGAGGCCTTGGCCTTTTTAAGTTTGACAGAGCTCGTTATTCGCCCTTCCTTCTCAAAGAGATCCAGGACCCCAAACCTCAGGGAAGGGATGTCATGACTTGCAAGCAAACTGGATTTAAGTGAGCTCTGGAGGGGTATGCAAAGTCACCAGCCTCACTCTTCCTTCTGGAGTCATCTGGGTCCAATGGCAAGATAGAGATCAGGACAATGGAGAGTACCTTAAGGTTTCAAAAGCATTGCAAATATGCTATTTCTGTTGATCCTCAGAACAATGCTATAAGGTAGGTACTATTATTACTATTATTATTATTTTGCTGAGGCAATTGTAGTTAAGTATTTTGCCCAGGGTAACACAAATATCTAGGAAGGGTCACATTTGAACTCTGATCCTGATTTCAGGGTTAGTGCTCTATCCACTGTACCACCTAACTGTCCCAAGTAGATGCTATTATTATTCCCATTTTATAGATGAGGAAACTGAGGCTGGGAAACATAAGTGATTTGTTCATGGTCACACAGCTAGTAAAAGTCTGAGGTAGGATTTGAATCCAGGTCTTTCCCTACTCCAAGCCCAGCATTGTTAGCCACTCGATCACCTAGTTTTCCAACACACACACACACACACACACACACACACACACACACACACACACACAAATATTTCACAGTGTCCAGCTCCTACTCTGCATCTTTCAAGCAGACAACTCTTCTTTCTCCCCCAATCTGTAGTCTTAATATATCTTTATCCTACTCCCTAGTTGTATCTTTTTATGGGATCTTGAGATCCAAGCTTTTCCTTTGAAAGCAAGATGAGAATTATACTTACAACTGGGCAAACAGGGCTTTGACCTCAAAAGCCAGAAATTTGGAGGACGTTGTATGTGCAATGGAATAGAAACAATAGAGCTTAGAAGCTTGGCCCTCTTGCTATTCCTACCTCAGGATACTGCATCTACCATCTCTGCACCTCTGCACTGCTAACTCTCATACCTATAACAGAGCTCCTACCACACCTTCACCTTTTTAGAATCCTGTGTTTGTCCCCAGATGGCAGAATTAGGAACAGTGGGAAGTTGCAAAGAGGCAACTCTAAGCATAATGTTGGGGAAATCTTCCCCAAACTACAGTTGTCTAAAAGTGGAATATCCAATTCAAAGAGTGGTGGGTCTCCCTTCTTTTGAGGTCTTCAAGAAGATGCTGGATGACCACTTGTTGGGTATATTACTGTGGAAATTTCTTTCCAAGTTGGGTGAGATGGATGCTGAAGTTCCTTCACAATCTCAAATTCTGTGATTTAGAAGTAATGCCTTTCTGTCTTTATTCAAAAACACTTCATTGTTGTTACTTTGATAAACACACACACCACACACACACTTACATATGTACTTCTTAACCTTTCCTGATAAAGTATAAGCTCCTTTATAGCAGAGATTATTTGAATTTTGTTTTGTTTCACTTATATCTGGTATTCGGTAGGCATTTAATAAATGCTGTTGATTGATTGCATACTAGTGAAAAGATTTGCTTAAATCAGAAAATTACCAGATGGATCACCTCCTTTCCTTCGATGACTACCTGACCTAACCTGACCTGCCCTGTCCTGCCCTGCTCTTCTCCCATAGAACTTCTCCAGAAGTGACCCCATGGCATTCCTAAGTCCTCTGCCCAGAGATTCAGTTATATAGTCTTCCCCCAATTCAATTGAATTCATCTTTAAAAGTTGATTTAAGGGTTACCCTGGATGCATCTTTTGAGGTTTTTCAAGGATACCAACATTTCTAGTTTGAATTTTAATCAAGATCTAAGGAGCTATTAAAATTCATTTCACCCTCACCCCCAATCAGTTCAAATCTAGCTTCAAATACTTGACATTTACTGGCTTCGTACTCCTAGAAGTGATTTGTCTAGGATCACGAAGCTAGTAAATGTCAAGTATTTGAGGCTAGATTTGAACTCAACTCCTCCTGACTCTATCCAATACTCTATCCACTGTACCATCTAACTGTGCCCTGGAATTCATTCTTAAAGTTCAGTTCAGCAGTATCTATAGCTGTTCCTCTGTTCCTCTATATAAACCTGTAGAGAGACTCAAAACATCCAATTCCAGAAGGGGGTATTGTTCACTGTTTCCTGACTGATTCTAATTCTCACCATCTCAGCCATAGTCACTGACTTGGAATAGACCTCCATAGTCTTACCAAAACTAAGCAAACCATTGTTCTGCCCCTGACAAATGGTCCTCCAGCCTCCAGCTGATCAGTTCCAGTGATAGCTAATCTACTATCTACCTCCTGAAGCATCCCACTTCTACTTTTGTACCACTCTAATCTTTAGGAAATGTTTCCTTCCATGGAGATTAAATCTTTTCCTTAGTAACCTTTCTCTACTAGTCCCTAATTCTACCCAAGAGAGCCAAGCTGAGTTAGCCAAATCCCTTTTCCATATGGCAACCTTCAAATTTTTTATTGAGTCATTTTCAGTCATGTCTGACTCTTCTTCATGATGCCATCTGGGGTTTTCTCAGCAGAGATTCTACAGTGGTTTACCATTTCCATCTTCAGCTAATGTACAGATAAGGAAATGGAGGCAAACAGGGTGAAGTGACTTCTTTAAGGTGTCTGTGGCCAGATTTGAACTGGGGTCTGGTACTCCATCCACTGCAACACCTAGCTGCCCCTCCTTTAAATATTTGAAGCCAGCTATCATGCCCCTCCTCCCAGTCTTTCCTTCTCCATTTCCTTCACCTGATCTTTAAATGACTCAATTCTGAAACCTCTCAAGATCCTGAGCAACCTCTTTTTTATTACCTGATATGTTGTCCTTCCTAAAATGTGAAACCTAGAAATGAACATGATACTATAGATGTGGGCAGGGCAGTATTCCTATGCTGTCCTTCCCCTCATACACTCTACAGTGTACAGTGTACAGATCCCCCGTTATTCCTCACACATACATACCCATTTTCCTACCTCTTCACATTTGCACAAGGTGTACAGAGTGTCCCAAAAGTCTTAGTGCAGTCTAAAGCATTTTTTAGCTTCAGAAGTACTAATGCTATAAACTTATTTTAAAAAGTCTGAAAGGACTTTTACTCAATAGTTTAAAAATATTAAAATGTTTCATATTAAAATTCAAAAGGACTACTTATATTACACATTGTTCTAGTCAATTTTTGTACTTTGAAAAAAAAACTTTGTCAGCTATGGTTCAATGATTGAAAAGAATTGCATTTGTCATCCTAGCCTTAAGATTATCCAAAGAATGGGGTCTTGATGTATACATGGTGTGACCCCAGAAAAAAAAGTGTAATGGAGGTAAATCAAGAGATAGAGGCTAAGTGAGAAGACCTTGTCTGAGAGAATGACATTCAGAAACTGTTATACATGCAATCCAGGCAATAATAAATTTTTAATTTTAATAAGATAGGATACTGTCATTGTCCTATCTTGTTAAAATTTAAAATGTATTATTGAAAGTTCACAAAAATAAATCTATAAGAGATTTAAATAACTAAACTTTTAAATGACATTTTTGTAAGCTTGTAACCTGTATGTCTCTTGTTAAATTTATAACAACTTCACTAAGACTATTGGGACACCTTGTATCTATTCCATGTTTGGAAGGTCTTCCCACCCCCCCACCCCCTGCCTCTTGGAATCCCCAGGTCTATTCAAAGCTCAGATCAAACGCTACGTTCTATAAGCTATTCCTGGTTCCCTGAGCTGCTCCCCTCAAACAAAAAAAAAAAAAATCTTGACAGTCTCCACAGATAGACTATCAGTTCCTTGAAGGCACTTGAGCTCAGGTTCTCATCTGTCAATGGGAACAATAATATCTGTACTCATAGGATTGTCATGTTGTAAATCTCAGTGTCCAAAACTATCTCCAAATCAGAGAATGGCTCATGCTGTGGCCTGAGTCCTTGGGTTGAGATGTGATGAGGCTCATGAAGTAGTTAAGAATGAGGGTGGATGCTACCACCTGAAAATGGCTCTCTGTTTCCCCTCAATGCTGGACAAATCAAACCCATCATGTAGTTCAAGCAGCAAATGAGCAAACTCTTCAAATCTATTTCTAGGGCTGCCACAAATGCCCTGACTGACCCAAGTTCATTCCCTCCTCTTCTTTGGGCCTTGGCACCTTCACATAGATTTATATATTCATCAAGGAGAACTTTATCCCCTGAGCCACCTGTGCTTAATTGGGTGAGTTATATTTAAGCCAAAATTTGGCACCCTAAGGACCAAAGATATATGGGGGAGAGATCATGCTGAAAAATGCCAATGCCCCCCTTCATTGCCCAGCAGGATGGCAATGAGTAGGGGACAGCTGGTGGCGAGGCTCTCTTGAGTTTTTCCAGCTCTAGGGCCTTTTCAGCTTTTAGAGAGCAGCTCCCCAGAATGGCTGCTAAGTCTCCAAATTGGTGACAAGGAATAGGCCAAGTTGTCACCAGCCTGACACAAAGAGGCAACCGTTGGTTCTGTGCCCATGGTATCCCTAAGTCACCTGCTTCATCCTCCTAAGCCAACTTTCAGATTTCTTTCTACCCAACAGCCTTAGGGGCCAGAGAGCTCAGGAGGCACAACAATAAAAACAAATGGAAAACTTTGGAGGGGGCTAGTGAGGGGAGAGCATTTTTCCCTGTTTTCTCTAGCCAAGCCGATGCTGGTTATAAATCTCTTTCTGCAAGCGGTCCACAGGCCTCAGTTAATTGAATCTTGCTCAGTTGGTCTGGGGCTCATCAATGCCAGGAATACTCATCTATGGTTCTGCTTCCATCTGCCATGGTAGGTTCCATCTGATTCTGTCTGTTCTCACAAAAGAGAAACAGATTTATTTAGAGAAAAGTGCGGGAATGGTTGGACAAGTGACCAGCAATTCGGCAAGAAGTTTGAAATAATTAGTGAGGTGGGAGGAACTTGACACCCCAGCTTTCTGTTGCCCAATCCCTCCCAATTCCCCTGACCACATTTTCTCTCTTAGAACCTCCAGGGAAAGGGGGTTCATTTAGTTCAACCCATACTTGAACAAAAATCCCTTCTTCAACATCCCTGAAAAGTGGTTGCCCAACTTCTGTTGGAAGTACCTCTCAATGAAAGCTACTTTTGGACAGTGTTTTAAGTTTTCCCTTATGTTGATCTGAATGCCTGCCTCTTGATCAGGCTTTCCTCAGGTCAGGTTCTGTGGCCAATGACATATACAATGTTCTAGGAAGCTGCTGCTGTTTGTTTCCTACCACCTTAGTTTTTGGTGAAAGCTTTGGACATGAGGCTGAAGATACTAGGAAACTCTTTGTGTCTAGGACCCACATGTTTATGTGTATGTGTGTGTGTGTGTGTGTGAGAGAGAGAGAGAGAGAGAGAGAGAGAGAGAGAGAGAGAGAGAGAGAGAGAGAAGGAGAGAGAGACAGACAGACAGAGAGAGAGAGAGAGAGAGACTGAGAGAGACAGTCAGGGAGAGACAGGGAGAGATCGAGAGGGAGAGGAAGAAGAAGAAAGAGGAGGAAGACGAGGGAGGGAGAGAGAGAGAGATGCAGAAGGGTCTGGTGATAATTCTATTCTCTAGTGTGAAGACAAGAAACTCAGTTCAAATCTCATCTCTACGACTAACTATATACAATCCTAAGCAAGTCACTTAATTTTTAAGTTTCTTTATCAATGAGAAGATTAGACTCCTCTGTTAATGCTATCCAGTTTTGGATTTTCACCCACACGGTCACCTCTGAGGGAACAGGATGGCACATGAAGGACTATAGGACTGGAACTAAAGGGAACATACAGAGACCACAGATGGTGGGCATAGCAATGGCAGTAAGATCTGGCTGCCACATAAAACCCCAGAGGGGAGTTCACTGATCATGAAGTTGGGCTGTTGATGTCTAGGACAAGATTTGTGTTGTATGAATGCATCGGGGCCTTTTCAAGTATGTAGCTGTCCTTTTAACTTTTCTATTGCTAGTTATTTTCCACATAATGGTGGGCCAAACGTTTTCTTCTTTTCCCAAATCTCCAATTCTCCACTGTTCACTACTTTCAGCAGAAAATCTTGTGTCTATCTTTACTGACTTCACCATATCACATATAATTAAAGTTGGAAGACCTAAAAAGTCATATAGTCCAATTTACTCATATCACATGGGGGGGAAGTAATTAACTCAATTACACAGCTAGTGTCAAGGATGGGATTTGAACACAGTTCTTACTGATTTAAAGTTCAGTCTTCTATCCTGGAAATTTTTTGGACTAGAATGCTTCCAACTCTGAAATTCTTCAATTCTGTCATTTTTCTCACCCCTTGAAATTTATTTATTTTTGTTTTTATCTAAGGTTCTATCCTAGACTCATTTCTCTTCATTTTCTACTTTTTCACTATGAATGATTCTATCTCAATTCATAGCTCCAATGATCAACTCTACTACATAATAGACATTTAGTAGATATTTGTGTCCAGCTTCCTTCCTTCCTGGTTTTGGTACTTACTAGCCCTGGAATGGAAAGCAAGTCTCTTGAGGAAACTAAGTCTCAATTATTCTTTTGTTATTAATCACCCTTCAATGTGATATAGTGGGCCAGCCTTGGATTCAGGAAGGTCTGCCTTTTACACATACTAGCTGAGACACCAGAGGCAAGGTCACTTAACCTTTCAGCACTCCAAGAAATTCTCTGATATATAAATTATACACGGGTTGCTGATCTGGAATCGTTAAAAAAAATTTTTTTTCATAGGTATTTGGAGTTCCCTACAAAGATGAAATCCCAGGTCTGGGCCACTCCCAAATTTACAACTTACATTTATATAGCCCTTGAGGCTCTATAAAGTGCTTTCTTCACCCTGTGTGAGGGAGGTCTTACCCCTATTTTTCAATGAAGAAAAGTGAAGTTAGAGAGATCCAGGGACTTGATATCTGGCAATTGACAAGAGTTGAGATATGTAACGATATCGCCTTATTTTCAGTCCAGGGCTGCCTCCCATATTCAACACCCCAATGACATCCAGGAGCCAAGTTTTTAAGAATCATTCCAGAGCCCTCAACATTCCAAAGGAGGTCATGGGGAGCAATCAGGGATGCTGCACTGACCATCTTTCTCTATAGTGCACTCTAAGATGTCAATGATCTCCTGAGCTGCTTTCATTCTCACTTCCTCCCTCCTCCCTCTCTTCTCCCTTTCTCTCTCCCCTTCTCTTTCCTCCCCCCTTTCTTTCTCCCCCTCTCTTTTCCCCCTTCCTCTTTCTCCCTTCCTTCTCCTCCTCCTCTTCTTCCCCCTCTCTCTTCTTTGAGCCCCCCACCACATACACACAAATACCTAAAGTAGCTAAATCCAAGACAATTTGAGAGAGAGCAGTTAAGGGGGAAGGGAAAATCTAGAAATTCTTCATTTAGAAGGTGGCGCCTGAGTTGCATCTAGAAAGAAAACAGGGATTCTACATATGAGGCAGAGGTAAGGACATGGGTGTAAAGATCAGAGAGGATGCAAGTTGGGGAAGAAAATTTAATGACTGGAAATATGAGTCAAGGCGTACAGAGGTGATGAGATCCTCAATTATGGCATAAGCTGTGTGAATAGCAACAGAGGGTCAGAAGCTGACCCTCCTTTGCAAGAAACAGCTGAGGAAACATAGACTGAGAGAGACTGGGCGATTTGCTAACGAGTATCTGAGTAGGAATTTGAACTTAGGTTCTCCTAACTCTTACTTTCAGTGCCCTGTTGCCAAGCTGCTCCTAATATACATTCAGCCTGTTAATTGTCTTCAAGTCTTTCTTAAATGTGTCCTCTCTCTTATTATCTATTTCATAAGGGTCTGACAATAGATCGTTTAAAGGTAAATTTCAGATTATACTTTTCCTCCCATTACCTAGTGTTTTAGCCAGAGTTCTGCTGTACTATGGACTAAATATTGCTGAGTTAAGTCAACAAGCATTTCTTAAGTACTTGCTGTTACTGCTTTTCGATTGTTTTCAGTCATATTCCATTCTTTGTGACCTTAGTTGGGATTTTCTTCACAAAGATTCTGGAGTGGTTTGCTATTTCCTTCTCCAGCTCATTTTACAGATAAGGAAAATGAGGCAAACAGGATGAAATGACTTGTCACATACTTAGTGGTCCGAAGCCAGATTTTAACTCAGGCAGATAAGTCTAACTGCAGACCTGGCACTCCATCTACTTTGCCATTTAGTTGTCCCTTATTAAATGCTTAGTATGTGCAAAGAACTGAGCTAAACACTAGAAATACAGAACTTTGTGGTCCTTTCTTAACAATAATGACTATTTGTATAATTTAGGCAAAAACAGAATTCTAGGCTCTAATTCCTCAGGTAATTCAAATCTGCCTTTGCCCTCACCCATTCTCCCAAAGGGTCCCCCATAATTGTTATTTCTGCTCACAGCAACTAATTACTGAAGGCAGAGTTTCCTTCTTCCTAGTTATTCCACAGGTCCCACAATGCAAGCAAGCTAACCTCCAAAGCCTGGACCTGGTGACCAATGTGCTTTGTTAAGGACTAAGCCTTTTCTGTTTTGAATGCTCATCATCCCAGACAGAGAACACATAAAAAATTCTTACTGTTTCTGGACAAGGGCATTCTGGAAGCCCCTTTTCTGCACAAGGAGCCTCTCCATTTCACATGAGAGAAAATGAGACTCAAGAATGGTCATTCTCAAAGTCACAAAGAATGCAGGAGGTGGGAAATAGGGAAAAGGAAAATAGGACTGAAACCACATCTCCAAATTCTTGGATATAGCCCTAAGAACTTCCACACCCCCACCAAAAACCCATGTGTTGTCAGCCTATTCCCCTTCTCACTCCCATCCTACTCTGACCTTGGGACAGACTGAAAGCACCCAAGGTTTCTGGACTTGTAAGATCCCAATATTTAGAGCTGGGAGAGATCACTTCACAAGTGAAGAAATAGGCTGTCATCTGAAGTGACAAATAACTTTGCCCAAGGTCACACAGGCCCTAACAGAACTAAATGGAATGTTGCAGTGGAGAGATTGCTGGACTTGGCAGTTAGAAAGTCCTGGGTTCAGCTTGATACTAGCTATGTGACTCTAGGGCAAGGGCCACTTAATTTTGGTGGGCCTGTTTCCTCATTTATGGAATGAAGGAGCTGGATGAGATAGCTTCAAAGGCCTCTTCCAGCTCTAAATCTCTGATCATCTAAACCCAGATCCTTGGACTACAAATGCAGAACTCCTAGAATCCCACTCTTATCATGCTGCTAGGTCCTTCCATTCGGACAAAATTAAATTAGAAAAGGAAAACAAGGGGAAGAGTCCCTAAATCATTCTAAGGGCAACTCTGACTTCAGAGAAGTCCCTTCTCTTCTTAGCGCCTTAGTTTCCTCAGTTGTAAAATGAAAGGGCTGGACTTGATAACTTCTCTTCTAGCTCCAATACTGATCCAGTAACTAGAATATTACTAAGTCTCTTTCCAGCACTAAATCCTATGATTATAACTTCTCCTCTTCCCTTATTAACTCTGATTTAATGAGATTTAAGGGGAGGGATAAATGGGATCCTAGTATCAGATCTCTCTCCTCTATTCCCCTCTTCTGTCCTCCCCCTCCTGGGGTCCCTTCTTCCCCGGCCCCCATCCATAAGCAAGGGCCCAGCCGTCTCCTAACAGTGTTGTGCCAGAATCTGGCTGCCTAGCAACCAAACTCAGCCTGTCACCATGGCAAAGATCTGAGCAAGTGAAAGACAAGAGGTTGGTATGTCTTTTTGGAAAAGGAAAAAAAAAAACGCCATTAGGGAGGTTTGTTGGTTTTTTCCTGAAGTCACTGGTATTTTCACCTCAGTGATACTGACATTAATCATAGGATCAGAGATTTTGAATGCGAAGTCACTTTGGAAAGATTACTATCTATGTGACTGTGATCGTTTAACTTCCCTGGACCTCAGTTTTCTTATCTGTAAAATGAGTGCCTTAGATCCGATGATCTCTAAGGTTATTTCCAGTTTTATATTTCTGATTCTAGTGGGTTCAACTAGATTTCTACCTCCATCATCCCTATTTAATGTGATAGAATGGTCCTTCTCCTTGTCCAGGTAAAACCCCTCCCATCTGCAATAGTAGATTGCCTCTTCTATAATTCCCAGTCTCTCGCTAATTTTTATGGTTTTTTCCTTGCTGCCTACAAATATGGCCATGTTTCTCTCATTCTTAAAAACTCTCACTTGATTAACTGATCTACAATTATCATTCTATTTCTGTCTTCCCCTTCAGGGCTAACCTCCTTGAGAAAATCATCTACATGTGGTACCTCTAATTCTCTTTTCCATCCATTCTAAACCCTTTGCAATGAGGTTTCTGACATCATTCAGTGGAAAGTGCTCTCTCCAAAATTACGGATGGTTTCAGCTGCCAAATCTGATGACTTTTTCTCAATTCTCATTCCTGGTCTCTATGTAGCCTGTGATACTTCACTTGTTGAGCACCCACTTCCTGGATATTCTTTCCTGCAGGTTTTTGTGGCACAGCTCTTGCCAAATCTTCCTCCTACCTGCTTGACTGCTCTTTCTCAGTCTCCTTTGCTGGATCTTCATGAAGGTCACACCCATTTGATCACAGATATCCCCTAAGGCCCTCTTCTTTTCTCTATATGAAAGGTTCAAACTAGGTGAACTTTAAAAAAAAATTTATAACTTAGTTAAATATAATTATTTTTCTTTGTAATCCTATAAACTTTATGCTCTTACAAATATTTTGAGGAGTCCATAGTTTTCCCAAGACTGCCAAAGGGGTTCAAGTCACACACACACAAAAATATGAATCCTTGTTTATTCTGTGGCACTTGGTGATCACTTCAGCTCCCATGAATTCAATAAGCATCTCTACTCAGACAGTTCCAAATCTATGCTAGTCCCCACTTTTCACCTATTTTCAGGTCCTAAATCCTCAGTGACCTTCTGAATATGTCCACTTGAACTTGTTCAGAAGAGAATTCCTTATTTTTCTTCCAAAAACCTTTATCCTCTTTGAAACATCTGATATTGTTCATCACCCCAGACACCCAGGCTCAAAATATGGGTGTTATTCTTGACAACTCAGTCACACTCACCCCACATAGCTAGTTTGTTGCCTAGTCTTGGTGTTTCCACCTTCGCAGCATCTCATCCATATGGGTCCCCTTCTCTCCACTCACACAGCCATCGCCCCGGTGTAGCCTCTCATCACCCCAGGCTTGGATCTGCAATAGCTTCCTAATTGAATTCCCTGCTTCAAGTTTCTTCCCACTTCAATTCATCCTCCACTCTGCTGTCAGTGATTTTCCTAAAGGACATGTGCTAATCATCTCTCCTTCTTCCTTTCCCTCTCTCCCTCCTTCTGTCTTTCTCTCTGTATCTCTTTCTGTCATCTCTCTGTGTCTGTCTCTTTCCCCCCCTTCTCTCTCTCTCTCTCTCTCTCTGTCATCTCTTTGTGTCTATCTATTTCTGTTTCTCTGTCTCTTTCTGTCTCTCTCTCTTTCCCCCTCTCTCTCCCTCCATCTTTCTCTCTATCTCTGTGTCATTCTCTCTGTATCTCTGTCTATGTCTCTGTTTGTCTCTTTCTGTTTCTTTCTTCCCCCTCCTCCCTTCTCCCTTCCCCTCTCTCCCTCTCTCCTCTCTCCCTTTCCCCCTTCTCCTCTCTCTCTCCCCCTTTCCTCTTTCCCTCCTTCTCTATCATCCTCTACCCCTTCCCTCCCTCTCTTTCCTCCTCCCCTTCTTCTTCTCTTTCTCCCTTCTCCCTCCATCCTGGTTTTTAGAGCATTATCCTTTAAAATGACTCTTTTAAGTTTCGCCCTAGCTTAACTGTCCATGAGTCTATACAAATGTACCTCTTCCTCTGCCTTTTTTTAGTTGAATTAATTCAGTTTGATTGACAGAATCAAAGACACTTCTTCCTTTTATGTCTTCAAAAAACAACTCTTGTCTAGTTCCTGAAAGAAGCTTTCAATCTCATTTCAAAGATGTTGGAGCTGAACAGAGAGGCTGTGATTTGCCCAAAGTCACACAGCTAATAAGCACAGACATAAGTAGAGCCTAAGTCTTCTGACTCCAAATTCAGGAATTTTCACTATATCACATCTATATTATCCCCATTTTACAGATGATCAAACTGTGGTTGACAAAGCTAAATGAATTGCCGTGGGTCACAAAACAAGGAATTATCTGAATCAGGATTTGAACTCAGATCTTCCTGAGACTCAATGCTTTATCCACTAAGCCAATATGTCATATCTACTTATCTGTAGCACTTCTTGAAGGCATGGACTGTGATATTTACTTCTTTATATATCCTCATGATATGTATAATAGAGACTTAACACATATTCGATTGAATCAATTTTGGAATATAGATAGGACATCTGTCCTGTCTCCTGGAGAAGTTATTGGAGCAGGGATCATCATCTGTAGACTGGGAAATTATAAGTTCTAGAAGAGGAATGGCTTGTTCAAGATCACAAGCCAATTAGTGATAGGACCAAGAATAGACGCCAAGTCTTAAGACTGGCTATTCGTGGCTATTTTCCATGATGCTATGTTGCCACTCCATTTGTGCCTCATCTTGAGAGACAATATCATATCAGTATAGAAACTCTAGCTTTAGAGCCTGAAAACCAGGGTTCTAACCCCAGTGTTACCAAAGGAAAAGCTGTGTGATTGTGGGGAAGTCACTCGCCCTCTTTACAACTTTATTTTTCCATGTGCAAAGAGAAGTGGCCGGGCCACGTGGAGGATCTGCTCTAACATTCTGCTGTCTCATCTCTCTCCCAATGGGCAGCAGCCGTCAATTCTGGGCAGGTTCCAGAGCTCTAGGAAAAGCTGTGTCTGGGCAACTGCTCAGCAGCTGAAATCTTAAATTGCTACCATCTGCAGGCATTTGAGAGCCCATGGTGATGGAAACTGGCCATATGGCTGGCCTGGGTCACACCCTCCTTCTGAGTCCAAAGGAAAGCAGAGAATAAAAGTCACTGCCAGGACAGGACAAGGGGAAACTGATTCCTGAATTCAGTCACCCATCCATCTCTGGCTCCCTCAGTTGAACAAATCCTTGCTTTGCTCATGACCCAGATCACTGGTTTCATTGAAAGAACCCTGCACACAGAGATAGGGGACCAGAATTATCATCCTAGTTCATCTCTGACTAGCTTCAAGACTTCATCCATCTCTCTCTCTCTCTCTCTCTCTCTCTCTCTCTCTCTCTCTCTCTCTCTCTTCTCTGTCTCTTTCTCTGTCTCTGTCTCTGTCTCTCTCTCTCTGTCTCTGTCTCTCTCTGTCTCTGTCTCTCTCTGTCTCTCTCTCTCTCTGTCTCTCTCTCTCTCTCCTCTCTCTCTCTCTCTGTTTCTCTCTCTCTCTCTCTCTCTCTCTCTCTCTCTCTCTTGATTTAGCTTCAAGACTTCATCTCTATATATATCTTAATTTCCTAGACTGGAGGTAATTATATCTGACCTTCTAGCTTCAAGTGGATTACTAGAAACCACCACAAATATATTCTAAAAAAAAAAGTCATTCATTTCAATACTATAAATATTTATTAAATGCCTGTTGTGTGCAGAATATGGTGCCAGGCGAGATTTAAGGTGCAGTTAAAGCACAACTTCTGCCCTCAAGGAGCTTACAAATGACAAAAACGTAGATAGCTACATTATACAATATTATAAATAGTGTACAAGAGGTCCAAGCAAAACACTAAATAGGGTCTTCAGGGAACTGAGGGGGATAGAGAAGGGAAGAGATCATTGCTGACTTGGCAGAATTGAATTCTGGAAGGCTTCATAGAGACAGTGGCATTTCAGCTGAATCTTAAGGATTTCCAGAAGGGATAAGAGAAGAGGACATTAGAGGAAGCTGTGAGCAAATGGACAGACATGGGAAATTGCTGGACATACAGTAATTGGGATTGGAGACCAGTCTAGTTTTACTGGAAGTAATGCAGCCTACTTTATAGTGGTATAAAAAGACTAGATAGGCAAAGTGAAGTCAGACTGTGGAGGGACTTAAATGCCAGACCAAAGAGTTTGAATTTGAAAAAAGGAGAGTTTGTCCCTTAAAATAAATAGGGAGAGTGTAGAGATCTGTGAATAAGGTCCATTCCTATGATAGCAGTGAAAAAATACGTTGGAGAGGGAAGAAAATAAAGGCAACAAGGAAGCTATTGCAGTAGCTGAGCTGGGTGTAATGAGAGCACTTACTAGTCAGTCATCAAACATTTATTAAGCATTCATTATTTGTCAGTCATGGTAATAAGTGTTAGACAAGTGTCACTATATCAGTGACAGTAGCAATATAAGGAAGAGGGGACATGAAAAAAGTAAAAACACCATAAAAAGAAGATTAACACTGGGCACTCACACCACTATCATTCTGGGGTCTATGTAACTCCCGGTCATTGAAAATCCCCAATTCCCTGTTACTTACGTGTATTTAATTTTACCCACATATATAAATAATGAGGCTTAATTTTCTATGACAAGACTGGGAACCCTCCAGGACATCCCGCTTTATCTGCTGTGACTGAAAATGGTGATTCAAAATTAAGTTCCTCTCCCACTGAATGAGATACTGGGCCAGAAGAAGACAGGCAGAAGGCCCCTGATGAAAAGAAGGCCCCACGCTGGATTAATCTAACGGAACTCTGAGATCTAGCCAGTGCTTTCTCTTACTACTGGTACAACTTGGGCTCCACACTTCCGGGTATGAGGTTCCCCTTCTCTGTGAGAGGAGGAGGTGACTGACGGCTTCCTCTTGCCTCCTCCCAGGGGTAGAGAGAGGACACAGACCTGGGAGGGAGGCCTGGCTGGTTATCCCTTTGAAGGGGTGGGATTCAGCACTAGCTGTGTTGAAGCCTCTTGCCAGTAGCAAGATGTTGCTGTGTTTCTGCTCCAGCAAAGAGCTGAGAAGGAGACAGGTCGTTCTGACAGGGCTATTTATAGCAGGTGCTACAGCTCTCCAATGTGTGGGCTTTGCCACCCATTGCCACACAGAAACAGAGGAAGCATTTTTCCCCCTGGGGGACCCCATCTCCCAGGGTTGCAGGTGGGAGGTGATGAAGGAGAAGAGGAATCCTTTAGAAACTCAGCTTTCCTTACTTACAGAGGAAAACAGCCAAGGAAAAAGCAATCGGCATGATGTAAGGAAGGGAATCTTTAAAAAAAAAAATCCCCTTTCGATGTAAGGCTGAGTAAGAAAAGAGTTCTGGAAAATGCTATTTATAGCATTCCTATAGGGGCAATTTCCCCACCAGCTCCTCTCCTTCCCACCCCCAAACCACATGCATCTCTTCCTGAGCCCAGTCGAGCCCTCCAGCCACAGTGACATCCCACCCCCCCACCCCCTTAATCTAGCCCTACTAGGGTAATTTCTCATTCATGGACCAGACCCCACCATGTGGAGCTCTAGACTGAAAGGGAATCTCAGCTGATGGAGAAAGCATCTATGCCTGATATCAAAACTCATTATAATTCGGCCCAAACCCTTCAAAAGCAGCAATCCTCCAGAGAACAGGAAGAAAGAGGTGCTAAGATGATTTTACATCACTACCATTTGCACCTCCAAAGCATTTTTTTAATCACTTTGTTCTTAGAAACAGAAAGCCTGTGCTGGAGTAGAGTTCTGGGTTTGACACTCTTAACCTGTGTGACACTAGCAAGTCATTTCATTTCTCTGAACCTCCATGCCGTAAAATGGGGATGATCCATCAATAAGAATTTATGTGCTGGGCACTGTATTAAGCAAGCACTATAGATGTAAAGCCATAAGACCCACCCTATGTACCTCTTCTGGTCTGCAAAATTTAAAATGTCGTTTAAATGTGAGCTATTTTACAATCTGAGTTAAGCAGTCTTTCCAGGACTGGCCAGACACAAAGAATATTTTTCCCTTTTTACAGGTAAAGATATTGTGGATCAGAGAGATGAAGTGATTGATCCAGTCACAGATTCACAGAATTTGAAACTGAAGGGATCTCCAGTCCAACTCATAGATGAGAGGAATCCCTGTTATAATATAACTGATATCTATCCTTTGCCTGGGGTCCACCAAGGTGAGGAAACTTAGCATCTCTTGAGGAGACCTAGTCTGCTCTAATGATTATTGTTGTTCAATCATGTCTGACTTTTCATACCCCTACTGGGGATTTTCTTGGCAAAGGTATTGGAGTGTTCTGCCATTTTCTTCTCCAGCTCATTTTACAGATGAGGAAACTGAAGCAAAGAGGGTAAAGTGACTTTCCATTGTCATACAGTTAATAAGTATCTGAGACCGGATTATAACTGAGCAAGATGAGTCTTCTGACCTCTGGCACTCTATCCACCAAGCCACCAAGCTACCTTTTCTGAGAATTAGAAAATCTAAAATGGCCTCTTGGAACATCTCATCTTCTGTGTTCTCAAACTGGGGAAAAAAAAATCTAGTCCCTCCTTCAGATCCTTGAAGACAGTTACCATGTCTGCCCTGGATCTTCCTTCTCCAGACTAAACATGCCCAATTCCTTTAACCCATCTTCACACATCATGGACTCAAGACCTTTCACCCATGTTGACTGCCTTCCTGTGTACACTTTCTAGCTTCATCAACATTCTCCTTAACCTGGGTGCCCAGCAAAATACAATATTCCAGATGAGATCTGATGAGACAGAGTTGGGAGAGGTTCTCTTTTATCCTGAAAGTTAGGTTTCTGACTGTGTCTCAAAGGCTTTCTGGGGAGCTGCTCCATCACACAGCTAGAAGAAATATAGCTCCAAGTTCTGACTCAGATTCAACATGTTCCTCTCTAGATCCTGCTGCCTTGAAGACCAAACAACTCTGGCAAAGAGCACAGAGACTGAACACTGAACCAACACACAAAGTATGGAGAAAAGAAAAGTGTGGAGAAAAGAACTCTGATTTTTATCAAGCAGAGGAAAGTCAAGGGAATTGAAGAGAGAGGAATTATGAGAGGATGGGGGAAGGGCGGGATCTTCTGATTGTTACGATTATCTCCCAGACATGAGACCTTACAATTCAGTTTAAGCAAGGGCTCTTGGCAAGGTGAATTATTGATAAGGGAGGCTCCAGAGATGAGACTGAGATCTTTTTTGTTGTTGTTAATTATAATCCGGATAAGAATGTTGAATTAATGATGAGCCGCCACACACCTGTGAAATTTAACAGCTCAATCTCCCCCAACAAATGGTCTCTTTTCAGACAGCCTCTCCCGGAGTTTGGCTCAGGGCCCTCCTCTCTTGATTAAAAAAAAAAAAAAAAAGCCAAGCAAACAACTCTGCCACCCCTAAAGCCAAGATATGTTACAGATAGCGAGACAAGACTGGAACCATTTTGGGGGAGTAGAGTTGGGGAGATGTTGGTTGTGTTTGGGAAACAGCCAGGGAAACACCCCCAATTCCAAAGTTTCATGATAGGGATCCAAAGCCATCTAGCAAGTTAAAAACTATGAAGTGTGGGAAAAAATTATTAGCTTTTAAGTCAGCCCCCTTCTTTACTTCTGCAGAGTTGGGAGCTCTATTTTAAGATGGTTTCTGAACAAAGTCCCATGGGGGACTGAAATGCGGAAGTCTCCACCTTTGTCCTGCTAAGAGCTAGAGTGACATCCACCTTCCAGTTAATCCTTCTGGGGCATGGATTTAGCTCAGAAAGGCAGAGGGGGCCACCAACTTTGAGCCTCATCCATTCCCAGGTGATACTGGCCCACAATCCCACCAGGGGACCACAGCATCATCACAGTTACATCAGACTACCCTATCTACCGCCTGGAGGATATTCTTATAAGATGGGAGAAACCATAATTATCTTGGGTAATTTACCTAAAGGTGCCAGGCCACCCCTTATCTGCCATCCATCCCGGCATCTTCAGGAGGGGTAGTCTCCCGTATCTCAGAGGCAAGAAGCACCTGCCCACTCATAGCCAGAGAAACAGACAGGAGGGACAGACAGACATAGCTTCTTCCTGAATGTAAGGAATCGCAGAACTTAGGAACTTGGAGGGGACCTTAGCGCTCAGTCTGGAACACAAGGGGCTCTTTCCCCCAAATTAAAAAGTACCTCCCTCCCTGTCTTTTCCTTTTTTACCTTTGAGGGGGCCTTGCTCTGTGTATTCCTGAAAAAGGAAGTCTTGGCAGTGAAGAAGCAGTCCTCCAGATCTTCATCTAGGCTGCAGTACCCACTGCTCATGGTGCTGTCCACGGTCATCTACCGCGGGCGCCCGCCACGGGAGGCTGCTCTCTAGTTCGTGGGCGCGAGGCAGGGGTGGGGGTGGGGGGGCAGCGCGCGCGGAGGTGAGACCCCCGCAGCTCCGAAGGGGGCAGGAGCCGGAGGATTTCTCAATTCAGTTGCTGTTCAGCAGCAGGATCCAGTGTGCTCCCTCGTGCTCCTGCTTCCAAACACCTCCTCGCCTCCAATCCTGCTTCTGCGGGTTTTTCTTGCCCCCTCCTTCCTCCACTTTAACGAAAGGACGGCGGGCTCCTCCGGAGACTAACCTTTTCCCTTCTCCGCCCACAGCCCTCCTTTCCCCAATCGGCGCAGCTACAAAACACCGGTGTCAGAGCCGGGCGAGTTTTTTCTTTGCCTCCCTCTCAAACTCGCCATCTGTGGTTTAATCTCCTCTGTCGCAGCAGGGCTGAGCATGCAAAGCTCACCATCTCACCACTGCCCCCCACCCTCCCCCTCCCCTTTCCTGCCACTCTCGGAGTTTGCAGTGGAGTTCAGAAGCCACTTCCTCTTGCAAGGTTTCTCTTCAAGCTTCCTACAAAGCTGTCATGAGTACTGAGTGCAGGCTGGGCTGGGAAGGGAGTGGGGGGGGGGTGCCAACCAATCTCTCTGGTGCCCAGGTAAGGATGGGTGCTGGCTGCCCTCAAGCCTGATCGGGAGGCTAGGAACAAGCCATTCATTCTCTAGATTCTAGGAAATACAACCCACTCTTTAGCATCCACGAATGATTAAGGGATGTGGATAAAAATGGAGCAAAAACTCTTTCCTCCTCTACATCTTTCCAACTCAGTTACAGCGGCTTTCTGCTGTGGGCTTCTGGGGTACCGAACCTGGGTCAATCGACATGAATAGAAAAATAAAAGAGAATCAATAAATGTCAATCGTGGAAGAAATCCCATTTTAGCAGAAAAGTTGCCAGAAGAGACTTGGAAAATCCTTGTGAACACAAGTGAAGTATATGCAAAGAAAACTGTCTCATTTGCACAACTGACCCAGGGTCCTTAGGAACTAACTACAGAGGAGGGATTCATTTTTAGACTCCCGAAACTGTGCAAAGCTTATTTACATATTCTTAGATGTCTAAGAGATATTTCTAACAGACTTTGCCCAATCCCAATATCCGGGAGGGTTCATGTGAAAACCCCATTTGAGTGATTGGAAAAATGCTTGTGAATTCGTTAGATCATCTAACAAGGAACTGCAGAGGTTCTTGGCCTCCTGGGGCACAGGTCATAAGGTAATACTGGTTATCTGCCCTTCAATTTCTGGTCCCTGTGGCAATAGATTTATAGCTAGGAAAGATCTTGGAACTATCTACTCGAAACCCCATTACTGTATATATGAGGTAACTTAGATCCAGAATAATTAAAGGATCAACCTAAAGTCATACAGGTAGAAAGTGGGTTTGAATCCATTATCTCACTCTGGATCCACTATTTTTACTATGCCATGCTGCCTCCTATGGGCTAGTGCTGGAACACATTTGTCTGCTTTCTCAACATAATACAGGTATCACGCCAGCCTTAAAGATAACGGGATTTATGGAAAGATTCACATGAACTGATGCTGAGTGAAGTGAGTAGAATCAGGAGAACACTGTACACAATAACAGCAACATATGATGATCAACTTTGACAGACTTCTCTTCTCAGCAATACAGTGATCTAAGGTGATTCCAAAAGACTCATGATGGAAAATGTTATCCACATACAAAACAAAACAAAACAAAACGAAAAATCTATGGAGTCTGAAGGCAGATTGAAACATACCATTTTCCATTTTTTTTCTTTTTTCTTTTTCTGATTCTTCTCTCACATGACTATTATGGAAATATGTTAAATATGATTGTACATATATAACCTACATCATATTGCCTGCCATTTTGGGGAAGGGGAAGAAGAGGAATGGAGGGAGGAAAAAAAGTTGGAACTCAAAATCTTATAAAAATCAACATTGAAAACTGCATTTACATGTAATTGAGAAAAAAACTATTAAGTGGGGAAAAAATGAGATTAGTGATTTTTAAAAATGAAGCATGTTAGATTCTGAAGAAAAAAAGATAATGAGGAGCAGCTAGATGGTGTAGTGGAGAGAGCACCAGCCCTGAAGTCAGGAGGACCTGAGTTCAAATCACATCCTAGATGTGTGACCTTGGGCAAGTCACTTAACCCCAACTGCCTCAGCAAAAATAATAATGGAACTTAGTACTCCAGAAAGATAGAGCAATGCCTTTAAATATCCAGAACTAGTGGTGGACACTATATGAGGCCAGTCTTATTGCTCTAACTGTATAAAATCACAAAAGACTTTGTGTATGCAATGGCTTAATTAAGGATTCTTCAATACTGAATCCCTGCAATCCCAAAGACATGAACCATTCCATGACTTTGCTCCTTCAGGAGAGCAAGGCTCCTTCATTTAGATGTTCAGATGTTCCCCAGTGAAAACTTGGTGGAAGGGAAGATTTCACTAAGCTACCAATTCAGTTTCAAGTCCTAATATTGTTCTAAGAACTTGCCCCCTTTAGCTAAAGTTAATAATAGTCCAGAGAGATTATAGAATTTGTTCATGGTAACAAAACTGTCCAGCTCAGGATGAGAATTGAAGTCTCCCAAATTCAAAATGTTTTTTTTCCCTTTTACACCACACTGACTCTCTGAATTTGTTATTGCCAGGAGGGTTCAGATGGCAGTTTAAACTGGCTCCCTCTTCTCCACACAAACCTTTTCCCAGAAGCCTAGGAGTGCCTGGCAGGCACAGACACATGATAACTAAAACCCTGCACCCCCAACAGGCCCCCTTGGCTCAGGCAGAAAAGTCAATACCAGTAGCTGCCTCAGCCTCTGGTCACAAGAGAACAAATGGCTGTAGGTGGTAGGGGTCAGGAGAGGGAACAGATGCAACAAGAATGAAAGAAAAAGGTCCTCAATTTCAAAGGGGCAAACTTCTCCATGGGCATGATTTGGGAGTAGCTTTATTGGGGGAGTGCTCCCTCCATCCTACTTGGTACTCCCCAGGAAGACATTTGAGTTAGGGAGGCTGGTATGAAACTTCATCAGTCTTTTCTCTCATTCAGTGCACCTTCCAAATCAAGTGACACAATGATGAATGATGTAGAGATAGGGGATCTGCCTTTTACACTAGCCATCAATAACAGGGGCACAGGCTTTGTCCCGACAAAGACTAGAGGATATTTGCTTTTACCATCTAGGTAGGCGGGAATCTTGGATATATTTTCAGAAATGAGCCGCCAACTGTACCCAGCAATGCTTCATGTTCTTAGAATGGCTCAGGGCTCCCAGAAAAGGTCCTGCTGAGCAGCTCATTTCAAATGTACACTTTTAAAAGACTATTTAGAATAATCCTTTTAAACACTATATCCAAAATACTCCTCCAGGAAACAGAGGGGAGACTCAAACTGTGAGTGACGTCTTAGATGCCTGGCCAGATTGGAAAGAATTCTTAAGTGATGGTGTTTTTATAGGATGTCACGTGTCATTCCAAATATGCTTATCAACACCATTTTTGGTATTAAGTTTCAAGCTTTCCAAAACATTTTCACCTCAATTAACCTTTGTTCATTCAATAAGCATCTATTAAGTGCCTATTATGTGCCAAGGCAACTAGGTGGTACAGCAGGTAGAATACTGGGCTTGGAATCAGGAAGACTCATCTTCATGAGTTCAAATCTGTCCTCAGGCATTTACTAGCTCTATGACTCTGGGCAAGTCATTTAACTCTGTTAGCCTCAGTTCATCATCTGTAAAATAAGCCGAAGAAAGAAATGGCAAACCAGTATCTTAAGCCAAGAAAACCCCAAAAGGGGGTCACCAAAGAGTCAGATGTGAGTGAAAACAGCTGAACAAAAACAACTATGTGCTAGATTCTGGGAAACATGCAGCCCTTTTGTGATGAGCCTTTCTGTTCTTATCTAGTCTAATTTTCACATAGTAATTATACTGGGCCACATATCATTCCAAGATGGTAAAATCTACCAGAATACTTCCATTAAAAAGTAGTACAATAAATAAGAGTACTGAGTCTGGAGCCTGAAAAACTCAAGTTCAATCACTTCTGACTGCCTCAGTTTTCTTTTCTGTTTTTTTTTTAATTTGTTTTTAAAATTTTAAGTTCTTTCCCTTATCCCTACCCCCAATCTCCATTAAGAAAGCACATGTGAAGTTATGCAAAACATTTCCATAAAAGTCATGTTGTGAAAGAGAACATAGATCTCAAGTGAAAGAGAAAGAGAGAGAGAGAGAGAGAGAGAGAGAGAGAGAGAGAGAGGAGAGAGAGAGAGAGAGGAGAGAGAGAGAGAGAGAGAGAGAGAGAGAGAGAGAGAGAGAGAAGAGAGAGAGAGAGAGAGAGAGAGGAAAGAGAAAGAGGAGAGAGAGAGAGAGAGAGAGAGAGAGAGAGAGAGAGAGAGAGAGAGAGGAAAGACAAAAAGGAGAGAGAGAGAGAGAGAGAGAGAGAGCGAGAGAGAGCGAGCGCAAACATAATCTCTTTCTCTGGGTGTGGGTATGGATTATGGATAGCATTTTTCATCATAAATCCTTCAGAGTAGTCATGGATTATTGTGTGGCTGAGAATAGCAAAGACATTCACAACTGATCATTCCACAACATTACTATTACTTGGTACATAATTCATTTCACTTTGCCTGAGTTCAGGGAGGATGTTCCAGGTTTTTCTGGGAGCATCCTGCTCATCATTTCCCACAGAACAATGATATTCCATCATAATCACATATCACAATTTATTCAGGCATTCATCAATTGATGGGCATCTCTTCAGATTCTAATTTTTTACCCCAGAAGAGTGCTGCTCTATAAATATTTGTGTACATATAGATCCTTTTCTTTTTTTAAAAAAAACTCTTTTGGGATTCATGTCTAGTAGTGGTATTGTTAGGTCTAAGGATAGGTATGATTTTATAGCCCTTTGGGCATAGTTCATATCTTCTGATCATATACCAATTGGGGCATGGTGCTTATTTTTTATAAGTTTGACTCCATTCCCTTAATGTTTGAGAAATGGTACCTCAGTTTTCTTAACTATAAAATGGAGATTGTGAGGATCAAATGAGATAATATTTGTAAGGTATTTAGCATAGGGTCAAGCACATAATACATGCTTTTAAAAATACTTCTTTCATTCCAGGAACTCTTTAGATGGTCATAATGACCTTATAAGTGAGGATAACTGTTTTACTGATAAGGACATTGAGTCACAAAAGGGACCTACTCAAGGTTACCCAGCCAATTAATGACAGAAATAATAGTAGAACTGAGATTTATTTTCCTGCCTTCTACTTTTTACTGATGAGCCCAAATGAGCCCAGTCTTTAGTATGAGACAGGAGCCAAGTTATGTTGACAAGGTCCCTAGACCTAGAAGGAATTTGTTATTGTTATTTTGTCTTTGTGTTTGACTCTTAATGTCTCCGTTTTGGAGTTTTCTTGGCAAAGATACTGAAATGGTTTGCCTTTTCCTCTAGCTCACAGATAAGGAAACTGAAGCAAACAGAGTGAAGTGACTTCTCTAGGGCCACATAGCTAGTGAGTGTTTAATGTTGGATTTTAATACATGAGGATGAGTATTCCCAACTCCAGGCCTAGTGCTCTCTCCGATGCACCTCCTTATGTAATGTGCTTTGCAACCTTCAAAATATTATTATTATTATTTTAGAAGGTTCTACCATACTGGAAAAGCTCTAAAATACTCCTGGAGATAGACTGTGTTTATATTCTAAGAATCAAGCTAGATAAATATTTAGGCTCAACAACAGTAGAATAGCTTCTTTCTCCTTCACTCCCCATAGCCAGTTGCCCAGTATTTGTTCATTTTACTTTTATAACATCCCTTGCATCTTTCCCTTCTCTCCACTCATATAGCCATCCTCCTCATCTATGCTTTCATCATCTCCCACTTGGGCTGCTGCAATAGCTTTCTCATTGATCTCCCTGCCTCAAATGTCTTCCCACTCCTAACTCTCTTTTCCTTGGCTGTATCACACTTAGTGACTCCCTTGTGCCTCCAAGACAAAACACAATCTTTTGTCTGGTGTGTAAATGTTTGCAATCTGGCTCCATTCTACCTTTCTAGGTACACTGCACCTCATTCTCCTTCTTATGCTCCAGCCAAAAGAGCTTCCTTGTTCTTCATAGCCAACATCCCATCTCAAAGTTCCCTCTGCACAAGCCGTCCCCTTAGGCTTGAAATGCCCTTCCTCCTCAGCTCTGTCTCTTGTAATTCCCAGCATCCTTCTAAACTGATGGTTTGGTGGTGAAACACCACCTCCTTCCTAAGTGTTTTCCTATTCTCTCTCCCTCAGTTGTTACCTTCTTACTCCAAACCTCTCATATGTATGTGAACATATTTTACGTTTACTTATGTAGCTATAAACATCCTCCAAACAAGAATATGGAAATAGTAAATCCAAGGGATGGTGTGGATGTTGTTAATCATTTGATAATATATTCACGCTATTCTTGAGAAAAAAGACAAAGAACATCGTGAGAATAGTTAGATGGATTTGACAAAGGCTGAATAATAGAGAATTGTTATTATTAGTTAAATGTTTCTTTGGCAGAACATTTCAAATGGAGTGCCGAGGAATCTGTGCTTGGCCCTATGCTGGCTAACATTTTTATCAGTGGCTTGGCAGAGACAGTATGTTCGAATCTGCAAATAACCCAAAGTTGGGAAAGGCAGCTAATGCCTAGAGGACAGAGTCAGGACCACAAAAGATCTTGACAGCTGGGGCATTCTTTCATTTTGAGATTTCTGTTGTCTTACAGCTGGATTTAAAAAAAAATCTAACCTTGAATTACGGGGGAGATAGGATTAGACAATAGTTTATCTGAAAGAGATCTTGGGTTTCTGATGGACCATAAGTTCAGTACGAATCTGAGGTATGATGTGGCAACCAGAAGAGCTGGTTTGCTATTAAGCTATATGAGGCGAGAGAGAATTTCCAGGACAAGTTGCTTTTATGTGTTGTCTTCCCCATTTGAATGCCAGCTCCTTGAGCAAAGAGACCCTCTCTTTTTGTTTTATATTTATAATCCCAGTGCTAGGTGGCTCATTGGATAGTGCTTGCTGGGTCTGGAGTCAGAAAGACTCATCTTCGTAAAATGGCATCTCTTAACCTTGTTTGCCTCAGTTCACCATCTGTAAAAAATGAACACAGTGTCTGGCACCTGGTAAGTGCTGAATAAAGGTTTGTGGATCTGCCAAGGCAGTAAGAGTCCTTCTGAACTCTGCCCTGAACAGTTCATTTCTGGAATACAGCATTCAATTCTGGGCACCAGATTTTAAGAAGAACATTAATAGGCTGGTATAGAGGAGAGGGAGGGGAAATCGAAAGGAAGTCAACTAAAATGTTCCATGTTGTGTTCCAAAAAGTTAAATTTCTGAGGGGCGCCTGGGCTGAAGAAAATTCAGGGGAGACAGGATTATGTAGTCAAAGGGTTGCCATGTTGGAGTTTTTGTTAAACAAATTGGGTTAGTTTCTTCTAACTTGTCTGAGCCTCCTAACCCCCACATAGGTTGGTTTAATTTTTCCTTAAAAAATATTGGATTCATACTCAAAATTTAATTAGCCCAGGGGACTAAGACTAGAATCATGACAACAGTTTTCTAGTGGCCTAAATACCAAAGGCAGGACATAAGGAGTCAGGAAATCCTCCCCTGGCACCAGCATATTAAACACAGAGGCAGGTAAGCTGTACCCAACTGAATCAATGCAATCCTTGCTGAATAGACTTCCTATATTGTGATTAAGAGAGCTTCCTTTTGTTGACAGATAGATGGTCTGCAGTTGTCTCATGGTATGTCAGTCCCAAATCTGAACCACTAGATTGGCCTGGATGGGACTAGACATGTTTGACCCCAAATGGCAAAACAAGGTGGAAGTGATGAAATCAATTTCTGTGTTATGTCAGAAAAGATTTCTAATGGCCCAAAGTAGAATGGGTTGCCTCGGGAGGTGGTGGATTCCCCCTAGATGGAGGTCCTTAAGCAGAGGTGGATGACCACTTGTTGAGTCTATCATATTTGGGATCAATTTCATGAAATGATTGCTGAGATCCTTATCAATTTTAAAATTCTGTGAGTCTTTGAATGAAAACTCCTTGAGGGCAAAGACTTTCACTTTTGCTACTGCATCCCTAGCACTAGCACAGTGTCTGGTACATAGTTAGAGTTTAATAAATGCTTTTAGACTGAAGGAAATAAGCCATGAAAGATCATGAAACCAAAAAAAATTACAAAGTGGCTCTCAGTCTGGATTTCCCTTCCCTCTGCTTCTGCAGTGATCATGACATATAGGAAAGAAGGAACAAGAGCAGGAGTTTCCAAGACTGTCTATAGACATAAGCTTAGTTCTTCATAAATCAAATGTGAAAATTTATTCCAGTGACTTAAGGGACAGAGCTCTAGAGAAAGGGAATCATATTAATATTTACATTCTTGCTTTAAATTAAGCCAGAAAACAAAAGGAAGTTTCACCTAAATGGAAGGATAGCTTTATGAGTTCTTCACAGAGAAGCAAATATAGGAACAGGCAGAATTGGTTTTGTTGTGCATTTAAAAGTGAAAAGAAACATCATTTCATGGCATATTTGGTTGCTTTGTATTACAGTGCTTATGGTGGGCACTTGGCAACGACCACTATGAAGGTAAAATAAGTGCTAATATCTTAGCATTGGACAAGGAAGAAGAGAAATCCTATAAAGAATAAGATCCTCCAAATTAATCAACCTATATTTTAATACTCAGAAATTTTAATACAAAAGTGGTCGTAGGGCAAGATAAATGTTAAAAATATGATTTGGGAATAAAAAAAGAAGACGATTTAGATGTCTCGTGCTTATATGTCCAGAATGTCTATCTTCTCCAGGGAAATGGGAGGTACTGAACACAGCAAGTTTGAAATAACCTTCCAAAAACCAAAATTGATGATATCCTGACAGTAGGTAAACCACTGATTACTGAAATGGAAGTTATTTTAAAATCAATTGTCTAGTGTCAGCCTATCAATTTATTAGTAAAAGACAAAAATAAATGTCCAATAAAGAAATAAAAATGAAAAGATATAGCATACAGTTAAACAACTTCGACTCAAAAAGTTATAGTTGACAAATGGGAAATGGATAAAAATACAGACCATTATGTCCAATAAAAGTTTAACCTAGACAAAATCAGTCAACATAATGAAAAGACCGTCAGCTTCTAAAAACCATCTCAACCAGCAAATAGTTGGTCTCCTTACCACTTAGAGAATTATGGTAAACTATTTTAAAAGCTACATTTTTTTTGATAAAAGAAAACTACAAAAAAAGATGTTGGAAAATTATGAGAAAAAATAAGAAAATTATTAGTAATATCATCTTATAAAACAAGAGAGAAAACAAATTTATAAAAATCTTGGCAAAGGAAATAGTTAAATCATGTCATTCCCAAAGTATCTCAGAATGACATTGGAAAGAGGACAACAAACAGATAACCAACTAAAAAGATAAATCATGATTTCTTCACTACTAGGTTTTCCCCTGGGAATGACAACAGAATCACTACCTTGGGACTCTAGCACTACAGTGCTCAGTGTGTTTCATGAAGAAGTAAAAATGGTCCCAAACAAAACAAAGATGAGAAAATGCAGAGAATAGGATAGTGGTGGAGACAACACAGTTTGGAAAGTTTTTGAGAGAGAGTTTCTTAAGTGGGCTGAAAAGAAAGAGACCACACTTGTAGAACTTATAGAAAATAATTACAGATATAATTACCCCCCAAATATAATCAAGATAATATCAACTGGTCTTTATGCTCTACTTTTCCATTTCTACAAAGTCTTTATGAGAATAATTTAACTATATAAGGCAGGGGTCCTCAAACTACGGCCCGCAGGCCAGATGCAGCAGCTGAGGACGTTTATTCCCCTCATCCAGGGCTATGAAGTTTCTTTATTTAAAGGCCCACAAAACAAAGTTTTTGTTTTTACTATAGTCCGGCCCTTCAACAGTCTGAGGGACAGTGAACTGGCCCCCTATTTAAAAAGTTTGAGGACCCCTGAGTCTATAAGGCAACTAGGTGGTGTAGTAACAATACTAGGCTGGGAGTCAGAAAGATGTCTTCCTGAATTAAATCCAGCCTCAGACACTTACTAGTTGTGTGTCTCTGGGCAAGTCATTTAACTTGTTTCCCTTAGTTCTTCATCTGTAAAATGAGCTGGAGAAAGAACATGGCACATCATTCCAGTATCTTTGCCAAGAAAACCCCAAATAGGGTTATGAAGAGTCAATTATGACTGAATAACAACAACCAAAAAAACCTTTCTAACTTTGGCATTCTCTGGATCTATGACTTATACATTCTGTAATCAAAATAGTAATTCCTTGCATTTTCACAGTATTCCCACATCAGAGATAACATAGTACAATGGCAAGAGATTTAGAGTTTTGGAATTTAGGATTTAGAATTAAAAAGCTGAGTTCTATGTTAGATTGCTTGCCATCTTGGGGAGGAGAGAGGAGAGGGAAGAAGGGAGGGGAATATGGAACACAAGACTTTGCAAAAGTGAATGTTGAAAACTATCTTTGCAAGTATTTGGAAAAATAAAATAAAAAGCTATATTCAAATGCCCCTGACTGATACTTTTTAGCTGCAAGATTATGAGAATTTATGAACCTGAACAGAGCCTGTTTTCTCATTTGTAAATGATGATGCTAATAACTTTGACCTTCCCTCCCTCAGCCATTCAATCACCTGGCATTTATTAAGATCCTACTACTCAACAACAACTACAACATATCAAGGGTAAGTCAGAGGAAGTATGAGAAGGAAACAGAAAAGCTGTTCAAACGTTATTTTTTAACAAAAAAGTCCCACAATTCATAGACATTTTTATGATCATTCAATTGACTGAAAGACACAGAGAATAAAAGCTCCCACTGTGTTGTTTCTTTGATTATTCAAAAAAAAAACCCTACATTTGATCCAATAAAGCAAATGCTGCCTCAAAGGCTCTCCTATAACAAACTGTCTCATGAACATGTTAAAACTAGACAAGATAGCTTAAAAGAGGAAGCAGAGATACTTGAGTCTACAATTCTCTGATTATTAATCTCAACCAAGACATATTAAATAGAAGCATATGTTTACTAGAGGTATTTATTATTATCACACCTCTAATATGATTCTGGTACTTGAGTAATGAGCGGAAAAGGGGAGTGGTTTAGAGTATTCTGATAAAGGGTCATTTAAAGAATTTTATTGTAAAGTTTGCTGATGGGAAGGAAAGGGAATTGACATATTATGTTGTGGTGACCACTCTTGTTCATAATTTAGGTAATCTTGAGACAGAAGTCAGAGGAGCGGGGGAGCTTGACAAATTGGGGGAGTGATCCATATAGAAAAGACAAAAAATTATGAACCAGGCATTGAATTACTAGATAGAATTACTTGGAGGTCTATAAGTGAGCACAACAAGGATCTGGACTGGGTGGTGTGAACTATCAAAGAGAAAAAGATGTCATTTCAATTAATGATGATATCAAAAAGAGGGTCTGAAAGTGACAGTGGGGAACAAAAACTGTGTCAACTCATCCTTTTGACTCTGTATGTCAGAGGGATATGAGAGAAGCAGCAGCCAGTCTAAGAAGGTGGGGGAGGAGGAGGAAAATGTGCTGTCTTCAGAAGAAAGCTAATTTGGGCGAGTACCAGAAGAGGAAAGGAACGTGAAAAGAGTGAAGGGGTGGTTAAACTTGGACCAGGGATTCAGAGATTATCATGGAAAAATGACTAGTGAGGGCTGGGATTGTGTTAACTCTGGGAGAAGGGAAGGGAGTAAATATTTATAAAGCCCCTACTATCTGTCAGGCACTTGTTAAAAGAGCTTTTACAAATATTGTCCCATTTCATTCTTACAACTACCCTTTGAGGTTTGTGCTGTTATCTCCATTTTATAGTTGAGGAAACTGAGGCAAACAGAATCTGAGACTGAATTTAATTTGAGCTCAGGTCCTTCTGAGTCCAGAGCTAGAGTTCCATCTACTCTGCCACGTAACTACCACAAATTCACTACTTTTCAAAGCAGCCAATTCTACTTTGGGGCAAAAAAGTTTTTAACTTCAAGTCTAAACTGTTCTCTTTAAAACATCAACCCATTATTCTTTGTTGTGCCCTCTGGGGTAGAAGAGAGCCTATCTGGTACCTTTACTACATAATAGCCCTTCAAATATTTTCAAATTACCAAGTTCCTCCTATGAAGGAGGAATTCTCCTCTTATATGGGCTCAAGACTCTTTACTATGCAGATTGCCCTCCTCTGGACCCTCTTTAGCTTATCAATGTTCTTCTTAAACCCTGCTGTCCATAGTTTGAAAAAAGTCCAGTACAGATCTCTTCCCCAGTCCTTCCTAAAGGTGCATCCTTCCTAATGTAGCCCAAGGTCACATCAGCCTTTTTGGGCTCCATATAACATTGATGACTCATACTGAGTTTGCCAGAACAACTGCTAACAATCCAGACAGGTCCCCATCTCATATTTATGGAGTTGATTTTTTGTACCTAAGTGAAAGACTTTACATTTATCCCTACTGAATTTCATCTTTTAAAATTTAGCTCAATGAACTAACCTATCCAGATCCTTTTGGATTCTATCATTAAATGTATTAGCTATCCCATCAGCTTTGTGTTGTCTACAAATTGGAGGAATATATCATGTAAGCAATTGATAAAACTGCTAAACAGAATAGGGCCAAAATCTCTAGGGTATTACACCAGAGACTTTCTACCACAGAGACAACAAAAATATTTAGGATTTTTATAGTCTGGCCATCCAACCAGGACTGAATCCATTTAATTGTGCCATCATCTAATAATATTTTATAATAGATCTCCTTCTCCACAAGAATTTTGGAAATGGAAAATTTTATCAAAAGTTTTGTTAAATGTCTAAGTAAACTATGTCTATCACATTTCTCATTTGTTAGTTAAGTAATGGTACAAAAAAAAAAAGGAAATGAACTTAGTCTGGCATGACTTTCTCTTAATGAAGTCATGCTTACTCTTTGTAATCACTGCTTCCTTTTCTAGACATTTGCCAACCCTCTCTTCAAAGACCTATTTTAGAATTTTCCCAGGAATCTGTCAAGCTCACTGGTCTATCACTTGCGGACTCTAATCTCTTCCCCTTTTTTTTGGTGACAATCAGAACATTTGCCCTTTTTTAATCTTGTGGTTCTTTTCTTCTTTTCCATGATATTTTAAATAAATATTACCGGCAGTGACCTCAAGATAACATCTGCCAGTACATACAGTAATATTGTTCCCTGAGCTAATTGACTTGAATTCCTTATAGTTATCAAAGTGCTCTCTTACTATCTTTTTATTTTTCTTAATACTCCCTATCATTCATTTTTACCTCTCATTCCAATGTAAAGGTGTTCTCCTTCACAGATGAAACAGAAGCAAATTAAGAAATAGCACTACCTTCTCTGGATATTGTCAGTTATCATTCCATCTGCAGTATATCAGAAGTTCTCTACTTTCTTTTGTTCTCCATTTTTTTCTCAATATAACTTTTGTAAAACCTTTTTTTTTGTTTTTCTTAATTGTCTTTGCCATCCTGAGGGAAGGTGATTTTCCCAACATCATACTGGCAACAAAGATTCTAAATTCTAAACTATTTACCTCCTACGGGCAAGGGTAACATACTCATAAGTCCTTCAAGTAGCACTTATGAAGCACCTATTATGTATCAGGCAGTGTGCCAAATACAAAATATAAAAAAAGTCTTCAAGATGCAATGAGATTGGGGAGGAGGGAAAATACATACAAACAATTCTATACGAACAATAGATAGACAGGCTAAAGTGGGGACAACAAAAGGAGGAAGGCACTCATGGTAAGGAGTACTGAAAAGGCAATCATGCTTCTTACAAAAATAAGAATTTAACTCCTGAGAGTTGGGAGGAGAGTCTTATTAGAAAAAAAAAAATCAAAGATAGCAGAGTATAGTGTGGAGGATGGGGGGGAACGTCATAGGGGTGGTGTAAAATGACTGGAAAGGTGGGAAGGGGCAGGTTAAGAAGTGATTTAAAAGCCAAAGGGGGTATTTCATTTTATTCTGGGGGGAATAGGGAGCCACTGGACTTGATTGAAATGGGGAGTGGGGAGATAGTTCTGTCACTCTTGCACTGTTAGGGAGATTGATATGCTAGACTTCTATAAGATCATGTCTCACTAGCTTGGACAGGAAATGCAGAAGGTTTGTTGGGTTGAGTGAGATCTAGACTTCTAGAAGATCGTGTCTCACTAGCTTGGACAGGAAATGCAGAAGGTTTGTTGGGTTGAGTGAGATCTTCTAGAAGATCGTGTCTCACTAGCTTGGACAGGAAATGCAGAAGGTTTGTTGGGTTGAGTGAGATCTTCTAGAAGATCGTGTCTCACTAACTTGGATGAGAAGAGCAGAATGTTTCTTGGAATGAGTGAGATGGAGAATCTGCAATGTCAGGGAGTCTTGGGAAGCTTCAGGTGAGCCAGCTAGCCTGGTTTAGAACCACAGTGACCTCTTTTTCCCTCCCTGTCTCAGAAAAAGCCAAGTTCTGAGTCCTGTGCTTGGAGAAACACAGAGATGATTTTCCTGTGCCTCCTCAGCTCCCCCGTGTGATGGTACTACGTAAAAGCACTGGCCCATCCATCAGAGGCTGTGGGAAGGGGGGTGGGGGGGCAGGGAACCTCATCTTTCAGTGGGGTTTTGGAAAAGCCAGATCAGGGTCTGGAAGACAAGAGACTAGACAGCGATGTAAGCCAGAGGCCCTAAGCCAGGAAAGTTTGAATTCAATGCCAGCTGAGTCACTGTCTCCCTGCAGGGTTGGAGAGGGATGCTTTTCACTGGGGCCCTGCACTTCCATGTCTGCCTCAGGGAAGACAGACTGGAAGTGTTTAAGAGGTCTTTAGGAACCTCTGAGCTCTAACAGGCTTTAATTCTGCAGATAAAGGAGCTAGCAGAATTCTGTGATGGGAGGAGCCCAGAAAGTGCTGTTGAGCTCAGCCTTGGAAGAAATGAGTTTCTAAGAAGAAGGTGTCTTTGAGGAGTTTGGGGATGGCAGTGGGGGCTAGGTATGTTCCAGTCTTGGGGGAAGGGCAGTGCAAAGGTAGAAGATGGAGACTCATACCTGAGGAGCATCAAAATAATTGGAGCAAACTGAGGTGTGGCAGGGAGTAATGTATAGTAACCCTGAAATGGTAAGTTGGAGCAAGATCATGAAGGGGTTTAAATGCCAAACAGGAATTTTGTCTTGGAAGTCAGAGGTAACTGGGAGCTCTTGGAGTTTATTGAGCAGGGGATTCCTTGGTCAGAACTGTTTTTGAGTCATTTTGATGGCTATAAGGAAGATAGATTAGAGAGGAATAGATAGCATCTTCTCTATCATTAGTTAAGTTGAGCAGTAGTCCTATTGGAACCCCCTAGCGAGGAGACAGAAGACAAGAAGACTCTCTTGGTTTTGTTCTGCTCATTTTCCAGATAGATCTTTTCTTGACAGTCCCTACATAGCATTCTTTTATTTGCTTTCTCCAAAGGGGAAGAAGGATGAATAGAAGGGCAGCGAAAGAAAACTGATTTTAGAGTCAATCAGATTCCTTCATTTGAGTAAGTCACTCACAGGATAACAAATATAGAGCTAGAAGAGATCTGTTGGCTCTGGAACTGGCTGTCCCCTAAGCCTAGAACACTCTTCCTCCTC